>NC_091255.1:67066250-67376785 GCF_042477335.2 Ovis canadensis | reverse complement strand
TTTAGGGGACAAGACAGAGGTCTTGTCATATGAACTGACACGTGCTCTGACAAGTAGCGCTGTTGCCAACTGAAGAAGCTGAGATGGAAAACGTCATCTTATTCTGACAGGTGTCCACACTGCTTTGAGAGAAAGTGCCAGTGTGTGTTATACACACACATCCCCTACACCTTTCTACCATGTTTACTGTAAGATTTATGCAGCCTACTTAGGAATAAAAATTATCTACTCTAGACATCAAATAGATTGTTATTAAAATTGTACTCATTCTATAACGAATATTTGGCATATACTCTGTGTGCTCAGATATGCAGAGGACACCACCCTTAAGGCAGGAAGTGAAGAGGAGCTAAAAAGCCTCTTGATGAAAGGAAAGAGGAGAGTGAAAAAGTTGCCTTAAAGCTCAACATTCAGAAAACGAAGATCATGGTATCCAGTCCCATCACTTCATGGGAAATAGATGGGGAAACAGTGGAAACAGTGTCAGACTTTATTTTGGGGGGCTTCAAAATCACTGCAGATGGTGATTGCAGCCATGAAATTCAAAGACGCTTACTCCTTGGAAGGAAAGTTATAACCAACCTAGATAGCATATTCAAAAGCAGAGACATTACTTTGCCAACAAAGGTCCATCTAGTCAAGGCTATGGTTTTTCCAGTAGTCATGTATGGATGTGAGAGCTGGACTGTGAAGAAGGCTGAGCGCCGAAGAATTGATGCTTTTGAACTGTGGTGTTGGAGAAGACTCTTGAAAGTCCCTTGGACTGCAAGGAGATCCAACCAGTCCATTCTAAAGGAGATCAGTCCTGGGTGTTCTTTGGAAGGAATGATGCTAAAGCTGAAATTCCAGTACTTTGGCTACCTCATGCGAAGAGTTGACTCATTGGAAAAGAGTCTGATGCTGGGAGGGATTGGGGGCAGGAGGAGAAGGGGACGACAGAGGATGAGATGCCTGGATGGCATCACTGACTCGATGGACATGAGTTTGAGTGAACTCTGGGAGTTGGTGATGGACGGGGAGGCCTGGCGTGCTGTGATTCATGGGGTCACAAAGAGTCGGACACGACTGAGTGACTGAACCAGACTGAAATGAACTGTGCTTTTTAAATATGACTGATAAGACGGTATCTAAGGTACACTCCTGTCCTTGAAAAGTTTACAATGGGTGCATAGTCAGAATCAACTGCAAAAGAGCTTGTTACATAGCACATGTGAAATAAAGTTCATGAAGGGCACAGAAGGGAGTGACCATGTCCGCTAAGGCGGTGGCAGAGAGCAGAGTGTGTCACGGAAGAATGAAACAGCAGGAAGAATTTGGAGATGGAGTGGCATTTTGAAGTGGAAGTAGAAGGAAGAGAAGGGGTAGCTGTTCACAAAAGAATGTCTATACTGTGACTGAAAGTCTGGAGGCCTCTGTGGACAATGGCATCCTGAGAAACGTGTGGCCGGAAGGGCTGAGATCTGGGGCTCATGCATGACTGAGGCACAGCTCGTGTGCGCCGATTCCCTGGGTGAGACAGCCTGGCCCCACAGCCCAGCCCCACAGTCCACACCCTGAATTCTGGGGCCTGCCCTCGTCCTGCAAGGGGTCACCAAGTGGTGGCCCGAGTTCCACATCTGTCTGACAGCTGTGTTCTCCCAACAGTCAGGCACCGCGGCCGACAGTGTGATCAGTCCTTAACTTCTTTCTCCATAGAATCACGAGTAACTCATTGTGTTTCAATCAGGTTCCTCATTGGGATCTTCTGGTGAGTGTTCACATGAGACAACATCACGACCTATGAACGTTTTCCCCAAAACTCCCAGTCACTGTCTCTCGGGTCCACGTGTCTGCTCGTTCAGTGAAACCTCGCCCGCGTCTCTGCGCCCGTGGAGCAGATGCTGTCTGCGTCCTTCTGACTTCAGCACACGCTGCCCACTTCAGCTGCCAGACCCTGTCTTTCCTTGTTCCCCTGTGGGCTTCCTCTTGCAGCTGGGGCACGTTCTGCTGCCCACCTGGTAGGAGTAATTGACGCTAACAATCATAAAGAAATCATGATACACAATGGGGCCAGAAGTCTGTACAGAGCTCAGGAAATTCACAAAGTGTGTCTTGGTGCTTCTGTGTCTGGAGCTCAGTCACCCTGTCATGTCCGACTCTTTTGTGACCCATGGACTGCAGCCCTCCAGGCTCCTCTGTCCATGGGATCTTCCATGCAAGAATACTGGAGTGAGTTACCAGGCCCTCCTCCAGGGGATCTTCCTGACCCAGGGATCAAACCCACATCTCTTGCATTAGCAGGAGGATGCTTTACCCCTGAGCCATCTGGGAAGCCCCCTCATAATGAGCATCAGCCACTAAAGACACATGCTTGGCCCAAGGTGGACCAGTCCACTTCTCTGCATAAATTCTGAGCTAAGACTCGCAAAAGCTGGTAACTGAACTGAGAAGTTCCAGTGGGCAGCTGACATGGAAAATTTGCTCGAGAAGGCCCTATTTGAATCTACGCACAGTTCAGAAAACACAGCAAAGTCCTAGAAATCTAAGAGCAAGAAGAAAGCCCGCTGGAAGAGGAGGAAGAGCCGCGGCAGCTGGAGAGAGGCAAAGAGAAACCCTGTTTTCGACAGCTTCTTGGTGCTTCCATCCAGGTTGCCACGTGGTCCTGCTGTGTTTCTTTCTCCTGGATCCACAGGAACCCCCCTACCTTACAGCAAGTTTCACCTGTTGGTCTTAAGTTAGCTTGAAGTATTTTTCAGTTATTTTAAACTAAAAGAACGTTGGTTAAAATAAGCATGCTTGGCTCTGAGTTTATCGAGAACAGGGACCATTACTTTCTTGGTTTTCAGTGTCTCTAACTCGGTACCTGTCGCAGGGCAGTTCCTCAGTATGTGCTGGTCAGGAGAAAAAGGAATGAGAAATATTACTAAACTTCAGGAGAAGCACCAAGAAGCATGTATACACTTTTCACAATGTGAAAAGCGTCTCCACCAATGGAAAGTGGCTACCCCGTGTCCACCCAGGTACGGGACTAGAATACCCATGCCTTAGGTTTTGTTTGAATCAGTAATTGCCCACGCATTTAATCCATCTGAAAAATGGTCTTAACCACTGCTCAAATGATCGGTGTGTGTTTCTCCCGGATGTGTAGTCAGGTTTTAATTCGCCTTGAAACATTTAGGCGTCTTTATCGCTCTCAGATGTTCAAAGCATCTGAGCAGACGAGAGGGAGGTAGTGGAGTTTAAAATGGGTAAACGAGAGAAATGAGGTCTCGATCTCTGGCAAACCCAGCATTTCAGCAGATCCAGTGGGAAAAGTGGCATGTTGTGGGCTGTTTCTTGAGATGTGCATTAAGGGAAGACTAAACTCAACCAACGCCAAAGCCCCTCTTGCAGCGTTCCGTGATTGTTATAGTATTCGGTAACTTCTGCTCCCCTCTGGTTGTGATGTGAGAGCCTCCCCATCACCACCACGGCCCCCACCCCCATGACAGCAATCTCCAGTTGTAAAATGGTAAAACCGTCAGCCAGCAATAATTTGCAATCCAAACAGACTTGACGCTCCCTGACATTTATTGAAACCTCAGACCCTGTGCACTGGTTTCAGTTTCCCCCCCTTTGCTCTGTTTTTACAGACAGACAAGTGCTTAGGCTTACGTTTAATAATGAGGAGAAATTTCTTCTTGGCCTCCTCTTGCTTGTGTTGGCTGCACCGGGGCTTGCAACAGACGGGTGGTTGGAGTTAATTACACTAAATGGTGAGAACATGATTTGACCCCACCGGTTCAGCCCCAGAGGCCATGAGCCTCCTCACAGACACGGGCAGATGGAATGCTTCATGGCTGGGCAGAGGGCAGGAGCCATGCAGAGCGAGATCTCCTCTCAAGACCAGACGTGGCTGCTACCCTGGGCTGCTTTATAAGCATGAACGAGCGAGGCACATGAAAACACAGGGTGACAGCGAGGACCGGGAAAACCCCTTTCAGCGAATGGGGTGGCTCTCAAATGGAGCGATCACCCCTTCCCATCTTCACGAACAGTGCATCGCATCCTTTTTCAACACAGAACAATAGCGAGATTTCACCACAGGCCTTCATAAGACCAAAGGGGAACTGTTATCACAGATGTCACTGTTGGAGACCTGCTGACATATGACAGTTATATTCCAATTATATCTGAGGGCCAGTTACGACTGCACGTTCAGCTCAGTACGTAAAACTCAGTACCTGCAAACATTCTTACTGCTGCCGTTTCTAAGGACGATGGTGACAGCGAACAGTAGACCCAAGTTCTTGTCCCGGGGATAATCTGTCACTCATAATTCTCAAAAGAAAAATTAACCAATACACCCAGGTGTGGTGGAGACTCGTCTGTAAATAGTGTGTTGAGCCATTACAACACAGCTTCCGGCGTGCTAAAGGTGTAACGAGGTCAGAGAGAGACAACATTGAGTGCGGATGACTTAATACTGACAGGACTCTTTTTGCCCCTAGATTTGTGTTTTTCGGTTGCATATCAGTTCTCTGCAGATCATTCAGAAGCTCTTAGAAATCTCTAAGTAGGAATGGCTTCCATGATCTGTGTGGCAATACTGGTTCCATAAAACAGGATTCTACAGTAGCATGCTTTTAAAGGCCTGCTGGAGCAATTGCTAAGAGCTACACTGTCAAATAATTTCTATGACCTGGTTTATGAAACCCACCAGGATAATGGGGGTGGGGGAACAGGTGAGTGGGTTCCTCAGATGTTTCGTATCTAACAGGAAGTGGTCCAGACAATCTTGATCCATATTCTGTGCACTAAATATCTTCTTTTGCTACTCTACAGGGGCTACCACCTCGTCCCTGTCCGTCCATGGTCAGAAATGGCCACTAGGAAGAGTAATGATGTTACGCTCCAGCACATCAAGCGTTTCGCGGTAATGAGCAGTTGGGAAGTAATGAACTAGGATTGAATTTTAATTTAGGAAAGGGCCCCGACCGCCTCTCTTTCAAAGCAGCACCATTTGCTCTGTTCAATGACCACACTCCACCACCCTAGCTCTAACTCACTAACATCAGCTTGGCTGTCCCTGCATTCCGTGAGCCAGCGCGGGTACTTAGGCAACCATCCTCTCTCATGTGGAAGCCACTCGACACGCATGGCCTCGGTGAATTGGCAGCATCTTTCTCAGAGGCAGCATGCGGTCACGAGTGCAATGTCTGCATCTGGAATGAGATGGGATACAGAAATTTCTCTGTGGTGCTTAAACCTCCTCAAATCACTACTACAATTCCTATGAAGAGTTTGCTTTGCGAAATGTTTATGTAAGACCAATGTACAATGCATATTTTTCCCAGTAAACGATAATTAGAGGTGGTAGGGTATGCTATTAAAACACAGACATAATGAGATTTCAGAGGTTAAATATTGTTGTATCATTAGCAACTATAGGTAAGGGAGGAGCAAATGTGGGCATAAGCAACATCTGATAAGACAGCTGACCCATTGTTTTGTTTTTAATGAAGAAATGGCATCTGTGGGAGTGACTGCTTCCAGAACTACAATGATAGCAGCTGCAGTATAGACTGTATTGCAATAGTCAGTGAGATGGGGTCTGGGCATGAAGGAAACCCAGGATTACACACTGTAAGAAGCACAGTTAGGCAACAAGAAGACAGGGGCAAAGATAATAGAATAAATGCTATTTTAAGCCCAAGGACAAGGAGTTCAGGAAAAAGTAGGAGACCAATGCTTTCTGATATATCTTGGTCATATATGTATATAAGTATTTAAATACAAATAGCTAAGATGGTAAAGAATCTTCCTGAAAGGCAGGAGACCAAGGTTCGATCCCTGGGTCAAGAAGATTCCCTGGAGAAGGGAATGGCAACCCACTCCAGTATTCTTTCCCGGAGAATCTCCATGGACAGAGGAGCCTGGTGGGCTAAGGTCCATGGGTAGCAAAGAGTTAGACTGAGCAACTATCACACACACATGAATATAAATATAATATATACAATATGTGTGTACATATATCAGTAGAGAGAAGGTCAGAAGAAACTCAACACTAAATCTAAATATTCAAAGTTTTGTTCTTGGCTGCTTCCATTTTGTTTGTGGGTGTGTAGTTTATTTCCAAAAAGACACTGCAAGGAACAGCTGTTCATAACAGAGGAAGAGTGTGAAGAAAGGGCTGTAGGCATGAAAGACATCAGCCTGTTCAGAAAAACAAGAGAGGCTGGAGCCCACCACACACAGCTAAGAAGTGGCCAGAGCTTGCAACCAGAGCCACGTGGGGGCCATGTGCTGGGACACCTAGCAGCCAAATGGCCTGGGGTAGCCGACTGGGGAAGACAGAAGGATCAGGTTGGTACTGCAGAGAAAGCGCCCCAGCAACACTATAAAGGATGGCTCGATGGTTAAGCTGGACTGCCGTGAGAAGGCAGTCTGCAGAGCACGAAGCAGGGTCTAGACTGAGAAAGAGTAAGGGGCACGGAGGCTGGGGAGACCGGCAGGACACAAGCGAGGAAAAGCCACCGTGGACTAGGGAAGGAAAAGCCCACGTGACTCATCGGCTTCTGATCTGAGTCACAGTGGCTGGTGGAGGTAAGGACCAAGGAAGGAGGAATAAGCCTTGAGAAACAGATCTGAATTCAGATTTTCACACAGTAAGTTTGAATTTCCTATGGGCAATGACCCTCAAATATAACACATTTAATAAATCTCAAAGCCAGGATTCAACCTCAGTTCTATTGAACACAAGCCTATGGTCTTCTAATGTGCCCTGTATCTCCCTAGAAAAGCAAGTAGGAGATATCAGTGTATAAGTTATTATAAAATAGGTATGGGCGTGTGGAGACAAGAGTTATTCAATATACTCATGCTGCTGCTGCTGCTAAGTTGCTTCAGTCGTGTCCGACTCTGTGTGACCCCATAGATGGCAGCCCACCGGGCTCCCCCGTCCCTGGGATTCTCCGGGCAAGAACATTGGAGTGGGGTGCCATTTCCTTCTCCAATGCATGAAAGTGAAAAGTCAAAGTGAAGTCGTTCAGCTGTGTCTGACTCTTAGCACCCTCATGGACTGCAGCCTACCAGGCTCCTCCGTCCATGGGATTCCCCAAGCAAGAGTACAATATATTCATTAGGACAGGGTATTATCTACTAACCCATATTTTTGCTTTTAAGAGACTTCCTCTCACATTGTAGAAATAACTACCTTTGAGGTAATGCGTTCACAAACAACGTGCTGTCAAGGCAGATTAATTGAAAATGTCAGACTTGTGTTGAAATGCTGTCCTCTCTTTACTCTGGTACAGAGCTAAGTGCAAGAAGCTAGGACAGAAACTCCTAAGGGTCATATGGATGGAAATGAGACTAAGAAGAAAAAGATGAAAATGGAAGGATTCGCCAGATGCAAGCATTTCTTCATTTCATCTTCTTGCAGAATTCTACTCTTAATACCCTCTCATTTTCAAGCAAGGGGATTTTATCTTTTTTAAAATGATCTGTTGTAATTCAAAGTTTCTTATCGCTTCAAAGATAAGAAGTAATGAAAACATAAGCCTTCAACATTGGAGATTTAGGTGAGATTCAAAGATTTAAATGAGGATACAGACTTCACCATTAAAGAGATGTTAGTTCTAATTTTAAGAAGCAAAATAGACTGAAAGATTGATGATAGCACTTAGACACACAAGCCTGCAGACTGCGTGCCTGAGCACGATCATAGAGCAGGTAATAACAGCTCTCATTACACACTGTTTATTTAATTTAACATTATTCTGGCAGCGATGTTTCCCCTGCTGGATAGAGTTCATCTTTTTTTTTTGTAATGCCCAAATGTACAAGAATATGTTTGTCATAACAGGAGGCTAAAAATGCAAATTCAGAAAGTCACCAAGTCATTCCAGCTCAGTATACTGTGGTTTGACATTTTCTGCATCTATCCCCTTCTATCAAAAGAGGTAAGAAAGAAGTCATCCCTCCCAGCTCAGGAAGGACCCTGGGGAGGAAATTCACCATTGAAGACACCAAAACTCCCCATTACTTATCCTTCTAATTGCTTTCTTTTTCTCTTTCCACTGCTAACACACACGCACACACACACACACAACCAAATGTTCAAGAATAATAATCTTTCTTTCCCTTTCACTGTCTAAAGTTTCTTGTGTTTAAGACTAAAGCAATCTCTGGATAGAACTGTATAGAACAAGATGTGCCAATAATAATGATTTCCCATAGAAACAGTTATTCTTGAATACTCAGCTGACAAAAGCAACAGTTGGTCTTGGAAAGGCCACACGGCAAACATGTCCACTTGATTTTCTGCTTATGTTGCTTTCATCTTCACGCAAAGATAGGTCTTAAAAACATTATCATGCTACTTAAATATAGATATTCACAATATAATCAAGAATCCATTTTTCATTGAGATCACATAATGTAAACTTATTGAGGCGGCCAGCTTTTATGAGGCACTTTAAAAATTAAAATGGTCGTGATTCCCTGGTGTCTCAGTGGTAAAGAATCCAACTACCTATGCAGGGGACATGGGTTCAATTCCTGGGCCAGGAAGATTCCCCATGCCTCGGAGCAACTAAACACGTGCGCTGCAACTATGGATCCTGAGCTCGAGAGCCCAGGAGACACGACTCCTGAGGCCACGAGCTGCAGCTACTGCTGCCTGTGCACCCCAGGGCCTGAGCTCGGCGACGAGGGAAGCCCCCGTGGTGAGCAGCCCACGCGGGGCAACCAAGAGGAGCCTCCACGTGCCGAAGCTAGAGGAAAAGCCCGAGCGGCGACTAAAGCCCAGTGCAGCCAAAACGAAATAAATAAAATATTTCTAAAAACCCAAAACAGTCAAGAAAGGACTTCAGTCATCCTCTGTGATGCTGGCATTATCCCCAGTATAAATGTGGGAGATACCAGTTTCGGAAGGACAAGCCTTGCGTACGTTATAAGGCTGTCTAGTGTTCGCTCATTTCTTGCTACGCAATGAAAGTGCAAGTATTACTCAGTCATGTCCACCTCTTTGTGACCCTGGGGACGGTAGCCCGCCAGGCTCCTCTGTCCACGGAATTCTCCAGGCAAGAATACTAGAGTGGGTTGCCATTTCCTTCTCCAGTGGATCTTCCCAAGCCAGGGATCAAACACGGCTGTCCTGCACTGCTGGAAGACTCTTTACCCACTGAACCACCAGGAAGCCCTCCAGTACGAATATGGAAGTAATAATAAGAGTCGTTGAGCTGGAAATATTGCTCTGTGATTAACACTTCTAAGCATGGTGCTAACAGATTGATAGTGTCCACAAAACTCTGGGAATTAAGAGAATAAGCTGTTCTAAACTATGTTCAGTCATCAATAATGTTATCTAAAACCTTTTCATGAAAGACATCTTGAGGGATCAAGGATTCACCGTCCTTGCTTTGGTGACTTGAAATGATGACATCATACCCCAGGTGCCACTCAGGAAGTGAGTTATCCTAACTGTAGAACCAAAGTTTAGGAAAAAGACACCAGCAAAGCATGGAAGGTAATCAGGAAAGCCTCAAGGAAGTGTAGACTACCCAGAAAAGGCTCCTACTTGGATCATGATTCAACACTAGAACTTTTCTTGATGCTCAAAATGTTGTGAATAATTGCTTATATTTGGAGATGAGATAGTTACTGTTGCTTCAGTCACGAAGTCATGTCAGACTCTTTGTGACCCTGTGGACTGAAACACACTAGGTTTCCTCGTCCTCCACCATCTCCTGGAATTTGCTCAAACTCATGTCCACTGAGTCCATGATGCCATCCAACCATCTCATCCTCTATCACCCCCTTCTCCTCCTGCCTGCAATCTTTCCCAGCGTCAGAGTCTTTCCCAATGAGTCAGCTCTTTGCGTCAGGTGGCCAAAGTATCGGAGCTTCAGCATCAGTCCTTCCAATGAATATTCATGGTTGATTTCCTTTAGGATTGACAATTTGATCTCCTTTCAGTCCAAGGGACTTTTAAGAGTCTTCTGCAGCACCACAACTAGAAAGCATCAATTCTCTGGTGCTCAGCCTTCTTGATGGTCCAACTGAGGCCATAGTTGAGACAGTAATAGATGAGATAGTAATAGTTTTTAATTCTCCATTATTTTCTGAAAATTCCTAGTCAAAGATGCATGCATCTACTTTTTCTTCAGTGCCTTTATCCTCTCGACTTCACGATGCCCTCTGAGACCATTGTTCTTACAGTCAACACAGAACCGAAACTTCCACTTGCTTTTGACTTTTCCTCTGTCCCATCCTTTGCGTTTTGCCAGACTTTAGGTTATGTCAACACTGGCATCTCTGAGTTAGAACAGGAGTTGGCAAACCTTTTCTGGAATAGCTCCAGATAGCAGTTTAGTCTTTGTGGGCTGTGCAGTCTCTGTCATAACATTCAACTCTGCTGTTGCAGCACAAAAGGAGCCACGGACAATATGTAAATGCGTGAATGTGGCTGTGTTCCAATAAAACTTTATTTACAAAAACAGGCAACGGGCAGACTAGATGTGGTCCGAGTGACCGTACTTAGCCAACAGCTGAGCTAGCACGTGCATTTTATTTTTCACAGCTGCTGCTATTCCCTAAATAAACTCTCACCAATTTATACCTGTATCATTCTGCTCTTTTGTCTCCTTCTATGTCTTGTCTCTTCCCAGCCAGAGTTCCCTGTGTTGTCCCAGGGATCTTCGTTAAGCTTCCCTGTGTTGTAACAGGAATCTTGTTTAAGTGTAACTCACTCATCCTGTTCTCTATTGAGAAAAGCCTTCTGGGAGCCTCAGTTATTTATAAAACAAAGTTTTCTAGTCTTTGCAGAATAAAGCACCAACATAGTTTCATGCCTTACCCTGATGCTCGAGGGTGACACTTGTCCTTCAAACAGTCCTGCCCCTTCTTGCAACTATTACTTTCCTTATATTTTCTCTTCTGCTTGAACAGTCCTCTCCCTTTCTTCACCTGTCCGAGTCCTATTTGTTGTTTTTGTGTGTGTGTGTGTTTTGGTCTATTTTCTTTTTTATTTTTTAAATTACTAAAGTGAGATAACACATTTACAGGATACTTGGAAACATAGAACAGAGTCACATATAGTTCCACTATATATTACAATTATTCTCTTAAGTAGATAAATTAAGATTCGTAGGTGAAGTTTCAATATCAAATTCTCAAAAATTAATAGGATGGATAGATAGCAAGGTAGTATAGATGTGAAAAGCACTGTGAACCAATTCAATATAATTAAGATGTACACAATTTTCATACAGCATCAGGATACAAACTCTATTCCAGTTCCCGTAGACTATAAACCATGAGATACTGGAACATGTCTAGGGACATTAAAAAAAAAAAAAAATTCAAAGCCCTGTTTGCAATTCAAGGTTTTCACTCCCTTACCAACTGTTGATGACTTACCCCTGTAGATAATGATGAATTATCTACAGGAAAGAGCTAAGATTATCTGTATAGAAGGGACCACCACGGGGGAAAAATGGGATGAAAAGTGAGCCAAGGGCAGAATATTGGAAATTAGGTGAACCTAGGGAACAAGAGGGGATTAGTGTGAAAGACACAGAAGGGCACTGGGGAAGACAGAGGCAGACTCAGGAAGCGTTTAATGAGAAGTTAGCATATACGCAAACCACCGTGCCTGATACTTGTTATCAACTCACTGAACAAATGGATCATAATGTAACTAAAGTAAAACATTCTCATATTATGAATCCAACTTTATTTTTCGCTGGTGTAAGCAACAATGTGAATGGAAGTCTATTTGTTTAATAAATATTTGAATACTTGCTTAGTTACTGCCATGTGTCAGACACTGCAGAGTCATCTGTGTAGCTGACAGCTCTTAGTAATCTGTTATCCTGGAAATAACCCCTGAAGATGGGCTTTCCCTCTGCTGCCTGAAGTTATCGTAACAATGGGAACATTTTTACCACAGGATTGACTCACGCTGAAGAATTCAGGGGTGCGAAGATTGACAGGCCTGTCCTGTGGGAAAGTGAAGCGTATTGGTTGAGAAAATGACCCAGGAGATGGTAATCTCTGTATGCTAATCTTTTGGTTTTGGATGCTACAGGGCAGAATTAGAGAACACGTATACATGCAGCGTGTACGCAGTGTTATTCGTGGAGTATAACAAGATAGCATCGTCTAGATCTCAGGGAAAAACCCCAGCTTTTTCAGATTAAATGCTTCAGGAAATGAAAAAGACTGATTTGCAAATGAAGATCGTTGATTTATCTTGGAGACATGTCCATGGCTCAATTTCTCTTGTGTTACAAGATGCACAGTGCCAGCGATGAAGGACGCATTGGACCTGAGACTCATTCCATAACAGAGGAAAGCTCATCTAAGTGAAAGACACTGAACCCACAGAGGCAAACCAAGATCTAATGTGAGTAGACAGAAATGAGTCGTAGTAAAACTGAGAGCAAAGAGCTTAATAGATGAAAATAGGTCTGTATTTCTCCTTGGCAGCCACGTTTATCTTCTCTTTGGATTCTTTTCGAGCTGGAGTTTGATTACAAAAGGATATCACTAAGGACAGAGGCCTCAGCTCTCTAAAAGTCTAAGTAAAATAGATGCATATGTTAAGTCCTTAACCCAGTTACCTCAACCATCACTGGAAGAAAAGAACCACATCATTACTTCTGTGGAAATTTATTCATTTTAGCTAAGAAAGGCCCTCTATTCAGGCTGGAGACAAGCACAAATGTTGGTTTACTGTAGGAGCAGACAGACGCCGGGCATTACAATCTCAAGAGTCTGACAAAGACAAACATTATTTCAATGTGTGAAGACAGTCGGGTGAGCAGCGTAGGCCGCAGGTCATGGTTGAAGGCATGGCCAGCCGGAGGGTCAGCATCTCCTCAGATTCAGAAGATGGCTACCACGGAAGACTACGGGATCAACGTGGTAAATCTGATACTCAGAGGAAAGGTGAGTTGTCAGACGGGTAATATCTGATCTAAAGCTGGACAGTCGTGAAATATGCTATTAACTTTTCTGTTAATGATGAACTTGTTCACATCAAGTCAGCTGACGTGAAAGAGCTGCCACTGATAAGCTATATGTACTTAGATGAATAAATCACTTTGCTTCCCCAAATCACAATATTCTTCCTGTCTTACAGATGGCCACCGTCTTACTTTGTGGTCGCATGGCCCTTCCTTGGTGTGTGTGGTGGAGAAAGAACTCTCTCCATCTTACAAGGTGAGTCCTATTGGATTAAGACTCTATCCTTATGACCTCTCTTAACCTTAGCTACCCCTTAGGATGCTATCTCCAAATATAGTCACTGTAGGGGTCACAGCTTCAACATATGGTTTGGAGGGGGACACAAGTCAGTCCACTGAACCACTGAGCCCCAGGGATCCACTGGACTCGCTCCTGTCTGTGAGCATTCCCAGTTCTGCCGTATCTGAGGCAGAGAGATGCCAAAATAATCAGAGAGCAGAATGTGTTCACAGACAAAAGTATGCAAAGTTGGTGATTCTCCATGTATTAATAGATCTATGAGTCAATTTCCCTTTGCAGAAAAAAAAATTGGAAAAAAAAATTAAAAATCAGCCTTTTCAGAGCACAGGAAAACACCCAAAGGCAACCAAGAGCTTGAGAAGTATTTGTTCATGAAAAACGACTGCTGCATTGTGAACACACACACACACACACACACACACACACACACACACACACACACTGAGCTTTTGGGATTCATGCCTAGGGGATTTCTCTAGCCCCCAAGTTCCAGAAGCAAAATTCTACTGGCCAGAGGTGGTGAACTTAGTTTTGGGTCAGTGGTAAAGTGAACAAAATTTTAATGAGGAGATTTTGGAAGCAGGAGAACCACAGAAAGGCTGATATAATCCACTCTCTGGCTGACTACAAAACTACATATGCATGTGGGAGACAAGAGAATCTGGCAAAAATCAAAGGCCTGGGGAGACTTGTAAACTTTGAATGTGTTCCTCAACCCCCACACGCAGCTTGGGTGGCAGAAGGCGGAAGCCTTAGTGACTTGAGGAGTTTCTGAACAGCCTCTGTTCAAGGCTAACCAGGAGAGTGCGTAGGCACAGGGGACACTCTGGAGAGGCGAGCACAAAGAACAAAGACTGAGCAGCGTGGACCTCAGCGCTCGCACACCACAAGGAAGACCGGCGCTTTGCTTCAAATCCACGCATGCGAATAGCCCACTAAAACATAAAAACTGTACCTCTAAGAGGAAAAGATAAAGCTCAGACTCATTGTAACGCCTTATCTAAAATGCTCACTTTTAAAGCGAAAAGGCCTCAGCCCTACACTTGGAGAGAACGTGGAGAAAGGGAAGCTTGGTGCACGGTCGGCGGGGATGGAAACCCATGCAGCCACTATGGAGACCAGCACGGAGGTGCCTCAAGAAATTCAAAACAGAGCTTACCATACAACCCCGTGATCCCAATGCTGGGTATATGTTCAAAGGAAATAAAACTAAGATATTAGAAGCATTCTCAAATTCATTACAGCAGTATTCACAACAGCCAAGACATAGAACCACCTAAGTTCACATCAACAGAATAAAAAACATGAGATATGTGTGTCTACTATATATCCATGTATATAAGTATTTGTAAATCTATCTATATCCATATCCATATATATAGTAAATCATCTATATCCGTATATATATGGATATTTGTGTATCTATATCTATATGTGTATGTATTTGTGTGCTCAGTTGCTCAGTTGTGTCTGACTCTTTTCGACCCCATGGACTATAGCCCGCAAGGCTCCTTGATCTGTGGAAATTCCCAGGCAAGAATACTGGAGCAGGTTGCCATTTCCTCCTCCAGACTTTCCTGACTCAGGGATAGAACCCGTGTCTCTTGCATCTCCTGCACTGACAGGCAGATTCTTCACCACTGTGTGTGTGTAAAGGAAAAAAACGAAGGGAACCCTGTGATCTGCAACCACATGATGGGCCTGGAGGGCATTATGGTAGTGAAATGAGCCAGGCAGAGGAAGACAAATACTGCACGGTATCTGATAACTAAAAATCAGACTCGTAGGAACAGAGTAGAAAAGCGATTGCCAGGGCTGGCAAGTGGGGAAAGCAGTGAGGGGTTGGTAACAGAGTACAAACTTTCGGCTATGAAATGGGTAAGACCTGAGGAACTATGATCCACCACCACACTGTGTAACAGAAATACACCAGCAGAGTGGCACTTAAGTTGTCCTCACACACACACACACACACACACACACAAATGCAAAGTGAAACTTATGCCTAACAGCCCAGATGTTGGATACAGCAAAGACTTCTATGGAGCTGTTATGAATATGCTCAAAGAATTAAACAAAAATATACCAAGAATGAATAAACACACAGAAACTGTCAAGGGAGAGATGAAAACTATGAAAAAGAATAGGATCAAATGGAAATTCTGGAACTTAAGAATTAACTGAATCGGCTATCCGGCATATTTGAGATGGCATACGAAAAAATTCATGAATTGGGAAAATAGACCAGTAGAAATTATCCAGGCTGAAGAAGAGAAATAAAAATTTAAAGAAAACTGCACAGACCGCAGAAATCCATGAGACAGCATCACGTGCCCTAACACATATCTAATCCAGAGTGGCAGAAGCAGAAGAAAAGAAAAGGGAAAGAAAAATAAAGAAATGGTGTCTAGGAAATCTTCCAAAATTTCATGAAAAGTACCATCCTTCAAGGCTTTCCTGGCAACTCAATGGTAAAGAATCCACCCCCAGTGCAGGAGAAACTGGTTTGATCCCTGGGTTGGGAAGATCCCCTGGAGAAGGAAATGGCAGCCCATCCCAGTATTCTTGCCTGGAGAATCCCATGGACAGAGGAGCCTGCCTGGGAGGCTCAAAGTCCTTGGGGTCGCAAAGAGTTAGACACAACTTTGCAACTAAACAACAACAAAATCATCCTTCAAATCCAAGAAACTTAACAAACCCAACCAGGAAAACACGAAACACACAAAGACACATACTGATCAAACTGCTAAGAGACAACGTCTTGAGAGCAATAAGGAAAAGCCACGTGTTATGGGAGAAAATAGCAGGATTTATGGGTGGATGATTCTAAATTTAAATACGGATGGATTTCACTGTATAAAATGGAAGTAGGTTGAAGTGCACAGTTACTAATATAGTTAGCGTGTATGTACACATGGCTTCTCTGATAGCTCAGCTGGAAAACAATCTGTCTGCAATGCACGAGACTCTGGTCAGATTCCTGGGTCGGGAAGATCCCCTGGAGAAGGGATAGGCTACCCTCTCCAGGATTCTGGCCTGGAGAAGTCCATGGACCATATAGTCCATGGGGTCGCAAAGAACTGGACGTGACCGAGCGACTTTCACTCTCACGCATGGGTGTGTTTGCATGAATGTGTGTGTTTGTGCGTTTTCATGACTTTTCATTTCTTCATTGAAGCAACATTTCCCCCACTTCACAATCTCTGGACTTTTGCTTAAGCATACTGATGAAAAAATGGCTTAGAAATTATTTTCTTGCCTACAACCTAAGTAGCTCAAGATCAGTGTGGCAGGGGAGACTTGAGAGCTATAAGTTAGCATTCATGACTGCCTGCTAAATGCTTTGTCACCTCATGAGAGAGTATGGTACATATTTTCATCTGAGGAAGAAAGGCACAGCTACATGGTATACTTCCTCGGGGAGCAGCAGCGAAGGAACACAGCCGGGATATCTGTAATTACTGTTCGTTTTGAAGGATACCTCAAAACACTTCCCCGGTGGCTCAGCTGGTAAAGAATCCGCCTGCAGTGCGGGAGACCTGGGTTCGATCCCTGGGTTGGGAAGATCCCCTGGAGAAGGGAACGGCTACCCACTCCAGTATTCTGGTCTGGAGAATTCCATGGACTGCATAGTCCCTGGGATGGCAAAGAGTCGGACACGACTGTGCGACTCTCACTTTCCCTTGCAGGATGCTCGTAACCACTATTCGTGGTCATGAAGGCCCTGTTGATGGTGGTGAGGACACTGGCAGGGACGTGGGCAGTGGGGACAGCAGTAGCAGCAGAAGCTCGGGGACGGTGGGAGCGTGACTGGGGAAGGAGAGCAGGCCAACACGTAAATGCAGCAGCCGCGTGCCCTCTCTTCCCTGGGGCCCTTTGCCCGTTCGTCACCACCATTGCCTTTAGGTTGAGTAGACCAGGCACTCTGCTGCCCTTTCATGGCATACATGAAAAGGTGAGTCCAGCTGGCACCCCGCGGCATGTCCACCCTCCACCTCCTGCACGGACGTCTGTTCTGCCATGCGTGGCTCTCTTGGCAACCCAGCTCTCGGGCTCTGTGTGCAGCAAGAGGGCTTTGGAAGGGAAACAGTAACTGGCCATGCTGTTTCTCAGCCCTTAAGATCCCTCAGTGGAAAATGCCGCATGGACACGCTCCGCCGTGGGCTTGTGCCGGTTTGCTGGGTATTTTGTTCTCTAGGCTGAACAATGCTGTTTTGGTTTGGGCACTGGGTTGCCTAGAGAAGAAAGGGAAACGTCTGTTGTTGCTTGCTAAACATCAACCAGGTAACCAGCCAAACCACAGGAGCTAATCCCAAACTGCAGAGGCAACGTCTCAAGGAAGGAACCCTGTGGTTGGCGTTCCTCTTGAACGCGGCCTCCCGAGTCTCCATGCTCTCCCACCTAACGTTCCTGTGTGCACGTCAACAGGGACAGCCTGGTTCCAGATCTGCAGCTATCGCAGTCTAGGCACTTTATCTGAATTTTCTTTCGAAGGAGGGAGAGCCCCCAGCTGCATACTTCTGTCCCCAGTGCTAAGTTAGACGGGGGCCAGAGCATGCTTTCCAAAGGCCTATTTTATAAGTTGGTTTGCCTCTTCTGTGTTACTCCTCATCTCATCTTAAAAGCAGTATTCATTCACACATGTATTCTTCCAATAAACCTTTTAAAATACTTTCTAGAGACACTTCTAGGGGACTTCCCTGGGGTCCAGTGGCTAAGACTCTGCTCTACCAGTGCAGGGGCCTGGGTTCGATCCCTGGTCAGGGAACTGGATCCCACACGCTGCAACTACAAGGTTCGGCATGCCACCACCAGAAATAACCTACAGTTCAGTGTAGGCAGACACTGTCCATCAAGGTACCAGAAGCAAACACAACCTTTAAACAAGGTGCCTGAGAAGAGTGTCATGAAGACACTATTTACAAAGGATTCAGAGGAACCAAGAAGGCATGATAAGCACCCATAGCCAGGAAGATCACAGATCCCTTATCACTGACAAGACTGAAGAACAGGGCTGGACATGTGTTACACACGGGGAGACTCATAGGAAGAGAGCGATAGAGTAAGAGCTACCTCCTTGGGCTGAGAATCGAAGCCTCCGAAACCTCGAGGCCAGCAGAAAAGGAGCTGGAAAATGAACTGTCTCATTCTCATCCGACCCTCCCACCTGCTGCCAGCCCCGCTCACTGGCTGACGCCAACTGGAAGCCAGGGGCAGGGGAGTTTGGTTGACACAGTTGATAAAACTAAGTCTCCTAAGGAAAAGGCAGGCACAGGAAAAACACAGAGAGAGTCTGGAGAGACAAACAGAAGATGTCTAGAATGTTATCTGTATCTAGAATACAGTCATATCTGACAATGAAAGCTGCTTTAGAAAAGGACTGAAAAGGTATATAATCGAATTAATTGATCCACCTCTCTGTGACGGGTCATAATTTTTTTTATTGGAAGAAAACAGATACCAAGCCATAGCCATGAATTTGTAAAATCAGAAATAGTAAGAAAGATGAATAGTGGGTCCTATTTTTTCAGAATAATTATTGCCCTATAATATGACTCATTGTAATTGTTCTTTCTTTCAATCTCTATGCACACTCCAATTTTAATTTGATTAGACAAATACTATATCCATATTGAAGAGTGTGGAAAGAGAAAGGAAGGGAGAATTAGCCAGGAGGTCAAGATAAGAAGGAGCAGAGAGGGGAAAGAGGAGATCCAGAGGAAAAAGGGCAACGAGAGGGAAATATTCTGTAGAAATCTTGAACAACCCTAAACAAAGCACGAGCAGTCATCGTCTGCCAAGAAATCCACAGTTCAGGCAAAGAGCAAGCCCTGTTCATGCCCTTCACTTCCTCTGCCTCTTCTTTTCACATTGCTCTGCCTTTGAGTTCTCTCCTCTTGCTCTACCCAGTATCATCAAGCCACATGCTCCAAACACCATCGCTGTTTATAACCACTGTATCTATAAATATATAAATCTAACAGGATTTAGCCTTTATTTTTCCCCAAGTTTAAGTCACATATGGCCAAGAAATTATGTGACATCTCCGTTTGGATTTCACACACAGACCTCAAACTCAATGTGTTCAACATCCTATAACTATCTCTACAGGGCTTCCCTGGAGGCTCAGTTGGTAAAGAACCTGCCTGTCGTGCAGGAGACCTGGGTTTGATCCCGGATCAGGAAGATCTCCCGGAGAAGGGAATGACAGCCCACTCCAGTATCCGTGCCTGGAGAATCCCACAGACAGGGGAACTTGGCAGGTAACAATCCCTGGTGTTGCAGAGAGTCAGATACGACCAAGAGGCTAACCCTTTGACCACTCCCTGTAAGCGAACCTTCCCGTGCATCCACCCTAGACACTCAGCATCGGCCTTGGACTGTCTCCACTCTCATTTCCACGCCTCTCCAGATGCAGTCAAGCGCCAATTCCTTGGGTTCCTACAGGCTGTCTGAATGACCCCAGGCTTCCTCCTTCCTCCCAGCATCTGTAAACACTGCTCACACTTTCCTTGTCCTTTCTGTGCTTTCCTGAGCTTGTACCCCATCAGACGGACTCCAGCCCAAAACTCCAGAGTGCGGCCTAAACCTTCCATAACCTCGAGTCTGATTTCGATGACTCACTCATGTCATCTTAATACCATGTCTTAAAACCCTCTAATTAAAACATTTTCACACTATATTCTAATTACATTATACTATATTGTTTCGTATACGCCTCATTTACTAGATTAAATCTCCAGGAGGGACAAAGTTATATTTATTCTGTTCTCGCTGGCATCCCAAGTCTCTAACATCATGTCTGGGTCAGAGTAGACCTACAGATATTCCTTGAGTGAAAGGATGCTTCAGTTGCTTTTTTTGTTTATTTTTCTTTAGTTTCTTTTATTATACCACTTAGTCATTATATCCAGACTTCAGTTGTGTCCAACTCTTTGCGACCCTATGGACTGTAGCCTGCCAGGCTTCTCTGTCCATGAGATTCTCCAGGCAAGAGTACGTGCCCTCCTCCAGGGAATCTTCCTAACCCAGGGATCAAACCCACATCTCCTGCATTGCAGGTGGATTCTTTACCGCTGAGCTACTGGGGAAGCCTATATTAGACTTAGAATCCTAAAATTAATGTAAAAAGGGTTTCCATAATTTTTTAGATACAAAATTTCTTTCTACATCGCTTTCTACATGAAAATTGAGCATTAATGCTGGCATATTAGGTTAAACTGACTCAGAGCCGTGTTTCTCTGCCCGTGGGTAAGTCTCAGGCATGAGAGTCCACGTGCTACAGTTGTGCTTATCAAAGCAGACCCTTTTCAGGCACCAGTTTCTATTTCACCAGGTGCAATCCCAAAACTTGACGATGAGGCGGCTGAAAGGGTACCACGCTGATTATCGGGCGTGTACTTCCATTTGCTAGTGGGGGAGGTACCTCCTCTGACCTCTCTCACTTACATTTTGCATTATCCAGGGTGCAAACACAGTTACAAATCTGACCTCTTGGAGAACAAAACCTATCTAAACGAAATACGATTTGAACTTGGACTGCAGTGCTCTTGGGCACCTGGACTAATGAGCTCATTCTCAGAAATCTACTCTGGAATAAAACACAGCTGAACCACATACTGGTTAACAAGCTGGAACTTGGGTTACCTCTGACTATTGATTCATTTCTTGGCATCATCACCCTAAGAATCTTTGCCTCTCTTTAACCTTAGCTGAAGCCACAAACATTGTCTGATCTTGCTGACATCTGGGCTACGCTCGGAATGATGAATGTAAAGCTCTGGCAGGTGATAAAGTCACAATATTCATGACCTGAGACCAGCTCAAGGGCTAGCCATGGATAAACTTGATGACCTGCTGACCGCAGGGCCAGTTTGCAGCCTGCATGTCTAACACCGATTGCTATCCTTAAGGAATCTCAAGCTGCCTGTTCAGTTGAAGAGGGTATAAAAGACATTTGGGTCTGTAATACACACCAAAGGAGTTGCTTGAGGATTTTGGTTGGCTGGTTTGGATTTTTGATAGTGGTTGTAGAGTAAGCAAAATGGGCTTCAATCTCTCTTATATTTACCTTATGACAGTATCTTTTTAAAATTTACTTTTTTACCGGAGGAAAATTGCTTTACAATGTTGTGTCGGTTTCTGCCGCACAACCATGCAAATCAGCCATAATTATACATCTGTCCCCTCCCTCTTAGGCTCCTTCCCTGCCCCCCACCCCACCCCTCTAGCTCAGCACAGGGCACCTGGCTGGATGAACAGAGGAAGTAGCATCGACACAGATACACACCCATGTGCAAAACAGATGGCTGGTGAGAAGCTGCTCTGAAGCACAGGGGACGCGGCCTGACAGCATCTTCTTAATGAGGCGTATTATAAATTAGTCGATATCTATTGGGTACCTACGGAGGAAAGCACAAGAAAACGCTGTTTTATAAGGAATTATAAAATATTCTCTCAATCTCTTGGCCTCAGATTTTGTTCATTATCTGTTCACATCTGGTCAAAATTTAGGTAGAAGCAATTGATACTTGAGAGTAATGATCCAAGACAGTGGTCCCAATCTCCCGCCCACTCAGAGGCCATCAGAATCATCCAGGGGTGCTTCACAGATTCATTGATTTTATTTCTGGAGTATAATTTCCTTTAAATGTCGTGGTAGTTTCTGCTGGACAATGCTAAACGTCTACATATATCCCCTCCCTCTTGGATTTCCCCTCCAACCCCCAACCCATCCGTCTAGGTCATCCCAGAGCACCGAGCTGAGCACATTCTTGACCCCTCAACCATAAAGTACCAGGTTCAGCACATCTTAATGAGGAGTGAGGTTCAGAAATCTCAGTTTAAAAGCCCTGCTGAAAATCTAACATAAGGGGTAGGTCCATCATCTACACTCTAGATCCAGAAGCCTCTGTATCCAATCAGATAATAGGAAGCATTTCCTGCTGTTCTAGGTTTCCGGATCCTACAGAAGTGCCCTCTTATAGCTTGCATTTATATATGTGTGTGTGTATGTACATATATACACACACATGTAATATTTATATATATATATAATACTGGGGCTCCCCAGGTCACACTAGTGGTGAAGAATCCACCGCCAATGCAGGAGTTGTAAGACATGGGTTTGACCCCTGGGTCAGGAAGGACCCCTGGAGGAGGGCACTGCATCCCACGCCAGTACTCTTGTCTGGAGAATCCCACGGACAGAGGAGCCTGGCGGGCTGCAGTCTATAGCATCACACAGTCAGACATGACTGAAAAGACTCTGCACGAGCACATATGTAATATTAACATATTCTATATATAACAGCACATATCTTTACCTACATATATCTGTGTAGAGACAGGTATCTCTATGTATTTGCCCACCTCATTATTCAATACCATGTATTAATAATTCCTCCTATGACAAGTCCTTCACTGGCTTAGCGTCACAAAGGAGTGTGTCTGTCCTGGAGAGCTGTCTGATTTGTAAGCAGCACATGCTACATAATGCTTCTCTTTGCTGCTTTATCTGAAAAAGTGATTAATTTAAGCTCAGGGGCAATACTTTATTGGGGGGGGTGCTATATATTTCCCATTGCTATTCATTAACTGACTCTTCAATTTTGATGAGCCTATTTCATGCGTGCTTTTAATTATATGCCTTTTACATCTTCTTTGGAAACAGAAGTGACACTAATTACAAATGCAAGAAATATGGGTAGAGGTGATTCAGCCAGCGCGAGAGAACCATGGGGAGAGAGCCAATTCAGTCATCACCATGCCAGACTAACCTGATTTGCTATTTCGATAGTATCTTGAAACTAGAAAATAATGGAAAAATTGTATAACTCGACTTGTACCAAGTTAAAGGGCAAAAATCTGAGCCCCCAATCTACATGACTCCGGCATGCCCAGAGCCTTTGGAAAAACTGCAGTGTCTTTCACAAGCACCGATGGTTATTTTTCACCTCTGACTCTGGACCACTGTCCCGGGCTTCTGGGTCAATAGCCATTTCAACACTATTGACGCAACTGCCTCTTTCTTTGGCTGCTTCCTGACACTTTTGCTTTCCGAAGCACAGGGGACATGAGGTTGCCCCACAGAACAGGAAATTAGTAAGGCTTCAGTCTGCCATAAGGAAATCACAGTGTCAAAAAGAGAGGACGTGTAGGGGGTCAAACCCATGTCTTCTCCCCAAGCCAGCTCACAGGAAGTCTCCTCCCGGGCCCCTCTCTCAGTTCCCCTGGCTCGGCCGTGACATCACGACAGTACTGCCACCTGCCCTGCAGGTATCTCTCACATGAGCCTCAGACCCTAATCCAATGATCAATGTATAACAGTATCAGCTAAGATACAAATTGTTCCAATGAAAGCTTCCCTTTTCCATTAATAAACAAAATAATTACTATCACATTCAGAAGCATCTCTAATTTTATTCAGTAACTCAGTAGATACTTGTCCATGGGCAACAGGGGAACATCTTCCAGGGAAGATATTTTTCTTACTGGAATATTCTGAGCCACATGTGGAGGCTTACAAAGTAAAAGGTCAGATTATACCTCCGAATGTTATTTGATACCTGGTTATAGTGATTGTTTCCCATGATGCACTCTGCACAGAAGTTAAACAAGCAGGGTGACAATATGCAGCCTTGACGCACTCCTTTTCCTATTTGGAACCAGGCTGTTGTTCCATGTCCAGTTCTAACTGTTGCTTCCTGACCTGCATATAGGTTTCTCAAGAGGCAGGTTAGGTGCTCTGGTATTCCCATCTCTTTCAGAATTTTCCAGTTTATTGTGATCCACACAGTCAAAGGCTTTGGCATAGTCAATGAAGCAGAAATCGATGTTTTTCTGGAACTCTCTTGCTTTTTCCATGATCCAGCAGATGTTGGCAATTTGATCTCTGGTTCCTCTGCCTTTTCTAAAACCAGCTTGAACATCTGGAAGTTCACAGTTCATGTACTGCCGAAGCCTGGCTTTGAGAATTTTGAGCATTACTTTACTAGCATGTGAGATGAGTGCAATTGTGCAGTAGTTTGAGCATTCTTTGGCATTGCCTTTCTTTGGGATTGGAATGAAAACTGACCTTCTCCAGTCCTGTGGCCACTGCTGAGTTTTCCAAATTTGCTGGCATATTGAGTGCAGCACTTTCACAGCATCATCTTTCAGGATTTGAAATAGCTCCACTGGAATTCCATCACCTCCACTAGCTTTGTTCGTAGTGATGCTTTCTAAGGCCCACTTGACTTTACATTCCAGGATGACTGGTTCTAGGTGAGTGATCACACCATCGTGATTATCTTGGTTGTGAAGATCTTTTTTGTATACTTCTTCTGTGTATTCTTGCCAACTCTTCTTAATATCTTCTGCTTCTGTTAGGTCCATACCATTTCTGTCCTTTATTGAGCCCATCTTTGCATGAAATGTTCCCTTGGTATCTCTAATTTTCTTGAAGAGATATCTAGTCTTTCCCATTCTGTTGTTTTCCTCTATTTCTTTGCAGTGATCACTGAGGAAGGCTTTCTTATCTCTTCTTGCTATTCTTTGGAACTCTGCATTCATATGCTTATATCTTTCCTTTTCTCCTTTGCTTTTCACTTCTCTTCTTTTCACAGCTATTTGTAAGGCCTCCCCAGACAGCCATTTTGCTTTTTTGCATTTCTTTTCCATGGGGATGGTCTTGATCCCTGTCTCCTGTAACTTATAAGGATGAAGCACAAGCTGGAATCAAGATTGCCAGGGGACATATCAATAACCTCAGAGGTGCAGATGACACCACCCTTATGGCAGAAAGTGAAGAGGAACTAAAAGGCCTCTTAATGAAAGTGAAAGAGGAGAGTGAAAAAGTTGGCTTAAAGCTCAACATTCAGAAAACAAAGATCATGGCATCCGGTCCCATCACTTCATGGGAAATAGATGGGGAAACAGTGGAAACAGTGTCAGACTTTATTTTTTTGGGCTCCAAAATCACTGCAGATGGTGACTGCAGCCATGAAATTAAAAGACACTTACTCCTTGGAAGGAAACTTATGACCAACCTAGACAGTATATTCAAAAGCAGAGACATTATTTTGTTGACTAAGATCGGTCTAGTCAAGGCTATGGTTTTTCCAGTGGTCATGTATGGATGTGAGAGTTGGACTGTGAAGAAAGCTGAGTGCCGAAGAATTGATGCTTTTGAACTGTGGTGTTGGAGAAGACTCCTGAGAGTCCCTTGGACTGCAAAGAGATCCAACCAGTCCATTCTGAAGGAGATCAGCCCTGGATGTTCTTTGGAAGGACAGATGCTAAAGCTGGAACTCCAGTACTTTGGCCACCTCATGTGAAGAGTTGACTCATTGGAAAAGACTCTGATGCTGGGAGGGATTGGGGGCAGGAGGAGAAGGGGACGACCCAGGATGAGATGGCTGGATGGCATCACTGACTCAATGGACGTGAGTCTGAGTGAACTCCGGGAGTTGGTGATGGACAGGGAGGCCTGGCGTGCTGCAATTCATGGGGTCGCAAAGAGTCGGACATGACTGAGCAACTGAACTGAACTGAACTGATAGTGATTGTATGTGCAACTATGGAGGTTTAAAGATGTAGGCTTTAAAAACAGAGTTTGAAACAGCTCTTTGCATAAGGTCCTTGAGAAATTATAGAAACACTCAAGTGGCTACACTGAAGCGTGGCTACACTGAAATACCAGTGGGCCGAGAGGGGAGGCTTTCTACTTTCTCCTGCTGGGAGATGCTAAGGCTGTAGATAAATTTGGATGTGTGGGTATAGCCTGTACTCCAGCAATGCCTTGACCTCCAGGATGGTCTTGCTCAGTGGTTACGTTGTATCGGAGAAGCTGATACATCAGAAGTATCAGCGCTTCTGGCAGGTAGTTCCTCTGAAGTGGCTTTGAACCTTGAACCAACCTCAAGAGAAAGTGCCTAAGTGTCTGCAGGCACAGAGGCCACGTCAGTGGAGGGAGCCCCACGGCAGCTCAGCAAGCCCTGGGTGGGGAGCTGCACACACTAGAAGTGTCCGGGTCAGGAGGGGAGGGGAGGGCAGGGTGACTGACTTGCAATGGCTCACAGCATTCATGACCCAGTGAGAGCACCACTTAACATTCCTGGAAAGAGTTAGAATGTATTGGATATTTGGACAGTGCTTTGCTGGGGACCACAGCTCGCATCCTCTGTAGGAGGGCATACGTGATTTTTATGTAAATATGACCCAATTCACACCCCGAGGCTGGTGTGGTCTGAAGAAACATGGTTTGTCCTGACTCTGGCAAAGTCTTAGCTATTGTTTTTTTTTTTTTGTTTTTTTTTTTTTTTAAGTTAGTCATAGATAAGGCAGCAGGAGATGGTTAATGTGGAGTGTAGACAGACCTGGCTGAAAGTTGTCTTAGGAGTGCTGACTAAGGACTTCTTACCACTCTATAAAAGACTCTGCAAAATCTCTTCTACTTCTGGGTTTTCAGAAGCTGTGTTACTGATTGGGACTAACTAAGTGTACCATGTGTATATGTCGGTGTTTGCTATAGTGGCATAGTTACCTAATTTGCTGATGACATAAATGTGAACAGGGCCCTCAACACCATAACTGACATAAAGATTTAATACAGGCTCATCAGTTTTGGAATGATAAATCAAAACCGAAGAAAGGAAACCACAAGGAGATAAACCCCAAAATAGTTTTTCTGTTATTCAATTACACAACCACAATATGATGGAAAGAGTGCTATAGAGGGAACCTGGTTTCCAGCCCTTGCCTTGCCATGAAGTTAGGTCAATTTAGACAAATTAGATCTTGAAAGAGAATGTAAACCCCTTTTTTAATACAACTAGGTTTGAAATAGGTCATCTCTAAACTCTTTTGAGACTTAATTATGGGTGTGAAGGTTGTCTGGCTTTGTTTATTGGAGGAAAAGCTTTCGGTTTAAACCCAGCTGATGTTACTCCAAGGTCTACTGTTTAGCAGCTATGTAAATATCAACAACCTACTTGAATTCTCTGAGCCTCAGTCTTCTCATCTGCAGGATGGAATTCAGAAATATTTTCTAGAGTTTGAGGAAGTATAAACTAAGATAATGCCTATGGAGCACCAGAAGAGAATCCAACACGGAGCAGAAAATAATATACATAAGTCCATTCTCTTCTCTCGTTTTCTTAGTTCATGGTCTAGTTGAAAGAAAGAAAGAAGGGAACATTTCCTTTCCTTCAGGGAGAATTTTCTTTGTTCAGAAATTTAAATGAGCCAGCAATATAATATCGACTGACCCAACCCTAACATTCTTATTGTTTATACCATGCAAGAAGAGTCCTCTGCTGATTTTTACACCCAGGAATGATGTCTCCAAATCAGATGGTCATGCTCCAAGTTGAACCACAGCCAATCAGAACTTACTAAAAGGAACTTCCGATAGAGAGGAAAGAGTTGTGGGAAGGCAGGACATACAAAGAAAAACAGTGTATCATGGAAGACAGACGGGCTGCAGAGGAAGACTGAAAAATGAGCCCAGTTCTTCGCAGCATGCGGTAACCCATGACACTGGCTAGGGAGTCATCTGCTTTTGCGCTCCCTTTGAGAGCCAGTTTAGAACCAAGTAATAGATCTGGCAGGAGGGCAGATGTCCACTCCACATGAGCTGAGTATCACCTCAGTGCTCTGAGTCTACTGTTGAAAGGACTGCCTTGGGACTCAGTGAACTCCCTACCACTGGAGGCTTCAATGAGATACAAGTAACCTTCAAATCAACATGGCAGGAAAGACTCTTGCGCTGGGGTAGAGGGTGAACTGCAAGGTATTCAGATTTTCGTGTAACTCGGAGACGCTGTAATTCCAAGAAGGAAGTGGGTTGACAAGGATTACCTTCTGCAAACCAGTTTCATCAGAACGGCTGTGTTGTGACCTGAAACGCGAAGGCGTCTTTCACAAACAATAAGACAGCCTTCTTCCCGGCACAAGAATTTCCCCAGAGGAATTCTCCACCGTTGGCACCTTTTGAAATAGTGCTTAGGCAACATCCAGGGGCCTGGGGCAAATATTTCCAGACCCCATCTGCTCTGCCTCCTCCTCGTCACCCTTTGCCAACACGCTCTACTTGGCTTTATTGATTAGTTCGAATCTCTGTGGATTTATCCAGGTTTCGAGCTCCTTGAGCCTCCTTCTCCCCCTCTTACTTTACCGAGTGTTTGTGGGTACAGTCATTTAAATATAGCTTTTGGCTCTGGCTTCGACCACAGACATTGAGTTGTTTTTTATTGCCGTGCCTTTAGGAACCATAGAGGAAGGTGGAGAGGGCTGAGAATCAGGGCGCGAGACGCACGCTGTGAGAACTCCACTTCTGTCCTCATAGTTAAAGCGAGAAGCATCAGGGACACGGAAAGGTCATGGCCTGGACCATGGTCTCTTCCCCTTCTCAGAGACTGACCTCTCTCCGCTCTCACTGCACATCTCAGGGCTTCCCCTAATGGATATTACTCGAAAAAGCCCTGTTTTCGAGAAACTTGGTGCAGCAGCCAGTCTTCCAGGCTAGCCCCTGGCAGCCTCACCTCCTGCTGCCCACCCCCTTTTCCCTCCTCCTTCCTTTGGTGAGGGCGGGGCTGAGGGACTTGCTTCTGAGGGACAGAAGGTGCCAGAAGCAGTGGGAGTGTTACCTCTGCAAGTATGTTACAGAAGCCTGCTGTGTCAGTACAGCCCTCTCCCCCCAAGCTCTGACGAACCAAGCTGCCAGGACCGCATGGCACAGGACTGAGGTCAGAGTCCATTTAAAAAGCCAGCAAGGAGCTGAGGCTCTCCCTCTAGCAACCGATGAGGGACTGATTCCACCTAACAAACTGTGAGCGTGGAAGTGGATCTCTCCCCAGTTTAGCTTTGAGACGAGACCCAACTTTCAACCAATGCCTTGATTCCAGCCCATGACCAACCCTGAAGCACAGAACCCAGCTGGCCAGGTCTGGATCCCTGACCCACAGCAACTGTGAGATCATAAGTGTGTGTCACTTTAAACGACTTAAGTTTTGGGGTAATAAGTGATACAGAAACCGCTGTTGTTTAGTTGCTAAGTCATCCTGACTCTTTGCAACCCCATGGACTGCAGCCCACTAGGCTCCTCTGTCCATGGGATTTCCCAGGCAAGAATACTAGAGTGGGTTGCCATTTCCTTCTCTAGAGGATCTTCCCCACCCAGGGATCAAACCCTTGTCTCCCTGCATTGGCCAGCGAATTCTTTACTACAGAACCTTCAGGGAAGTCCAATAAGCTATACAGAAATAGATACGTAATATACATTTGCTGTAATACATAAAGACTCAAGCCTTGAATACAAATAATGTAGGTCGAAATTATTCATGTTGCTAAATAATTAGCTCTAGGGTTCCTTCTAACCAAACACCATTTGAGAAATTAAGCATAGTGTATCTTTGACTATTAGGAATGATTTGAGTTAAAAAAAAAAAAAACTTTAATATTAAAAACTAACCAGAAAGCACAACAGAGCGTCTTTATAATTTCATGTGAATCAGTCAGGATTTAACTAGAGACACAGAGCAGGAGGTACATGTTAGGAGACTTATTGCTGGGAAGTAGCTGACGTGTTTGTGGGGCTGGTGAGGCAAGGCTGAAATTCACAGAGCGGGCCCTGAGGAAACACAGGCTGGACCCACAGGTACAAATGAAGCTGTCATCCAGGCAGAATTTTTTATTCCTCTGGGCCATCTCAGTTCTGCCCTCACAGTCATGCAACTGATAGAATCAGGCCCACCCAGCCTATCCGGGGTTAATCCCTCTTACCTAAAGTCAGCTATCTGTAGACTTTATCACGTCTAGCAAGGACCTTCATAGCAACACCTAGATTTGTCTGCAGCTGAGTAATTGCAGGCTGTTCTAACGCTGACTGTCTCATTATGAAATTCAAAGTTACAGCCAATCATTTAAATTGAAGGAAAATGCAGAAATGTGACTCACAAAAGCTGACGTGTTCATACCATTCTTCTATGAAAATTAAACCAATCTTTTGTTTTAATCTTAATGGAGAAGCTCATATAGTTGAAAAGTTAATAGAGCCAGGTCTACAGTTAACTGTAAAATGTGCTTCTCCAACACAAAAGGTATTTTATTATCATCAGAATGCTTAGAGCCACACTTGAATAACTTCACTTATATAAACTGTTCAAATATTTAACTTAATTACTTTCTAAATATTCAACTGCTTACATAGTAGAAAATGTTAAATAAATATTACACACGTGTTTTATATCATTCTTATTGTTAAAAAGAAGGAAAGCATGATTTAAAATATGCCAAATGGTCAAAAACATTAATATGTTTTCCTTTGACTTGTTTATGGGATCTTCAAACTTGTTCTTTGTTATCCAATGATTGAGCCATCTTAGGGGAAAATGGTATGAGGATTCTTTCCCATTTTCCCAGTTACTGCTGATACTAATACTGTAAATAAGAAGTGACTTGGGACAGTATGCCATAAACTGTGGCTAAATTACCTATTATCACCAAAAATTAATTCATATACTCCTTCATTCTACAAACATTAAATGCCAGGAAGGAGTTTAGGCATTGGCAATAGAAAGATTCTTCCCTTTATTTTAACCTGAACATAAACAAAGAAGCAGGTAAACAAGATTTGCATGGACACAGCACAAATAGTGCTGGAGAAGACTCTTGAGAGTCTTCCCTTGGGCTGCAAGGAGATCAAACCAGCCCATCCTAAAGGAAATCAACCCTAAATGTTCACTGGAAGGACTGATGCAAAAGCTGAAACTCCGATATTTTGGCCATCTGATGTGAAGAGCCGACTCATTAGAAAAGACCCTGATGCTGGCAAAGATTGAAGGCAAAAGAAGGGGGCAGTGTGAAATGGTTATATAGCATCACTGACTCAGTGGAGGTGAATCTGAGCAAACTCTGGGAGATAGTGAAGGACACAGGAGCCTGGCGTGCTGCAGTTTACAGGGTGGCAAAGAGCTGGACACGACTTGGCAACTGAACAATCACAGCCAATGAAACTGATTAGAGAGGTAACGAGAAGACTCCATTTCTAGCAAGATAAATAAACCTGATTTGCCTGGATCCTTGTTCTTACAAGCGTACATCTTCAAATATCCCATGGGAACACATTTTACCAGGCGTTTTCACTTCCCGGGAGTAGCTGCCACCCAGGAGCGGCTGGCAAGCCCAGAAGGGAAACCTGAGCCATCAGGAATGAAGGGCAAAAAAATGGTGAGCACCTCGGTAAACAGCCTGCCCGTCCTGCAAACTTGAAAAGATGGTCGGTTAAAATCGACATCTGCCTGCCAGCGCTGCAATCTCTGGAGGTGGCTCCCTCCCAAAATGTGTGGACTCTCTGTTCAGCAGCCTTGAGAAGACAGAGAGTCCTGGCAACTATGTTACATCAAGTACAATGCGCAGCTGGGGAGCCATTCAGATACCCGGCACTGGGGGCACGTTGAGATACTCTTGTTATTAAGGAGACCTTGGTTCAGTTTTGAATTCATAAAGACTTTATCAGCGAGATTACCACTGTGCTCAGCTCCGCAGTGTGGCGTGTGGTTGCCGCACTGTGTGGACGGGGGTGGATCATACTCGTATGCCTCCATCCCTCTGCCCCGCCCCCACTCCTTCTTTATTCTCTGTCTCAAACTCATGATAAAAAGGCTAGTTTATGAGACACAATGCAGTCTACTGATAGCGAGCTATCTGTGGGTTCTTCGAGAAATCTGAGGCTGAAATTTGGTCACTTTAACTAAAACATGGATATAAATAAATACAAATAAAGAAAGTAAAGTGTATGTTGGACAGCAGGAGAAAATCTGAAACAAATGGGGAAACACCTATGTTCTTACAATCAAATCTGAGCCCTTAAATAAAAGTAAGTCCTCAGCTCAGTGACCCACTGGCACAGATCCCTCCTGGAAAACGGATCCCTCTCTGTTTCGTTCACTGCTCCATAGGTTGTGCCCAGCACCAAACACAGATAGGGCTAATATTGGGTAAATTAATGAGATGTTTTCAGGCAAATGTAGTAACAAGCATGTTCTTATGAGCTCCTGCTTTTCAGGATGACAGCTGCCAAGAGCCGATCAAGTGAGGGGTATGAATTTTGCAGGGGGGAAGGGGCCAACACTCATCTATCTGAGTCATAATGTCTTAGACCCATAGGACTGCCTTTGCAATAAATGCATTATTTTCAAGGGCATAACGAAGAAACCATCATTGCCCTCTACTTCCACAGCTCCTAGAGGAGTCAGAGAACCTGTCATTTAATCGCAGTCTTGCTGCTCATCTCTGGTATCCTTAGGCAGGTTTGGACCTCGGTTTCCTCATTTAACTAATTGAGAAGTTTGGACAAATGATTCTTTGTAGCTGAAGGTCACAACAACCTCAAAGATCTCTAGAGTCAAGTGGCAAACATAGGGAAAAAAATATATCAAGTGAAACTTTCCTCACTTCACAGTCTTTTTCTGCAGGCTGGCTACCTCCACCTGCCTCAACATTACTTTGCATTTCAAGAACACATAATTTTTAAGTGATGAAGCCAGACATATTTTTAATATAAACAAAAACAACCCCGGTGGATTCAACATCTTTGGTGGCTAAGCCAGAGTGTAGATAAAACACAAGCAGGTCAGCAAGAGAGTCCAGCCACCAACAAAAATATAAGCAAAAGTATGAAGACCATCTTAGTTTATTCTCTTGTTCAGAGTGACAATGGAGATTAAAATGGAGTGTAAAAGATAAAAAAAGAACCCTGACACAGAGATCACTGTCTAGAAACATATCCAGGGTTTGGTGTTGACTTGGCATTTGCTACTGTTTTCCATATAATTGCCACCCAAGTGAGGGTGTCTCAAAATAATGGAAACTCTAATAAAATCTGAGAGCAAAATTCTCCCAGACAGGTTCTACCGACAAATCCCCCATAGTCATCCTTTTGTCTCTAGAAATGGCGTGAAAGCCACCCAGAGTGGGACAGGAAGACTGTACAGACTCCTGTTCATTGTGGGCACTTAAAACCTCACCACCAAATGTAGGTTTTGACTCTCTGCCCAGTGCAGCTTTGAAAGTTTTGCCATGAAGTCCTAATTGCTAAGTAAATGCTCACTCCATATTTCTCCATAAAGGGGAGAAAGATTTAAAAAAACAGAGATGAGAAAGTGGGAGAAAACATACGCCACTTTGTTAGGGAAAATATGCATTCTAGTCATATTCTTAGGTTGAAAATCATTACTCTTGCCCATAAAATGGATAATTTCTTTATTTAAAAAAAGATAGCTTTTGTGTTTCTAGGACTTTTGGTAAAAGTGTGACCCCTCCCCTCCTATTATACAGTCTGTTCTCCCCGAAGCCCACCCTGCACTTTATGAATGAGATGCCTTTCCTGTCAGTGGTATTTGCCGCTTTCTTGTCAGTGGTATTTGCAGAGAGGCTGTATCCAGAATCCCCTGACGTTTCACAAGCTGTGACTGCTTTACTTCTGATTGGAAGCAAGTTTTGTTTCTGACCAAAAGTGCTGATTCCAGATTCTCTGAGACTCTGTTAGACTCATGATGGACACAAGCAAACTGAGTATCTGGGCATTTTCTTGAGGGGTTGATGGTATCTTGGGAGGCAAAGCTAACTAACAGGTATGTGGGCCCCAAACACATGTATGTGTGCACAATAAGCACATACACGCAATAAGTGTTCTATCCATGATGAACTTAATATAGGAAACACCATGTCTGGAAATCAGCCCTGAATATTCACTGGAAGGACTGATGCTGAAGCTCCAATACTCTGGCCACCTGATGCGAAGAGCCAGCTCCTTGGAAAAGACCCTGATGCTGGGAAAGACTGAGGGCAGGAGGAGAAGGGGGCAGCAGAAGATGAGACTGCTGGATGGCATCATCGACTCAATGGACATGAGTCTGAGCAAACTCTGGGAGGTGGTAAAGGACAGGAGAGCCAGGCGTGCTGCAGCCCACGGGGTCACCAAGAGTCGGACAAACTTAGAGAGTGAGCAACAACAACGTAAGCAACAGAATAATGATAAACAAGTCGCTAGGGGTCTGAGTTGTTCTCTGGGTTTTACACCCTGATGCTTTCACTTGTACCAGGGTTTCAGAAATCTCATCACCATGACTGTTTGGACCATGGCATTCTTCTCTGCTGTGGAAGCTGACCTGTGCATTGTAGAATGCCTCACAGCATCTGTGGCCTCCGCCCAGGGGATGTCAGCAGCAGCCTTCCTGGCACATCTGGGACCAACAGTGTCTCTTGTGCTGCTCGGTCAGGTCAAAGTCTTTGTGACCCCATGAACTGCAGCACGCCAGGCTCCTCCATCCACGGGATTCTCCAGGCAGGGATACTGGAGTGGGTTGCCATTTCCTCCTCCAGGGGTTCTTCCCAAACCCAGGGATCGAACCCACGTCTCCTGCACTGGCAGGTAGATTCTTTACAGCTGAACCACCTGAAAGCCCCAAAATGGCTCTGGATGTAGTCAGTTGTCCCCTGGTAGAGGAGGACAAGTGCACCCCTAGCAGAGAATCATTGATTATTGAGTACTCTGATTATGTACATTAATGGATTATTGGGGAAATTTTAAAAAATGTATCTTTTCTTTCTGTAGAGGATGGATGGATGCAAATAATGATGCTTCTCCTGAGTAGCTCATCTCTGAATCCAGATGATATATGTGATTTCAGCACTGATGGGCCATTTCCTGAAGGTAGCTCCAAGGTCTGCTGTCAACGCAGCAGCAGTGGGGTGGGCAAGGGGGCAGTTTCCCTGAGTGGCCCCAAGGATGTACAGTGCCCAAGTGACTGGCTGGCTGTAAGGACCTGCTCACGAGTCATCTTGCCAATATTGTCTGGTGGGCTCAGTGCACCAGCAAGAAGGTGGAGTTGTGGTCACAGACAGAGCCGGGCTAGGTGGGGGGCCTTCTGTTCTTACTCAGAAACTCAGTAAGAGTCTCTGAGAAAGACCTGGGCCTGAGAGAAAACCACGCAGCTAGGTCACAGAGAAGCAGGCTAGTGACGCTGTGGACCCCAGGTGGGGAGCGGGGAGAAAGGCCCCTGTCACTCGTGACTTAGCTCTTGAATCATCCTGAAATGGAGAAAACAGCAATCCACATACAATCTATAAAAAATAGTCATAGAAGTCTAAGTTCCTTCTCAGAAGAGGGGAAAAAAAAAAAAAGAAATAAGACATTCTCTGGAGAAAACATGATCTTTTCTCCATGTTTGAGTTGTCAGTTTTGACAAGAATGATACAAGCTAATTAAATTTCTGTTAATTTATTTTGTCTGATTCAGTGACTGCCTGTCACACAAATCCCTCAATAGGTAAGATTTCTCTCTCTGCTATAAACTTCCTTCTCTTTCTTTGCAATGCCATTAGGTAAACGGACCAAAAGTGGACCTGCTATACTCAAATAAACACTGGAAGCACTTAAACTTGATCCGCCCTCAACAGTTCAGCTCCTCATGTCTGTTTTGGAGAGGACCTAAGTCTTCCCAGCTTATAAATCTCCAGTCGGGACCATTACCCTTTAAGAAGTAAAAGCCTTCATGCAGATAAAATACGGAGATGAAGTTAAGAAACTGATGGTGGATAAAGCAGAGGGACACACCACATTCCAGCTGGCCTTGAAATTTCCAAGAAATATGATCGCACATCGTTTCTCTCTGAATTAAAATTTGAGAATGACATTCTCAAATCACCTCAATCCTAGTTATCTAGAATGATGAAAATCTTTTTTTTTTTCTTGTCAAGTTGTTGTTGTTTAGTCGCTAAGTCAAGTCTGACTCCTCTGCGACCCCATGGTCTGTAGCCCACCAGGCTCCTGTGTCCATGGGATTCTCCAGGCAACAATACTGGAGTGGGTTGCCATTCCCTTCTCCAGGGGATCTCCCTGACCCAGGGATTGAACCCGACCTCCTGAATTGTCAAGTGGATTCTTTACTGCTGAGCCACCAAAAAGCCGCTCCTGTCAAGAGTGACACGGTAAAGTCACATTATCATGCATGAGCAGAGCTTGGTGTCTGAACAGACATCAACATACTTGAAAGGGACGATTATCTCATCATCTTCGGCACCGTTTTCACTGAAAGCTCAGTTCTTCCTCATCTTTTGAGATTTAGCCCAAACGTCACCTTCAGTGCAGACTCTGCTCTCTGCCTTCCCCTGTCACGGTGACATTAGAAGAGCCTGGTTTTTCTCACACTACAGGGCAATGTCTTGTGTGTCTGTTGGCTAGCCACAGTCCCTTTAGAGCAGAGCCTCAAATCGCTCACTTAATGGATAGGAGGGGGGCAGGCGGAAGGAACGAGATGGGTGGGGAGGGAGAGGGACGGGAGAGAAAGGGGCTTTTTTTAACAATTAGGCCAATGGTCCATCCCTCAGACAAGAGCAAGTCCCAGCTGACCTTCCTGTGGCCCCCCAGGGCTCCCCTGTGACTCTGTGTGTGTCCATTATCATTATACAAAGGATTCCTCTGTGCATATTCCCAAGACTCTCTCCAGTTTCTGATATCCAGAACCAGCATTTAGAATCTCAACAGTTTTCTTAGTTGTGGGTTCTACCACTGTTCTCTTGCAAATCCAAAGCAGAAGAGTATTCATTATACATTATGTTGAGATGTCAGTCTTACAGTAATAAGTAATCCATTGAGTATCTGTTTGTCCCAAGCTCTTTCCTACATAAACTGCCCTAATGCTCAGGAGAACCACGTGGGACAGGTGCTGTTACCATTTCCATTGTAAAGATGGGAAAACTGCAACAAAAAGAGGTAAAATAAACTGTCCCTGGTCACACAGGCTAGAAATGGCCGTGTCAGTCACTCAGCCGTGCCCAACTCTCTGCCTCCCCATGGACTGCAGCCCACCAGGCTCCTCTGTCCATGGGATTCTCTAGGCAAGAAGACTATAGTGGGCAGCCGTTCCCTTCTCCAGGGGATTTTCCTGATCCAGGGATCGAACCTGGGTCTCCCGCATTGCAGGCAGATGCTTTACCACCTGAGCCACCAGGAAGCCCCAGAAATGGCAGAGACCAGACTGAAAATCAACAGAGCCCATGCTGTGGACTGATCACATGACTGTTAGAAGTGACTTTGATATAATCAATCAATAAGTATTTGATTTGTGGACATTTGATAAATCAGTGCTATGTCACAATTATGGTTTAAATTAAAACAGAGTGTCAATAAACCATGCTCTCTGTGTCCCCTTTTCTGCACTCTCACAGGAGATAGACCCTTCTGTCACACCTCACTGATCTTTGCAGACATCTGTGCTTCTCTCCTAGACTCTGAGCGTCACAGGAATTTACTCATTATCACACCTTTCACAACTGTTTTTGCTGAATTAAATCATTTCTTTTAAGATAGAGTATAAACTTTCCCTTCTCACTGCCCACCATAAGCACAATTATGCATTCACGCATGCGTTTGTCTGATTCTACTAATTCCCACGTTTGGGGGTACACTGTTAACCTTCATTTTTATCACACTTATGAATCTTCTTTTTCACTTTATATGAGAGGGAGAACTGTGTGATGAGCTTCCATGGAAGAGGTTTGGGAATGCTCTTAGAAAACCAGGTTAGGATTCCAATCAAGGGAGGCAAGCAGGGCCTGTGATGCTCACAGCATCAGTTGAATTCTTCAGACATCCTTCAGAATTTTCTTCATTTGAGATAAGGCATTTTGTAGGAACTTCGTACTCAAAGAACCTTTTAATACCAGAACAGGGGTTTTGCTATGTCATCTTGCATAACGTGGTCACTGCTGCATAAAGGCATCTGTGTCTTTTCATTCTTCTTGGCAGCAGAACTTGCGGACGTGACTTGACACTCATCGGCGCTCTGGCACGTTGGCCACCCTCTCTCCCCCGCACCTCACTTCCCTTCTCTCTTCTCTGTGGCTGGAGTTCACACACAGAACATCGTGCCCTCTCCCTCAGTTCAAACTGAACACCCAGGGGCAGGGAATTAAAATTATAAGGTGTCTCAGATTTGCTGAGTCACCTTGGGACACGCGTTGATTTACCAATGCCCCACCAGGGGGGATTCTCAGTCAGTCCTGTTAGTGCGTCTCAGGTGAGAGGCTGGACCCTCGGGGATGCTCTCTCTAACTGGGTTCCTTTCACTTTGCAGCCCTTTAAATCTGAAGTTGTTGGTGGATACTCCTATCCAAGAGAGCTTCCCAGGTGGCCTGCCAGTACAGGAGACATAAGATACTTGGGTTTGATCCCTAGATCAGGAAGATCCCCTGGAGGAGGGCATGGGAACCAACTCCAGGATTCTTGCCTGGAGAATCCCTTGGACAGAGGAGCCTGGTGGGCTACAGTCCATGGGGTCACAAAGAGTCGGATACAACTGAGCAATTGAGCATGCAGCCACATACCCCTATCCAACAATATAGTATTTCCAAGACTGCAAGAGATAAAAAGGTGCAACGTATGCAATCATTGAATAAGCGCTCTGAGTTTGCTAAGGTCCTATTTGGATTTTACTGAAGAGGAACCAGAGATTAAACTGCCAACATCAGCTGGATCATCGAAAAAGCAAGAGAGTTCCAGAAAAACATCTACTTCTGTTTTACTGACTACACCAAAGTCTTTGACTGTGTGGATCACAACAAACTGTGGAAAATTATTCAAGAGATGGAATACCAGACCACCTGATCTGCCTCCTGAGAAATCTGTTTGCAGGTCAGGAAGCAACAGTTAGAACTGGACATGGGACAACAGGCTGGTTCCAAACTGGGCAAGGAGTACATCAAGGCTGTACATTGTCACCCTGCTTATTTAACTTCCATGCAGAGTACATTATGCGAAATGTTGGGCTGGATGAAGCACAAGCTAGAATCAAGATTGCCGGGAGAAATATCAATAACCTCAGATATGCAGATGATACCACCCTTATGGCAGAAAGTGAAGAAGAACTAAAGAGCCTCTTGACAAAAGTGAAAGAGGAGAGTGAAAAAGTTGGCTTAAAACTCAACATTTAGAAAACTAACATCTTGGCATCCGGTTCCATCACTTCATGGCAAATAGATGGGGAAACAACAGAAACAGTGGCAGACTTTAATTTTGGGGGCTCCAAACTCACTGCAGATGGTGACTACAGCCATGAAATTAAAAGACGCATGCTCCTTGGAAGAAAAATCATGACCAATCTAGACAGCATATTAAAAAGCAGAGACATTACTTTACCAACAAAGGTCTGTCTAGTCAAGGCTATGGTTTTTCCAGTGGTCACGTATGGATGTGAGAGTTGGACCGTAAAGCAAGCTGAGTGCCAAAGAATCGATGCTTTTGAACTGTGGTATTGGAGAAGACTCTTGAAAGTCCCTTGGACTGCAAGGAGATCCAACCAGTCCATCCTAAAGGAGACCAGTCCTGAATATTCATTGGAAGGATTGATGCTGAAGCTGAAACTCCAATATTTTGGCCACCTGATGCAAAGAACCAACTCACTGGAAAAGACCCTGATGCCAGGAAAGATTGAAGGTAGGAGGAGAAGGGGTTGACAGAGAATGAGATGGTTGGATGTCATCACTGACTTGATGGACATGAGTTTGAGTAAACTCTGGGAGTTGGTGATGGACAGGGAGGTCTGGCGTGCTGCAGTCCGTGGGGTCGCAGAGTCAGACACGAATGAGTGACTGAACTGAGAGCCGCCATTTGACCAAGCCCAGCCTAGGGGAGAAGACCACATGGGCACATGAAGGTGGGTAGGAAACACAGGGCAGAATGCCAGCCTTCTATGACTACTTGGGAACCTCAGAGATGGGAGGTGGAGGGGAGTCCAGTGTCTTCCACAGTGGACTTTTAAAGTAAAGATCTATTACTCTACGAAATAAACTTCCAGAAGAACATGAGTGGTAACAGCTTTCCCTGTAGCCAAGCTACTTTCCAGGAGCAGAAAGTATGTGGGGGAAAGGGTGGCTCAGACGGTGAGCTCTGAAACATGAGGAGGCTCCGGGCGGGGTTTAGAAGGAAGATTTCCCTGCTTTAGTCACTGGGCGATCCAAATTCGGGGAAATGAATATTACATTACACGTATAATCTTCATTTCCTCTCCGACCTCGGGTGGACCCCAGTGCTCTTACTATAGCTGCCTGGGGGGAGGTTAATGTCCATTCCAGACCAGAAAGACCAGGCTCTAGCATGGAATATGTTGGCGTTGCTCAACCATGCGGTGATTTCTGCAGCCTGATGGGAGAGGAAAAATGACCCAGTCTCCTTGGAGAGTCTGCAAAGATGAGCCAGACCTGGGTCCCCGGTCTGGGCATATAATGATCATATCCCGGGTTCATCGTCTACTGATCCCTCCCACCCCCACGGCTGTAAATGTTCAGTAAATTAGCCTCCAATGTGATTAGTCACTTCATAAGTGGCCTTTTTGGGGGAAATTTGCCAGGACAACTGTTGAGTGATGTCTCAATTTATGGCCCAAGGGGGACACGGCATTGCTGGTAATGCCATTAAGCAGAGAAAGACGAGTGCAAATGTACCATTTTCCCCTTTCGCTGGTAACTTTAAAATGTTTTTAAATATCGCTGGCCCCATCGTCACGGCATTACTCCTGCCCGAGAAGGAAGAGATGGGGGCTCTGGAGGAAAAGAGGAGAACCCTTAAGTGGGGCTCCTCGGATTTCTTCACTTTTACTGCATAAAGTACTTTTCTTCCCTCCCTCTTGCATGGAAAAAAAAAAAAAAAAAAACCTTTCTGCTCTCAAAACTTGGATTGTGCAGTAAAGACTGCAAAGATGTAATAAAGATTTAATAAAATTCCTACAGCGGCTGATGGGAGGAAATGACCGCAGGGCCCAGTCGTGGAGACGTGTCCCCGGGTCCCTGTTCACTGCAGACAAGGACCTGAAGTCCACGGGGTGCTCCAGGGTCCAGATCCGGGAGGTCCAGGGAGCTCTCACAAGATGGAACTGTGAGGAGCACCTTCTGTGCTTCTGTTTGAACCCGTCCTCTCCCTTGGCCTCTCGGCTCTTCACTGGTAGGATAGAAACAAGTGGGCCCAGGACCCTGAAATGGGGCCTACAAACAGTCTGGCTGCTCGTCCAGTCCCATCCTAAGGTTATGGATTTGGTCACAGGTGAAAACAGGCTCCCTATTTCCTCTCGGGGCAAAAATAAAATAAAAGAGTAGTTTGCCAGAGCATCCTCAAATTAATTGGAGGAGACCCCACCCTGTCTAGATGTGCTAGCCCAGAGCCCTCCTGTTCCCCGTCAGCCCTGACTCTCGGATCACGGAGGTCACTGACTCCCCGGGGGTGGCAGGCACCGTGGATGTGGGAGGGCCTCGGCCCATTGACCTGCGGGGATCCCGGCACCGCCTCTCAGACAGCAGAGCATCGCTGCCGGCCTCCATTCCCTCCATCAGGCTGCCTTCACTTCCCCCAGTGAAGCCCACCGGTTCTGCTGAGTTCATCTGCCACACTGACACGGCAAGGTACAAAGGATGCGTCATCACAGATGCAAAGCACCCCTTTCCCATCTAATACTAAGAATTGTATTCTACGTACATGTGACTTACATATATGAAGCAGCCACACATGCCCCCACTTTCGTAACATGGTCCTGAGATGAAGTGGCAGTGTTAGCTGCTCAGCCGTGTCCGACTCTTTGCCTCCCCATGGATCTTAGCCCACCAGGCTCCTCTGTCCAAGGAATTCTCCAGGCCAGAACACTGGACGGGGTTGCCACGCCCTTCTCCAGGAGATCTTCCAAACCCAGGGATGGAACCCAGGTCTCCCTGGGTTCATTGCAGGCAGATTCTTTACCATCTGAGCCACCAGGGAAGCCTCTTTATAAACCATCAATTGTTAATGTCAAACTTAACTCACTAAGTATTGAAAACCATTTCTGACTATCATCTCCCAGGGGTCCTTTCTTAGAGCACATCTCTAGCAACAGGCTCTGGGCACACACAGTAAGGATGGTAGAAACTAGCAAGGCGGCTCACCCAGTTACCAGGAAGAGCAGGGAGACGTTCGCTGAGCACGACCCCAAGGAGCGCAGACAGTGCGTGGGCAGGACATGCACCCCAGAGACGGCCTGCAAACCCAGTTCCTCAGACCCTGCTTCCTGGTACCCACGTCTTATTCTTTCCTGGATTATTCGGAACATCTCATCTGTTTCTCACCTGACCTTCACACTCTGAAGTCGATGGGCAGGGCAGGCGTTGCAATCCTCATCTTGTGCTAAGGAGACTAACACAGAGCCCAGCGTCACACAGCTTGCCGGTGACGAAGCTGGGCCGTGAGCTTCCATCTCTGGACCCCGAGGAGGCGGATGCCCTTTTCCAAAATCTAGTCTTAGAGCCTTCTACTTGACGCTGCCCAAGCCGTCCCCAGCAGCCACACAGAAGTGAGCCAAGCACGAGTTCCTGCAGGGGCTCACGACTCCCCGGCAATGTCACGTGAGATGCTGTGGTGTAGACGTGTTTGCACTCATCTGCGGGGCAAGCCCTCAGCTTTCAACTAAAGAGCTGGAATCCCAGCGACATGTGAGAACAGCCGTTTGCAGAAAAGCGGGAGATTGCCACTGCACAAAACCATCCCCATGTTTCCACCCGAGGGTCCCTGTAGAGGACCTGTGTGACCCAGAGAAAACAGGGAGGCTGTTCTCTGTCCTCCTCAGAGCAACTGTGGACACCCCTCAGGGCTTAGGGCCCACACGGAAGACCCCCGGGGCCCCAGTAACCCTTTCTTGTGGGAGAGGGGAAGAGTCCATGCCGGACGAGTGAGAAGGAAAAGGGTGGCTTTGAAAGTGAAAACGCTGGTCGCTCAGTCGTGTCCGACTCTTCGTGGCCCCATGGACTGTAGCCCACCAGGCTCCTCTGTCCATGGGATTCTCCAGGCCAGAATGCTGGAGTGGGTTGCCATTCCCTTCTCCAGGGGATCTTCCAGACCCAGGGATTGAACCCAGGTCTCCCGCATTTCAGGCAGACTCTTTACCGTCTGAGCCACCAGGGAAGCCCCACCGTTTCAAGTGGCTTTGATCCCTGACATTTTAAGCAGGGTACAGGGAGGTGGTTTTCTCCCGCAAATGCTGACTCCTTGGACGAAACGGGGACTGGATGTCTTCAGGATTTCAGAGCTTGCGGCAGGCAGGGCCGGGCCGGGAGGTGAACTGAGGCAGTGAGCAGAGAGAAGGCTCCTTGACAGGATGCGGCTCCATGTTTATCGTTCGAGCCACCAAGGGCACGAGTTGGCCAGGTCTGGCAGAGGCTGGCGTGTGGCACTTCCCGCCTCGTGCTTCTGCCAAACCACCTCAGTCCTGACGTGGAGAACCTTCGCTGCCTTCCACAGGACCTCCCTGGAGATCAGCGGCTGGGACTCGGCACTTCCCCGCCCGGGGCAGACCGTCCAGACATGGTCCACGAGAGGCCTGGTCTACCCGTCAGACGCCTTTCCGTCCCCCGTCACCACGATTCAGAGTCACGAACAAAAACACCCCAGGAGCTCTTTGGTTTTCCTGTGGCCCTGCAGTCCAGGAAATCGGATGTCTACCGCGAAATTACCCTGTGCTTGAGATGCAGCGTGCTCTAGCTGGAAGCCTGCACGGCTGGAAATTTGGAACCTTTTCTTCAGAATCGGGGTCTATCACTAGTCCTGTGACTTTGGGCCCTTAATACAAACTACTGATTCAAGGACAGCTAACCGGGTAAAAACGGCCTTAGCTAAATGAGGCTAAACGGCCTTGTGAAAGCTTCAGAAATGGAAAATGTACAGAGACTGGACCACAAAGGAAGAGAAAACCAAGAGGGGAGTGAGGCTTTGCTGCAGCCAACGTCCTGCATATTCCTGTGTGTGCTCTGAGCATCGGCTTCGTCCCCGGCTCTGTCTTACCTCCCTGGGCTTCCTACTTCCTTTACCCCCATCTTCACGATGCTTTTTAAATGTTTCTTCTATATGCCTACATTACGTATATTTTAAAGCCATCTTAAATCATTTTTAAAACATAAATTAAGGAAGGGAGAGAGGAAAGGTGGAAGGGAAAAAGGCTGGATGTCGTTCAACAACACCCACCACCGTCTCATCACTCAGGTCACTGAAATCTCAGCCCGTGCCGCCTCCTCTGAAGATGCTGCTTCACCCCTGGTCCTGGAATGATCATGGATGCCAAGGACAGCCGTCAAGATCTGGATCTCTCACGTGCTTGACCTCGTGATCTCCCCTGACCTCCAGTCCTGCTCCACCAGCCACTTTACCACCAACCACCACACCACACCACACCACCATCTAGACTTCAAACTCCTGGGACCTTGCCATGTCTGAAACTGCAAATTCTGGCACAGCACTGATATCAGTTAGGCCTCCATATACTGCAGGTAAAGGAAGATGGTGTGAACGGTAAAGGGAACTCACTGGCTTATGAAACAGAAAAAGACTTCAGGGCTAGATGGATTCAGTGACTCAATATGGTCTTTCCAACCCAGGTTCTTTCCATATCCATCCCCTGCCTTCCTCAGTAGCATCTTCAAAGTGCAAATTATGTGTAGTTCTGGGCTTCACCCTGTGCCACTCCATTAGGAAGCAAAAGCAGGTCCTTTTCCAGAAACATCCAGAAAGATCTTCTTCACTCTCACTGATGCAAGCTGGGTTCCACGTTCACCCTGGGTTCCACGTTCACCCTGGACGAATCGTGGCTCATCGTTGGATGACTGGATGCTGATGAGCAGAGGCCTAAGACACTTATCTGCACCCCAAGGGCCAGTAGAATCAGCTCTGCTATCATACACAGGCTGCATGCAGGAAGTGCCGACACCAACGCAAAAGCCAAGTGACTTTGTGAGAGCAGAGGGATGGATGCTGGGCCAGGAACAACAGAGTTAGGCATTGCTTCCTGAACCTAGTCCCCCCTTTTTCTGCTTCTCCGTCAATTCATCTAATCTACTAGCTCTTATCTTTATCAGGGGCCCCTAGCCTTAAGCAGCCCAAGATGGTAGCCACTCCTATGTGGCTTAATTGAAAAGTACACGGAATTTACAATTCATTTTCTCAGTCTCGCTGGCCACATTTCAAGTGCTCAACGGTCCCATGTGGCTCACAGCCACCGCACTGAACAACACGGACCCACACTTTCACCATTAAACCAAGGTTCACTGGACAATCCGGCTTCAGTTCCCACTATTTCCCTTGCTCCTGCTCATCAGCACCTTTCTACCCTGACTTCCACCTGAGACCCTCTGACCAGTATCTCCAGCTTACTGACTCTATTTTCCTTTTGATTCACCCACCTGGGAACCGTCCCTTTCTGATGAATTCACCTGTCTATTCTCTTCATAAATATATATTCTGGAAGTGCCCAGTGCCACTGGAATCAACCACACACACGGTCAGCGTGGGGACCTCACAAATTTCATTTCCAATCTCATCTAGGGTCTCAGTGCTGCCAAGCAGTCTGGTTTTCTTGCCTACGGTCTCTTCTCTTTCCTTTCATCAACTTTTTCTACCTCCTCAAACATGTGCAATGATTCTAAGAAGGTGGCCTTACTTTCTTCCAGGGAAGAAATTCAGTATGCCTTATCAACATGCTGCAACTATACCTATTATTTTCTCCAGCCTATAATGTCAGACCTACCACCCCTGTCTTCCAAATTCCTCCTCGCTTAGCTAAATCATCATCATTGTGGTTGTTCAGTTGGTAAGTCATGTCCAACTCTTTGGCGACCCCATGGACTACAGCCCACCAGGCTCCTCTGTCCATAGGATTTCCCAGGCAGGAATAGTGCAGTGGGTTGCCATTTTCTGCTCCTGGGGATCTTCCTGACCCAGGGGTCAAACCTGCATCTCCTGCAATGCAGATGATTCTTTATGACACAGTCTTTCAGAGTGCACTCGGCTTCTTTTCCTCCCCTCAACCCTCCAGTGTTTGAAGCCACCAAGATCCTAAGTCCACTTCTCAATGTGTTCCCTCACCCTATGCTTTGATTTTGTCTAAACACGTGAACCCGCGGGTCTGTGTTTCAGCTCAGGCCTCCTCCTGGACTTTGGACCTGTTCACACAACTGCCTACAGGTGCAGCTCCACAGGGACGTCCTCAGGCCCGCAGACTCTAGAGAGCTAACCTGACCCTGTCCTCCACTGTCCACATGCCAGGTCCCTCACGCTGGCTCTCTTCTTACTCAAGCCGGGAACCCAGGCACTATCTTGACATCCTCTCACAAAACTCTGGCCACGTTACCACCTAAAGAGCTCTCAGATGTGCTAAACTGGGGCCAGCGTCCACCGTCATCCCCCTGCCCATGCTACCATCATCTGTAACCGACGTTACTGCATCAACAAAACTGGTCTTCGGGTCTGACTCCTTCTCCAATCTATTTACCAAGCACAGGCAGAATGAACTTTTTAAGGACTATCTCCTAACTAAAATTCTTTGTCTGCTTCTATTTGGAGAAACTCTAAGACGGGAAATGACTTACACGGCTCTCCATTATCGGAATAGCGCTCATTCCTGTGACCTTAAATTTTCCCGACATAGTACAGATCCCACCGTAACTTATGGGAAAAGCATCGCACAGAAGCTAAGAGTTTGGATTCTGGTCCCCGAGATGTGGGCTCAAATCCTAGCTCTATTTTCATTGGTTTCTTCCTTTATAAAATGCTGTTAATCATAGTACTAACACTAAAAGGTTAATTTGAAGATGAGCTGAAGTAACAGTATAATTCCTGGCATGTAATATATGTTTAGTAAACATTTTTCAAATGAAAGAATAAACTATAGCTTTTTAAAAATAAGGTATCTTCATAACAATGTATTAGAGTTTAGACCTCATCTGCATTAAGTGTGAAGAGGCTTGGTACCAATGTATGAAAAGAATACATACTGGCCAAGCTTCAGAAGGAGGTATATTTGGGCTATAGAATACTTTTTTATCTTACAAGAGATAAATACCACTTATTGAAAGGCATAGAAAAAATATCTAATTAATAACACTAAGGTAAATCCAGCATATACTGTAATAAAGCACTAATAAGAACTATCAGCAAAGCAAACTCTTTCATGGTACTTTCTTCTTAATGGGGAAAGAAGACGGAAGAAAATAGGAAAATAAAGATATAAAATGTCAAGAAATGATAAGCGCTCTGAAGATAAAGTTTAAGGAGAAACACACAAAGGAGGTTAAAAGTAGTGGGTGAGTAGGGTGCCGCTGTGGTGGGTGGTTAAGGAAAGCCCGCCCGAGTCCAGGGCTGCAGGGACGGAGCAGGTGACCCCAGGAGCCACTCCAGGCAGGAGGCACAGCGTGCGCTGAGCCTCGAAGCTGGAGCGGGCTTTGTCCGGGTGGAGAACCTCATGGAAATGCATGCAGCTGCACAGAAGCGAGCAGGGGAGCCGACAGGGGCAGGCGGGAGATAGATGACGTAGGACCTTGTAGGTCAGCGCGGAGACGGGCACCACTCCAATCCAAGAGGGAGCCGCAGAGCTCTGTAACCAGGCTGGTGGAGACCACCATCGCCTGCAGCCTCCTGCCACCTCCAGTGCCTGTTGCTCGGTGTGTAGCTGCAACACAGGCTCACGACAGTGAGACAATTTCAACAGAGCTGCCCGGTCTCGGCAGTGACGACACAGAGGAGTCCATACGGGGACAGCCAGAGTCTACTCTCGGATTAGCTACCATGCAACCTGGACCCCCAACGAATGGGCTGACTCCGTGCGTCGCTTGGAACACAGTATCGTGACCACATGTTATCAACCACCTTCCTCTGAAACTGCATCTTCTCCAAAGAGGAACAGTTTACTTCCCCCAATAAGGGGGCTCACAACTTTCACTTTTTCTATCAGCGTCATTACTTTGTGGCACTTAATACTGCATTTTCCTCTTTGAACACAAGGTGCTGATGAGATGAATGTATAAAGGTTTAGTACAGAAATTGTGAATCTCATCTGTAGGACTTCACTTGTCTAAAAAACTCCATGCATCACGTTGAACAGGAGTGTTTGAACTCTGGGTTTTTAGTACAATTATCCTGCTATTTGTCACTGAAGAAATTCTGATATTTGAATAAACAAATGAGAACACCAGTGACATCACCTTAACAGGTATTTTCCCCATTTTTTGTAAGCAAACTTATTGAAAGAGACACAAGAAACTGCCTGTCCCTACAATTGCCTCTCTGCTCCCCATATTGCAGCTGCCCTGTGAAATAACATTGTCCCTTTAGGTTGTTGTTTAGTCGCTAAGCTGTGTCCAACTCTTTGCGACTCCATGGACCATAGCCTGCCAGGCTACTCTGTCCATGATCTTTACCAGGTAAGAATTCTGGAGCGGGTTGCCATTTCTTCCTCCAGGGGATCTTCCCGACATAGGGATCAAATCCATGTGCGGCGAGCCGGCGCACTATGCGCAGCCAAAAGGAGCTACCCCACGTCCGAGGTCAGGTGCAGCGGCCTCGAGTGCCAGGCTGTGACGGCGCAGCAACGGCCGAGAGGAGCTACCCTCCGTCCAAGGTCAGTGGCGGCCGGGAGGAGACACCCCGCGTCCAAAGTCAGGGGCGGCAGCCAGGAGGAGACACCCCACTTCCGAGGTCAGGGGCGGTGGCCGAGAGGAGCTACCCCGAGCCTGAGGCCAAGGGCGGCAGCTGGGAGGAGCCACCCACGCCCGAGGCGAGGGCCGGCAGCCGGGAGGAGCAACCCGAGGAGCGGTGGCTGGGCAGGCACAGGAGGTCCTAGAGGAGCTATCCCACGTTGAAGATCAGGAACGGCGGCGGTAAGGAGATACCCCTCGTCCAAGACAAGGAGCAGAGGCTGTGCTTTGCGGGAGCAGCCGTGAAGAGATACTCCACGCCCAGGGTAAGAGAAACCCAAGTAAGATGGTAGGTGTTGCAAGAGGGCATCAGAGGGCAGACACACGGAAACCATACTCACAGAAAACCAGTCAATCTAATCACACTAGGACCACAGCCTTGTCTAACTCAATGAAACCAAGCCACGCCTGCAGGGCAACCCAAGACGGGCGGGTCATGGTGGAGAGGTCTGACAGAGCGTGGTCCACTGGAGAAGGGAATGGCAAGCCACTTCAGTATTCTTGCCTTGAGAACCCCATGAACAGAATGAAAAGGCAAAATGATAGGATACCAAAAGAGGAACTCCCCAGGTCATTAGGTGCCCAATATGCTACTGGAGATCAGTGGAGAAATACCTCCAGAAAGAATGAAGGGATGGAGCCAAAGCAAAAACAATATCCAGTTGTGGATGTGACTGGTGATAGAAGTAAGATCCGATGCTGTAAAGAGCAATATTGCATAGGAACCTGGAATGTCAGGTCCATGAATCAAGGCAAATTGGAAGTGGTCAAACAAGAGATGGCAAGGGTGAACGTCGACATTCTAGGAATCAGCGAACTAAAATGGACTGGAATGGGTGAATTTAACTCAGATGACCATTATATCTACTACTGCGGGCAGGAATCCCTCAGAAGAAATGGAGTAGCCATCGTGGTCAACAAAAGAGTCCGAAATGCAGTACTTAGATGCAATCTCAAAAAAACGACGGAATGATCTCTGTTCGTCTCCAAGGCAAACCATTCAATATCAGTTATCCAAGTCTATGCCCCAATCAGTAACTGAAGAAACTGAAGTTGAACGGTTTTATGAAGACCTACAAGACCTTTTAGAACTAACACCCAAAACAGATGACCGTTTCATTATAGGGGACTGGAATGCAAAAGTAGGAAGTCAGGAAACACCTGGAGTAACAGGCAAATTTGGCTTTGGAATAAGGAATGAAGCAGGGCAAAGACTAATAGAGTTTTGCCAAGAAAATGCACTGGTCATAGCAAAAACCCTCTTCCAACAACACAAGAGAAGACTCTACACATGGACATCACCAGATGGTCAACACTGAAATCAGATTGATTATATTCTTTGCAGCCAAAGATGGAGAAGCTCTATACAGTCAACAAAAACAAGACCGGGAGCTGACTGTGGCTCAGATCATGAACTCCTTATTACCAAATTCAGACTCAAATTGAAGAAAGTAGGGAAAACTGCTAGACCATTCAGGTATGACCTAAATCGAATCCCTTATGATTATACAGTGGAAGTGAGGAATAGATTTGAGGGCCTAGATCTGATAGATAGAGTGCCTGATGAACTATGGAATGAGGTTCGTGACATTGTACAGGAGACAGGGATCAAGACCATCCCTATGGAAAACAAATGCATAAAAGCAAAATGGCTGTCTAGGGAGGCCTTACAAAGAGCTGTGAAAAGAAGAGAGGCAAAAAGCAAAGGAGAAAAGGAAAGATATAAGCATCTGAATGCAGAGTTCCAAAGAAGAGCAAGAAGAGATAAGAAAGCCTTCTTCAGTGATCAATGCAAAGAAATAGAGGAAAACAACAGAATGGGAAAGACTAGAGATCTCTTCAAGAAAATTAGAGATACCAAAGGAACATTTCATGTAAAGATGGGCTCGATGAAGGACAGAAATGGTATGGACCTAACAGAAGCAGAAGATATTAAGAAGAGGTGGCAAGAATACATGGAAGAACTGTACAAAAAAGATCTTCACGACCGAGATAATCATGATGATGTGATCACTAATCTAGAGCCAGACATCTTGGAATGTGAAGTCAAGTGGGCCTCAGAAAGCATCACTATGAACAAAGCTAGTGGAGGTGATGGAATTCCAGTTGAGCTGTTTCAAATCCTGAAAGATGATGCTGTGAAAGTGCTGCACTCAATATGCCAGCAAATTTGGAAAACTCAGCCGTGGCCACAGGACTGGAAAAAGTCAGTTTTATTCCAATCCCAAAGAAAGGCAATGCCAAAGAATGTTCAAACTACTGCACAATTGCACTCATCTCACATGCTAGTAAAGTAATGCTCAAAATTCTCCAAGCCAGACTTCAGCAGTATATGAACCGTGAACTCCCTGATGTTCAAGCTGGTTTTAGAAAAGGCACCAGAGATCAAATTGCCAACATCTGCTGGATCATGGAAAAAGCAAGAGAGTTCCAGAAAAACATCTATTTCTGCTTTATTGACTATGCTAAAGCCTTTGCCTGTGTGGATCACAATAAACTGTGGAAATTTCTGAAAGAGATGGGAATACCAGACCACCTGACCTGCCTCTTGAGAAATCTGTATGCAGGTCAGGAAGCAACAGTTAGAACTGGACATGGAACAACAGCCTGGTTCCAAATAGGAAAAGGAGTACGTCAAGGCTGTATATTGTCACCCTGCTTATTTAACTTCCATGCAGAGTACATCACGAGAAACTCTCACTGTAAGGAACTCAAGCTGGAATCCAGATTGCCGGGAGAAATATCAATCACCTCAGATATGCAGATGACACCACCCTTATGGCAGAAAGTGAAGAGAAATTAAAAAGCCTCTTGATGAAAGTGAAAGAGGAGAGCGAAAACGTTGGCTTAAAGCTCAACATTCAGAAAACAAAGATCATGGCATCTGGTCCCATCACTTCATGGGAAATTGATGGGGAAACAGTAGAAACAGTGTCAGACCTTATTTTGGGGGGCTCCAAAATCACTGCAGATGGTGACTGCAGCCATGAAATGAAAAGACGCTTACTCCTTGGAAGAAAAGTTATGACTAACCTAGATAGTATCTTCAAAAGCAGAGACATTACTTTGCCGACTAACGTCCGTCTAGTCAAGGCTATGGTTTTTCCAGTAGTCATGTATGGATGTGAGAGTTGGACTGTGAAGAAAGCTGAGCGCCGAAGAATTGATGCTTTTGAACTGTGGTGTTGGAGAAGACTCTTGAGAGTCCCTTGGACTGCAAGGAGATCCAACCAGTCCATTCTGAAGGAGAGCACCCCTGGGATTTCTTTGGAAGGAATGTTGCTAAAGCTGAAGCTCCAGTACTTTGGCCACCTCTTGTGAAGAGTTGACTCATTGGAAAAGACTCTGATGCTGGGAGGGATTGGGGGCAGGAGGAGAAGGGGACGACACAGGATGAGATGGCTGGATGGCATCATGAACTCGATGGAAGTGAGTCTGAGTGAACTCCGGGAGTTGGTGATGGACGGGGAGGCCTGGCGTGCTGCGATTCATGGGGTCACAGAGTCGGACACGACTGAGTGACTGAACTGATCTGAACTGCTTAACAGGCAGATTTAACAGGCAGATTCTTTACCACTGAGCCACCAGGGAAGCCCCCGGCTATCAAGGTAGAGAGAGTTAATCAAATAGAAGCAAGGACCAACCAGAATCGAGAATTACTGCTTGAAAGGCCTGTTTACCTGCAAGGATTACATTATCTTTTCAAAGGGTTGTTTTGTAGTTTGAGGGGAAAAAAACTGCACACTACTTTTCATGTCAATTACAAGGACTTAATTGTTTTGAAGCAAAGCAAATGATTTATCAAAACAAATTGCAAGTATCACAAAGCCAGGCGTAAAAGTCAGGCTGTAACTGGTCCCCAGCTGAGCTGTCCTTTCCCCAGCCTCTAAAAGAGAAAGAAGACAGTACTTGTAAATGTTTTCACGTATAATATTTACATTTAGATCAGAAAGAAACAGATGGGCAACTTGGCCCCAAATGTCTACAAGATGTGGGCAGCTCATGGGGTCACCTGAACGGCACTTTATGGCCGAGGACACATGATTCAGCTTGTTGCAGTCCGCTCGAGCGGCGTCTGAGGTCCACCACTCTGCTCCTGGCATATGGTGGGATGTCATTAACCCAGGAGGCCGGCAGGACCGTGAAAGTGGAACCACATGTGTCGTAGCAAGAAGAAAACTACGATTCCATCGCTAGTTTAAACGTCTAAGTTCTGCCAACCATTCCTTCATGTATCAAATATCATGTTAACACGCTGATGTCGGTACCCTAATTAATATGGCGTTTGGGGTGCAAAAACTTGGGACCGGATGGGTCAGAAACGAATGCCCTGAGTTTGAGCTGGAGAACGCAGAGGTGAAATACGAGGGCAGAAGGACCAAAGAGCTCCGGGTGCATCTGTTGTCTGGGTGTGTAACTAACGCACAGCAGCGAGGGAAGGGCCCTCGGTCTGTCAGCACACGGGGCATCTCTGCAGGACCCTGGATGCCCGGCCCCATCCGGAGCCACCCCAGGCTCCTGCTGCTCCGGAGCGCTTGCATACGCCGGTGGACGTCGCACGCCATTCTTCCGCCACTTAACTTCACACGGGTCTCTATTTCCATTTGGGCTTGTGACGTCTTCATGGTATGGTCTTCCAGTGACGCTCATGACTCTCTTCCTCCTAACTTCAGCAGGCTGTTTCCTCTAACAGCATGGTTAACGGTTTCTTTTCTAAAATATGGTATCCTCTGCAAGCTTCAAGAATTACAACTTAAGTTTGTGAAGACGCTTAAGGCTTCCCTAGAAAGTTGGCCAAGTATCTCCAAGTATTCAAACTGCCTGAAAGATTGTTACATGTAATTTCATTGTTTCATTTCAGATGTACAGTTACAAAAAACAGGAATGGCTGATAGTTTCATGTGATTTGAACAGTGTCTTTTAAATTAAGGTGAAGTCATTCACATTTATCTGTATTGAGTCTTTCTCTCTATATATATATACATATATATACATACACACACACACATATATTTGGAGAGAAAACAGGTTATCATATCTATTCATAACAGAAAATCTCATGTCCCTCATTTCTACGTTTCTGCTAGAAGCTATAGGAGATGCAAAGACTGAATTTGAAATGAGTTTGGAAATGACTACCAGGGTGTTTTTGGACAAACACATTTTTTCTTCCTTTCTGAGCTTATTTCATGTTCAGAGGCTATATTCCCTTTATCACATAGGACTCATAGACTGGTCTGCCATAAAAAGACAGTTTGGTGTCTGTCAAATCTATGTAACACATCTCAATGTAACTCCATAAGGAGTGTTTTTATGGATTCTGTTTAATCTTCTTTTGCCGTGAAATGATTTCGTGAACTGTCAGTAAAGCAGCAGAGATTTAATCCACACTGAATTTTCTAACAACACTGAGCTCATCATCTTTTGGAAACAACTATCATGTACAGTCTTAAACAACTTTTGTTAAATTTCAGAAAATTCAGTCTCTGTATCACAGTGATTCCATTTTCTGCTCCTTTAAAAAGATGAAGTTTAGATAAAAGAAGAACACATTACATGATTCCAATTATACAGAATGTCTCCAAAGCAAATATGTACAGAAAGGAGATCTTCAGTTGCCTCAGGCTAGGGAAGGGATGAGTGTCTCTGAATTGAGATGGGTTTTATTAAGATATAATTTATCAAGTTGGTTAGACAGCATCACTGACTCAACGGACGTGAGTTTCAGCAAACTTTGGGAGATAGTGAAGGACAGGGAAATGCTTTAGTCCATGGGGTTGCAGACAGTTGGAAACAACCTAGTGACTGAGCAACACATTGGCACAAGGTGTCTTTCTAGGTGTATCAGTTCAGTTCAGTTCAGTCGTTCAGTCGTGTCCGACTCTTTGCGACCCCATGAATCGCAGCACACCAGGCCTCCCCGTCCATCACCAACTCCCGGAGTTCACTCAGACTCACGTCCATCGAGTCAGCGATGCCATCCAGCCATCTCATCCTGTGTCGTCCCCTTCTCTTCCTGCCCCCAAGCCCTCCCAGCATCAGACTCTTTTCTAGTGAGTCAACTCTTCACATGAGATGGCCAAAGTATGGGAGCTTCAGCTTTAGCATCATTCCTTCCAAAGAAATCCCAGGGGTGATCTCCTTCAGAATGGACTGGTTGGATCTCCTTGCAGTCCAAGGGACTCTCAAGAGTCTTCTCCAGCACCACAGTTCAAAAGCATCAATTCTTTGGTGCTCAGCCTTCTTCACAGTCCAACTCTCACATCCATACGTGACCACAGGAAAAATCATAGCCTTGACTAGATGGACCTTAGTCAGCAAAGTAATGTCTCTGCTTTTGAATATACTATCTAGGTTAGTCGTAACTTTTCTTCCAAGGAGTAAGTGAATGTATGAAACATTCTAGGTGTATGAAACACTCTAAAATAAGATTCTGTCAACTTCATAAATATACTGAAATTTGCTGAATTGTGTACATAAATTTATATCTCAATAAACCATTAAAAAACAAAAAGATAAAGAGTAAAAGGCAGAGAATAACTTTTTCTCCCCAAAGAATATAAAATTGACATGTGAAAATAGCATTAGTCCCTCAGCCATGTCTGATTCTTTGCAACCCCATGGACTATGACACCAGGCTCCTCTGTACTTGGGATTCTCCAGGCAAGAATATTGGAGTGGGCTGCCATTTCCTTCCCAGGGATCTTCCCGACCCAGGGACTGAACCCACAACTCTCATGTTTCCTGCATTGGGAAGCAGGATCTTTATACTGGGAACCCTATGTGTGTGTGTGTATACACACACAGACACACACACATAAATATATAAATACACATGTCGGGAGTATATCATTAAATGTGTTACTGCTACACGGGAATCACTATCTATCTACACATACACGTACACACAGAGAAAAAGAGAGAGAGCTATTTTAAAGGATTAGACCATGTAGTTACGGAGGCAGGTGAATCCCAGATCTCCAGGGTTGTCTGGCAGGCTGGAGGCCCTGGGAAGAGGCAGCGCTGAAGTTCAAGTCCAAAGGTCGTCGGCAGGCAGAAGTCCTTTCTGCTCAGAGGAGACCCAGGCTTTTGTGCTATCCAATCCTTCAGCTGGTTAGATCAGGCCCACCCACTTCATGGAAGGCAATCTGCTTCTCTCAAAGTCCACTGATTCAAGTGTTAATTTCACCCAACAACATCCTCACAGAAACATCCAGAATAACCTTTGACCAGATACCTGGACATTGTGGTCCAGTAGAGCTGACATGTAAAATTAATTAACCATTATGCCCCACACGGCTTGAGTGGATTTCTTGTGCCCATGAAGTAACCAGAAAAATCACAACAGCTGAAGAGGGCTCACAACCTGGAAGTTACTATTCAGCAGTGACTAGAGTGGATGGTTAACTGCGGACTAGTTAAAATGATCTTCTCCTCAACAGATGCCTGCTTGGACTGAAGACAACTGGGGGACACCCCCACCACCCTGGAAATAGGGAAACCATCAGGAGTTGGCTATAAATCAAGCACAATGCTGGACAGAGCGGGCTTGACTTGATTGAGATCAAGTCTCTCCCACATAAAATACACATGACTCATGTCGAATTATTAGTCACAAACTCAGATTTCTTTTTAAAAAAGGTGATCTAAACTGGAGTCATAGGAAAAGAGCTGTTTATTCCGGTCAGTTGCAATGGCTTTGTTACGGTGTGACCAGGTGAGGTGTCCCGTCTGGGCAACACCTGACCGCCCCCCGCCTCATAGGCTAGGAGGCCATCTGCAGGTCTGCCTTCATTCGAGCTGTGCTATCAGCCATCCCACAGCCATGGTGATTCAATAATACTGAACATGCGTTCCTCACAGGGTATCTTATTACACCCTGGCTGTTGTTTTTGTGACTTGACCACAACCTAAATTGGTCAGAGATTCATTAAGACCTCTGAAGCAGCTGGCCAGGGACCCCAAAGGAAGGTGTGAAGATTAGCAGCCTCGAGTCGAGGCTGTTGGAGGATGTACTTAATTAATAGTGACAAGGGATTACTGGCTCCATCGCCTTTCTAGACGTGTCTTGAACCACATGGACTGACACTGGTTTATTTTTGTTTGCGTTATTGAGTAAACTCTAGAAACTCGCTAGATTTACAGTCTTTCCTGCCCTAATTCAGCAGGACCTCGGGGCCCCAGGTCTCCTGTAAAGCATGCCACTGGTATCTTGGGGAGTGACCTGCTTCTGGGGTTGTTGGTGGGGGTTTGCCTGGCTCAGTTTGTGTTCTTTACCCTTTTGCGTGCGTTGATGGCACGTTCTACCCTTCTTTTGCTCCTGTTCCCTTATTAATATCTTATCAATGTGTTACCTATGACACTCATAGGTCCTAAGGGTGGCATTAAAACTAAGTTGGTTTTGGGGGACCAGTTCCCTGGCAGTCCAATAGTTGGGACTTCACCTTCCAATACAGAGGCGGTGTAGGTTTCCCAGTCTTGGGCAGCTAAGATCCCCTGTGCCCTGTGGCCAGAAAACCAAAACGTAATACAGGAGCAATACTGTAACAAACTCAACAAAGACTTTAAAAATGGTCCACACCAAAAATAAATATATTTTTAAAAAACTAAGTTGGTTTTACGTTTCTAACTTAGAATCCACGACACAGATCAGCAGTGGTGGTAAGCCACGGGGTGCTCCATGCAGTGGGCTTCTTCTGGGACCCCTGAAGTTGTGTTCAAACAAGACATGGGTTAACAGAGGAAAGACTTACTACTCACAAGCCAAATACTCACTAAAGGCAACTGACATTTCCCTCTCGTTTTGTCCTGGATTCCCAGCTACCTTCTGACTCTCGTCGTGTGTGCTCAGGACTGACTCTTTGCGACCCCGTGAACTGTGGCCCACCAGACTGTCCATTCATGGGATTTCCCAGGCAAGAATACTGGAGCAGGCTGCCCTTTCCTTTTCCAGGGGACCTTCCCGACTCAGGGGTCAAACTCGAGTCTCCTACTAGACCTGCGTTGGCAGGCGGGTTCTTTACCACTGCACTACCTGGGGACTCTCAGTAGCCTATGATCTATGTGAAAATATGCACTGATCGATTATTTTTTGTTACACGTCTGTTCCTTCACTTACAGCATTTATTTTAAAAATGGAACTCAATCTATTTAAAATATCTACTGAAACATTTGCATTACAACAGCTTGAAGAAAACAGAGTGAATTTTGACTCTTTCATTATTAAGCATTTTATAAATGACCCAACATGCTATGAGGAGTTAGTGCTTTTTAATAGAATTGTTTAAAAAGCAAAGAACCATGACAACTTCATACATCCTGAGTCTCTGACCTAAAGCCTAATTATTTTTTAGAATAGCTAGTCAAGTAGTTATTAGGGCCTGAACCATTATACTCATTTTATTAGTCGGAAAATTGAAACTGGAGAAGTTATCCCTTATTCAAGATATTTACACCTACTGCTGTGGGAAAGCCTTCTCTATTACATAACTGAGAGCTCCTGTCACTAAAATAGTAGTCTGTAAATAGGGTCGCCACATTCGGCAAATAAAAGTACAGAACACAGATTAAATTTTAACTTTAACTTTTTTTAGCATAAGTATATCCTATTCTCTATTTACAAACCCCAGTCCACAAAATATGAACGTTAGTAGGTCTGCAGAGACCATGTACGGGACCCTTGGTGGGGGCAGGGGGCAGACAAGGCTCAGGACTCCCCCATCTCCTCCCTGTTCAGTCAGAAAGGGCGTCAGCTCTCACCCGGGGTTGTCTTTGCAAAAGTTTTCAGTCAATAAAAAGGAAGAGTTTAAGACGTTTTCCTTCACTGTGTGAACAAGAGGTTTGATACGAAAGAAATAAGAGCTTCAACAGAAATGGACATAGAAGTTTGCTGAGAATTAAGTGAAACCTACATTTTACAATTTAAAAGCAATAACTTCAATCCCAGCTGGTTTGAACAGGAAAAAAAAAATTGTAACCAGAAGGAATACAATTTGTATCTGTATGTGTTTAATTGTAACCAGGAAGAAATATATTTTATAAAGTAATTCTATTAGAATCAATCAGGAAATACATGTATATACAGATATACATATGATATGTGATACTCAGTATCACACGCATTGCAGAAGATATATATATATATGTATATAGATATAGAGATAGATAGATCCTCTGTATATATGAATTAGGATGTACCTAAATAAGAATAAAAATTATGTGAACATATTACATCCTCTACATAGAAACATGGTATTGCAAACAAAGAAAAATTTATTGTTTTCTTTCCAGCCAAAATTGAATAAGAAAACCCTCAAAACAAAATGTAAGTTGCCCACAGTTTTTAAAATAAATCTATCTGGTATCACCTACTACAGATTACCAGCAAAAATCATATGATGACATCTATTTATTTCTAAGACTTTAAGAAACATATCCTTAATTCCAAAAAACAGCTGACACGCTGAGCTTTCAAGGTGAATTCTGGGCAGACTGGAAGTAAAGCTTTCCCTTCGGGCTCACTGGCTTGCTCTGTGCACTGAGTCACACCCTTTCCAAGTGGACCTATTTCAGTACATAAAATATATACGGCGATTCCTGTTTATATTACCACGGCAGCACTAATCTCTCCATTTTCATAAAACTATACTCTGCCGAGTTAGAATAGGAAACTGCAATAAAAAGGCAGTTGTGATTCGATCAAGTCCATGCCCAGCATCGGGGCAAACGTGGGGTGCCCGCGCTTATACCTGCAGTAACACGCGGAGATGTTTATGGGGAAGAGAGGGCCGAGATGAAAGCGAGGGGAGACCGGGGACCAGGAGCAGCCCTGCGCCTCACAAGGCAGTCTGTGTCTCCGGGATGCCGCGGGTCACCCGAAGTCTCTGCCCAGGATGTGGGCACCCGCATTCCTGGGGTGCAGAATCCCGGCTCCTCAAGCTCCCGTTCTAATTCTCGATCTTAGGAAAGCAGCATTCCTACTGGAGGCACGCACACAGTTCATAAAACCTCTTCCTCAAGAGGGCTGGCAGGGAGAGGGGAGAGGGCGTGGGGGGCACCAGCAGGAATGAATGGTCCCTCAGAGTCGGGAGGCTGCGGTGCCAACAGCCTGCCAGGCCACCTCGGAGCACCCGCGGGGCACCTTTCGGCGAAGTGCTCTGGGTAAATATTTGAGTACCTCTCCTCCTCAGCACTTTGATCAATACCCTGCTCATTGGCACATTTTTTCCATAGGGATGCATGGACGAAATCTTTCACCTCTTCCCGTGACTTCCCTGGAAAGGGAAAGAGGCAGCAGATGATATTTTCGGCGCAGATTTTAAATGAGGGAAAGCTGTTCACGCTGTTCTTCCATTATTCTCCAGGCAGCCGTCTCACCAGGGAGCCAGGGGCTCTTCGTGTTTACCCCACATTCCGGTGGTGAATCTGCGGCTTTGTCTAGGAGAGGAGCACAGAGGTGGCCTTGCATGGAGTCAGACCACTGGGAAGAGCTTCCTCTCATGGAAGAAATCACTGAATTCACTGCCACACAAGAAGGGGGGGCGGGGTGGGCGGTGAGTGTGCTGTGTGTGTGAGCGCGCTCACTGAATACTTTCTCATTTAAATGGCACTGAATTTTTTTTGTTTTAGTTATGAATTCTGACTTTCTCTAGACACCTAGAACTTGGGCTAGAAGGAAAACTTCAAGCTCTAAATTGTGAATCAAAAGATTGAAAAATAGAGCAGCATTCACTTCTGCATTGCATCACACCTGCTTGCTTCTAACCACATAAGCTGTAGGCTTGATTGCTTCCTCTCTAGTACATTTCAAGAAGCGCATGGATAGTCTCAGGGGTCTTTCTCAGTAACTTGCTTCAACATCTCAAAAATATGAACATTAGAGCTATTTGGGGGAAAAAAGAGCCCAATGCTGAAGAATAACCTGAAAACAGTTTCAAAATTAAAATATTATATTAACCTGTTCCCTTCCAGTTTAATTTAATTGGAGCATAATTGCTTTACAATGCCATGTCAGTTTCTGCTGTGCGACCACGGAGGTCAGCCATGAGTAAACATATATCCCCTCTTGAGTCCCCTCCCACCCCTGATCCCACCCCTCTAGGTCAACACAGAGCACGGAGCTGAGCTTCCTGTGTTATACAGCAGCTTCTCACTATTTATTTATTTGACACACTGTAGTGCAACTATGTCAATACTACTGGTGCGTTATCTAGTTCAGGACCAGAAGCCTGGGTCTCTGGTTGGGGTTCTTGGATTGTGTATCACGCAGACCATAAGAAGGGACTGCTGGCCAGTGTCCAGTCCACAGCTCTGAACAACACCAAGCCCCTAACAGGACCTCTTCCCTGAGGAAATGGAAAACTGAAGAACTGACCACACCAGTGGGTTTCTACATGCTGGACACTTCTGAGTACCAGTGCAGGTATGACCTAACGTATTCCTTGTAATGATGCTATGAGGTAGATATTATTATTAACCCTATTTTACAGATGAGAAAGCTAAGATCCAGTCACTTATTCAGCTTAGTCTCTAAGTCATGTCCAACTCTTTGTGACCCCATGGACTGCAGCACACCAGGCCTCCTTGTCCATCACCAACTCCTGGAGCTTGCTCAAACTCATGTCCATCGAGTCGGTGATACCATCCAGCCATCTCATCCTCTGTCGTCCCCTTCTCCTTCTGCCCTCAATCTTTCCCAGCATCAGGGTCTTTTCCAATGAGTCAACTCTTAGCATCAGGTGGCCAAAGTATTGGAGCCTCAGCTTCAGCATCAGTCCTTCCCATGAATACTGAAGATGATTTTGTTTAGGATAGACTGGTTGGAGCTCCTTGCAGTCCAAGGGACTCTCAAGAGTCTTCTCCAGCACCACAGTTCAAAAGCATCAATTCTTTGGCACTCAGCTTTCTTCATAGTCCAACTCTCACATCCATACATGACTACTGGAAAAACAATATATTTGACTAGACCAGCCTTTGTAGGCAAAGTAATGTCTCTGCTTTTTAATATGTTGTCTAGGTTGGTCATAGCTTTTCTTCCAAGGAGCAAGTGTCTTTTAATTTCATGGCTCCAGTCGCCATCTGCAGTGATTTTGGAGCCCCTCAAAAATAAAGCTGTCACTGTTTCCATTGTTTCCCCACCTATTTGCCATAAAGTGCATTGACAGAGCCAGAATTCTTACCCAAGCCATCAGAGAAGCGGTGAGAGGCATCCTGACCACTATCCCATACCTCTTCCCTCTAGCCTCTGAGAATAAGGTCAGAGGACAAGGCCGCAGTACAGAACAGTTTTTCCAGCAAGGGCAGTGTGAACACGGAGGAGCAGAGGAGTGCTGCAGCGGCAGGCGGGCCAGCTGGGTTCTTTGAAGGCAGCAGGGGTGCCAAAGATGAAATGTATTCTCTTTCACTCTGTCCTCTATTGACCACTCCTTTAATAAACAAAGCACCGTGTACTCCTTTAGGGGGAATCCACCTTGATGCCAAAGAAGAAAGACATGTCCTCGGCTTGAAGGGACCGTGGAAGGGGTAAGCGGCATGACACTCCTGACTAGATGGACTTTTCCAAATTCCAGGTCTATCCGTCAGCACAGCAGCAAACGCACTGCCATCCCTACTGTATCACCCTGAGCAATCAGCAACGCCGCTGCTCCAGACCTCCAAGAGTAAGAAAGTTTGCCTCCCGATGGGTAAGTACACATCACCAGCGCTTCCTTCGTCTTGGAAGGAAGGCAAGGTTTTCCTTCCGGGTTAGTAGAAAATAAAAACACTTTGGGGCCTGTAATCTCCTGCAGTATAATCAGCAACCCTGACTAATGAGTTTCGTTTTTCAACTTTCTCAGTGGTTTGGGTATGGACTGAACAGAGTCTTGGCCTGACCAGGCAGAAGGGCAGCCTGAGGAAGACACGGCCTGTCGAGAGATGGTCAGCCTTGTATTCGCAGAAGGGCCAGCAGGAGAATCAACAGCTAATGCCCTGATTCAAAGTCAAGTTTCAAAAGCTAGTTGGGAAAAGAAGCAAACTTAGGGCTTGACTCAGGCTGATGAGGATTCTCTCTGGAGACCCCCATCTCTGAGGTCCAGGGACTCGATACCGTATCATTTCTGTTCTGCTCACTGACTGAGATCCCACTTATCCCTGAATACCAGGCAGCAGGCTAGATGCCTGGAACAGTCACAGCACAGGAGAACATCACTAGCATGAGCATTTTAATTTTCATTCTGGGATTTAGGGCTTCCTTATTGGCTCAGATGGTAAAGAGTCTGCCTGCAATGCAGGAGACCTGGGTTCAATCCCTGGGTCAGGAAGACATACTGGAGAAGGGCATGGCAACATGGCAACCCACTATAATATTCTTGTCTGGAGAATCCCATTGACAGAGGAGCCTGGGCTACCGTCCACGGGGTTACAAAGAGTCAGACACTTTTGAGTAACTAACACTTTCACACTTTCTGCGGTTTAAAGCCTATCCCTGACAAAAGTTGAGACTATTCTCTTATTTATAAGGGCCAACAGGTCAAAGGCAAAGGCTGTCATGCTTCAGCAAGTAGTTGAAACAAATGGCCATTGAATGTACTAGCATTTAGCAAATCAACACTGATATGGAGAAGATACAATGAAGCCACATAAAAATGCGAATAGTGATAATAACACCTGGATCATAAACGTCGGTATCATCTTCATAATGAGAATTTTCCAACAAGTCTCAAAAGTAGAATACTATAAAGAACTCATGTAGTCATCATCTTCTGGGAAATATTTTATATCCTGACTGGCACTTTTTACTCTCAAATTTTCTAAATATACATTACTCTTTTTAGCAGCAAAAACCAAACAATGGCTCCAAAAAGTGGATTCACATTAATAACATGTATTTATTATAAGAAGGCTATACTTTATACAGGGGGATTTCCAGGAGGCCAAGTGGTCAAGAACCCGCTTGCCAGCGCAGGAGCTGCAAGAGAGGTGGGTTCAATCTCCGGGTCAGGAAGCTCCCCTGGAGGAGGAAATGTCAACCCACTCCAATATTCTTGCCTGGAGAATCCCATAGACAGAGGAGCCTGGTGGGCTACAGTTCATGGGGTCACAAAGAATCAGACACGAGTGAGCACACACACACATACTTTATATAAAGACACCAACACAGAATAACGTGAACGACCCAGCCCTGGTTCTCTCCACCGGAGGCTCAGTCCTCCATTTGGAAGAAACGAGAATCAGCAGCGGGGGAAGCTGGGGGCTCCGATTCCCTATTCTCCCCCTGATTCCTGATTCGGGCAAGGTCAGGGTATGGCGAGTCCGGTAGACACGGAACAAAACGGCTGGAGCGCCCGCCCCTCCTCGGCGGCTCGCTCTGGCTCTGCCCGAGACGACGCTGGCGGGGCCTCGATCCAGGCCGTGGCTGCGGAAGGCGAGGGTGCGGCCGTGGCCTCCAGCCCTCCGCCCACCGGGAAGACGGCCGTGAATCACCCTCGCGCTCCGTGGAGAAGACAGTTAATTTAGAAACGTGCGCTGTGTTGAGCAGGCACAGAACCAAACCAAATGTTTGCAGTAATAGAAATTTCCATATGCTGTACAACCTTTAAAATATGTTATTTGCCGACACCAGCCTTCAACAGCGGGACCTTTCTCTGGGCCTGAAATGACAAGCTGTCTCCAGCCGCCAGTACTAACACGATGTTACAAACCATACACTATGTGCCCTCGGGGCTCCCGGGCGAGGGGCCCCCTCCCCCAGCGCTGCCCATCCTTAAACACGCGGCGCCCAACTCTGGCCCCAGAGTGTGGGCCTGGGAAGGGGATCCCCCAGAAAGAACCAAAAGAGGCCGACTTTTCAGGGCAGAGCCGCAGGCAGGGCACTCTCTTGGGATCCCATGATTTCACACTAAATCAGTGTGCTTGAGTTATTATTAGTAGAACCTATGTTAATAAGTATAATAGTAACTACTATTCAAGCAGCAGTTCATCTTTTTAAACGCCACTGTCATCTTCCTTTTACAAATAAGCAAAGCTGAAGCAGAGAGAGAATGCAGGAATTCCCTAGCATTGCACAGCTAACCACACAAAACAAAACACACACACACAAAAACAACTGGCAGATACTCATTGTCATTTGACTGCTAGTAACAAACTAAAATATATGAAAAGTCAGCCTGCATTCAAAGCATGTCCATGGTCTCCCTGGCCATGAAGGGATACAGAGAGAGATGACAACGTCAGGCTCAACAAAACTGTGATGTGAGCAAAGTGTCTTTGCAAAACAGACTTTGGACACTTCTTCGCAAGCCTCCACTGGAAAGTCCCTCCCTCCCCTCCAGTGAAGCTGCTCAAGATACCAGCCATCTTCACCCCTGGGCACACCAGGCTGCTCATCGCACATGCCTTCTCAGGTGCCAGCTCCAGGGCTGACATCTGGCAATTCATTTGTTCAAGGACGCTGCTCTCAAATGAATTTTTCCTCTTGCTCAACCAGGCCTCCTGGGTGGGCTTCCTCTCTCACCCTCCTTTGCTTCCCTCAGTGCTCTGGGCATTTCAAGATGCCATTGGACCAGTCTACACTGCTAACGTGCAAGGGGAAGAAGTAACAGAACTATCCAATGTCTGTCCTACTCTCCAGAGCAGCAGCTGCACAATTTTGTTGAATAATGTACATTTAGAAAAGTGCATTATCAAAATTCACAGTGCTGAGACTTTTCATAAACTTGAACACATGTGTGCAGCCCGCACACGGAGGTGACCAGCCCTGAGTCCGCCCCATGCTTCTTTCCAGTCACTGCCTCTCAACCAAGGATCACCACTGTCCTGACTTATAACAGCATAGACCAGTTTTGCCTTGTTCCCTATTTAAATGTGCATGCATGCTCAGTCACTGCAAAGAGTTGGTTGTGTCCAACTCTTTGCAACCCCGTGGACTGTAGCCCACCAGGCTCTTTCGTCCATGGAATTTCCCAGGCGAGAAAACTAGAGCGGGTTGCCATTTCCTCCTCCAGGGGATCTTCCTGACCCAGGGCTTGAACCCACGTCTCCCGCATCTGCTGCACTGCTGGCAGACTTTTCACCGCTGAGCCACGAGGGAGCCCTCCTACATAAACGGAAGCATATAATGCGCTGTTGTGTATGTCTGCCGTCTTTCACTCAACAGGATTTCTGTGAGGGTCACTCGTACTATCGTATGGGGTTGAAGGCGTTTATTCCCTTTGTTTTTCTATAGCGTGCAATTGTGTGAATATAGAACAATATATTTACCCCCTCTGCAATTGAAGGGCACTTTTTTCTTTTTGGTATAGATACAGCTTGAACATCCTAGTGTGTCCTTTTAGTGAACATAGGGACATGTCTTTGAGGGCCACAAACCTTGGCGTGGAGTTGCTGGATTACCGAGTTTGCACACATTTGCCTTTATTAGATACCGTCCTGTTTTCAAAGTGGTTTTATGAATGTTCAATGGGCTACGGAGCTTACGAAGCCAAGCATTCCCCTTTCGTTGTATCCTTTCTGCCAGGCTCACAGTGGTATTATCCTGTGGTTTTTATTTGGATTTTTCAGGTATGTATCACGCGAGATGCTTGTAGAGATACCCATTCTAGTTCAGTGTCCGCTCCCTAGAAGTGGCTTTCCGAGAAGGGATTATGGGTGCTCTAGACCAAGGTTCCTGAACCGTGGAACTAATGATGTTTAGGGCTGGACAGTCTTTATTCTGGGGGGGCATCTGGGGTGGGAGGGGCAGGTAGACGTCTCGCTCGGCTGAAGGCCGCTCTCAGAGCTGTGTCAGTCCCGCGAGGTCCTGGAGGTTGTAGTTGCCAGAAAAAGCCTAGAGGAGACCGGCACAGCAGCAAGGCCAGGCCTGGCTCAGTGGGGCAGGGGCCCAGGGAGCTCCTCCCTCCTCCGTGTTTGTCCCATGAGGATGGGGGCAAAAGTTCACTCGCAATATGGGAAGAAGGTGCGGTCACCCTGCCACCATCGTCCCAACCAGAAACCTCTGAGATGCTTCTGCACGCTCTCCAACCACCCTGCATGGAGACACAGCCATGCAGAACGTGCCAAGCCAGCCGGGACCTGCCGTCGGCAGAAAGTGGGAAACCAGGCAGCCGAGTTGGATTCCTTGTATTTGGTAAAACTGCAATATAAGAGGAGAGGCAAGTTGCCAGCATATGTTCCTCTAATTCAGCTTAGAGCAAATACACTTTGAGGCCAATAAATATATATATATAAAGTCAGCAAGGACATATGTCTGTGTGTGTTGTGGGGGTGGGGGGTGGTGTAGATGGGGTGGGGGCGTGCATTGTGCCAAGGGAGCCAAACAGGACCTGCAGTCTGAAGATAAACTAGAGTCAGCATGTGAGTCTGATTCTGTGACCAGCATTGCCCACCACTGTTCACAAGTAGGCTGAGGGCTCTGGAGCCAGGGACCTAGGTTTGAGTCCCGGCTCGGCCGCAGGATTGCTGGGTCATTTCATTTCATCGCACCTCCTTGTATCCCAGTTTCCTCATCTGTAACACAGGCTTTATGAGACTAACCTCTCTCACAGAGTTCTTTGAGGATTACTGAGTAGTTAAGTGCTGTAAGGCACACAAGACAGTGCCTGACCAGGGCACTGCTTGGTAAGGGCGGGCTGCAGCACACAGTGGCTCTTACTGCCCCATCCAGTAGGCAGTGCCGCCTTCCCTTAGGAAAGGGATGCGGATGCAGAAAGGTCAAGCACATCGCCCAGCGTCATTTGCTTAGTTTCAGAAGCGTGATACCTCAAACTCAGGCAGAGTCCTCGGGCTTTCTACTTATCAAGATGACTCCGTCCTAAGGCAGGGAGCCCAAGGCTGTCTCCGCTTCACATGACTTCTCAGGAGTGAAGGGGGTGAGGAGCATCCTGAATGGCTGCATTCCCATCTTCCTCTGCAGGAAGTGACCCCCATGCTGTCCCCAGTTACAAAGTCCCAAACACCTCGCTCCTGATTTTGATTCTATTTTCTTTTTACTTTACAGTCTTTCAGTGACCTAACGAAAGAACTGTCTTAATTGTAGTAACTACGCTTTGTTATATAACCAAAAGCATATAAACATGTCGTAAAATCAACTGCTTAAAAAAAATCAAGAGTAGGCTTATTGGAAATGGGGTGGCTGACCGAGTTAAGTGAACTAGACAATTCCTTCTTCCACACTCACTGAGGACTTGCTGCTGGGGTTGCTGTTATTTCCTTGGGCTTATCAAACTGTCCCAACAACTTCTGCGGGAAGACTTTCTGGTATTATTTTAGCAAAGTGCCCTGGGCGGGGGGTGAGGGTGAGCAGTGGCAATCCCAGCGTTTGAAAGTAACTGAGGAAAAGGAGGGAGTGATGGCATTGATAAATATGACTTTATTCCATGTGAATTTTGCAAGACAAATGGAATCTTTGGACCTGATGATTTTTGAAAACCGTTTGCGAGACATAATTATACTCCCATGGAAAGTATTTGAGTGGGGCCAATCTTTCACTGCAGAAAATCCAAGGAGAAAATCAGGGGGCCTTTGGGCTACATAAAGGCTGACAATAAGGCCTTATAAGTTAATTAAAGTCAGATTTATATCCTAAATCCCGCATCATTCAGCAGACTTCTTAGGGCAGTTCAAGCTTTCTTACCCAGGAACTTGGCCATGCCAGTTGTGTTTCACTTAACACTGAATCTTAGCTGCCCGAAAAACAAAAGTAAACACGTGGGGGCTTTTGTGGCGGACCTCTTTGGAAAACCGTGACAACTCCCTCCACAACAGGGATTCCAGGAGCAAGAGCTTTCTGAACCTTTGTACTGTGTGAACTCGGATTCTTAACGTGGGTCTCTTGCTGTTCACCTCAGCGTTTATCTCCACGCAGGCCTTTATCTGTTTGTTTTATAAGGAAGAGACCTACAGTCGGTCCCAGGCAGCACAGAAGAAAAACAGTCCATCTCGTGGGGACACAGCAGTCCTCCACGCCTGCACCTGGAGCAGGGCAGGTCCTGGCCGGCCCTCCAGACGAGGGGCATCTCCTGTCCCCCGGGCCCAGGTCGCCGTCGTCCGTATTCCGTGGTACCCACAGTTGACCCGACGGCTCCAAAGTCTTCCTGTGTGCCCCCACCGTGCCCATGATATCTCCAGCAGGGAAGCCATGACCCAGTCCCGCAGCTGAGGGAGTCTGCTCAGGTCACAGGAGAGCACACCCAAACACCCTCAGCCCCCAGCTTCTTAAAGGGAAGGCAAAGAGGGAGGGGCGAGTTCCCATAGCCGTCCCTTCTCTCGCCTCACCTGAGCTGCCTGCCACAGCCAGCAGCAGTCCCCGAGCTGCAGGCGGCCCCGTGTGAACAAGCGGAGCTCCAGGGGAGCTCCGGAGCCCCCCTGCGCCAGCCCCTTTGGAAAAGCCGGGCTAAGCCCTTCAGAGCCCTTCACGGAAGCAGTTCTTTATCTGGTGGGTCAGTGCAGAGGTTCCAGGGCCCGGCGGCCCATTAGCATCACCCGGGGCTGAAACTCCCAAGATCAAAGAGACCTCTGAGGTGAGGCTGGAGACACGCTTCTGTGGGTTCAGCTGCTACTGCTGCTACAGTGTCCTCCAGGAAATGCCGCTGTGTCATCAGCACTGCGACACCAGGTTTTGTGCACCCTCTCAGAGCCACGAACAGTCTTACCTAGAGCTATTTACACCTGGAGAGCTCAACGTTCGCCCTACCACGCAAATATATATGTCATATGTATCATAGATATACATGGCCTATGCATGATATGTATATATGCACTTATACGATACATATATATGATACAGATGTATATCTGTGTGTGTGTATATATATAGACAGATCTGTTCTATATATAGATACATATAGACCTATGTCATATATAACATATGGTATATATAACATATGTTATATATAACAGATCTATGATGTAAAGATCTATGATGATATCATATATCTATGATATAGATCTCCAATATATATCTATGTATTCAGATTCATATAGAGAGAGATCTATGATATATATCTATAATATAGGTCTATATTATACATTATGTATATTATAACAGGTCTATAAGTATATGTATCATATATATTATATGCATATATCATCTTATATATATAAAATATATACAAATATACTATACATATATAAAGATATATAAAATAGGCCTGCAAGCAACCCTCACCAAGTAAACACTTTCTCCTTGGTAATACAACAAAACTTTCTCTAAATGCTTTGCCTTCCATATAGAGTGCTTTTTACAGAAACTGATATTGCTCAGAGAAATACACTTATACTTTCAGAAAGCACCATAAATATATTATTTGCAAGAATTTACCCTTGAGGAAGAGTGTGATGTTAGAAATCGAATGTTTCTACATGTCTTGATTTCATGAGATTCTAGGATACGTCTTTCTCTTTCTCATGGATAATTTGGCATGTTAATAAAACTGAAAATATCACTTTAAAATAGGGTTTCCTAGGAGAAAACAGGAGGCCTGACTGTAGGAACAAAGCATTTTTTTTTTCTGTCAATTCCCATTACATGAACTGCACATAAAAAAAAAAAAAAAAAAGCTGAATCTAACCACTCCATCTTGCTGATTCTGGTTCCTGATTTACAGGAGGTTCCTGTATTAGAGAAATTTTAAAGACATCGATTGTCCACACCCTGCTTCAGTGTTGGGGTAGCTCCCCAGGTACGATTTGCTTACAAACGTCTGACATATGTTCCGGTCAACAAAGCCCAGTCAACTTTCTCCAGCTGCCCCAAGCTGCATCTGGAAAAGGTGTCTCAGGATTGATACTGGCACACCTGCCCAAGGCATAGGGGCTGTTCCCTGGAAATATCAGTAAGGTGGCGATAAACTGAATAGGATTGTAGTATCAGGCAAACTTTAAGTATTACTGGCCATCTGCCAATTAAGACTGCCTCCATTCATTCACTGAGCCTCACAAGGGCTCCATGAAGCCTCCCCGTGAGGCACGCTTTTCATATCACCATGATCCAAAGACAGAAACAGAGGAAATGACTTAACAAAAAGCTACGGCGCTCGAAAGAAACAGAATCAGGTTAAAACCCGCATTGCCTGCCGCTCAACTCCTCGGGGGTCTCCGCTGCCATCCAGTGTGGGGAGATGGTCTTTTCCGCCTGGATGAAAGCCTCTGGGGGTGGTTTTTCTGTCTTGGAAATTCGCTGATGAATTCTCTACCTTTACATCCTGGACTTGATGGAATTTAAGCCCAAACCATCTGCTAGATTTCTCACTCTGAACTGATACTATGAGTCCTCTCAAGGGCATAACAGACTGGCTGACATTCTCAAATACACCCATAATTTCCACGCCTTGCATTATACGTTTGCACTATTTCCTTTGAAAGGAATGCTCTTCTTCTCTTTCTACAAAATATATATATATATATATATATATATATATATATACAACTTTCTCCATTCAGCTCAAAAGCTGCTGCATCTATAAAGCTTCACATGAGCTTCTTTTTAAAAAAAAAAATTTGAGACATATTTGACACAGATATTATGCGCATGGACAGAGGAGCCTGGCGGCAGTTCTGTCCCTGGAGTTGCGGGGAGTCGGACATGACTGAGTGACCAACACAGCAACAGAACACACGTGTCGACTTGAGACATTTGCACACACGGTCACTACAGCGGCAGTTAGCACCCCTGTCGTGCTGCGTGGTTATCGTCTCTTTTTCTGCAGTTGAAATGATTAAATTTGACTCCGATGCTATGACACGGGCTCTATTCGCCACGCTGTGCACTGGGTCTCTAGGACTTATTTACTACTCATTGCAAGTTGGTACCCTTAAACAACATCCCTCCCATCTTCCCGCCTTCAAGCCCATGTCAACACCATTTTACTCGCTGTTTTTATGAGTTTTGCTCTTTTAGAGTCTGTATGAAATTGATTACTCTATTTGCCTTTGTTTGAGTTATCTCAGTTAGTATAGCATCCTCGAAGCCCATCCGTGTTGTCACAAATGGCAGGACCTCCTTTCTCAAGGCTGAACAATATTCCAGAGAGAGAGAGAGAGAGAGAGAGAGTGTGTGTGTGTGTGTACATGCGCTTTTTTGCTACTAATTTCCTTCTCTTTGATTTTGTTGCCTGCTCTCTTCCACCCTTTGGCTTTAAAGCCTCTGCCTGAGCACGGTCACTCGGCCTCTGCCCGTCTCCCACTGCACTGTAGTGTCTTGAGAGCCGTGTGTCCAACGCACACTTTCTCACCCTCCATAGGACCTACACAATGACTTTTCCCTATTTGGTTTTTTCAAAAATACTTTTAAATTTAAGTATAACTTACATACAGAGAAACGCATCAACTGTAAGTATTTAGCGATAAATTTTCACAAAATGAACACATCACTGCATGCGTGCTAAGTCACTTCAGTCGTGTCCTACTCTTTTCGACCCCATGGACTAATAGCCCGTCATGCTCCTCTGTCCTTGGCATTCCCCAGGCAAGAATCCTTGGAGGGGTTTGCCACGCCCTCACCTAGGGGATCTTCCCAACCCAGGGATCAAACCTGTGTCTTTCACATCTCTTGCATTGGCAGCTGGGTTCTTTACCACTAATGCCACCTGGGAAGCCCAACACACCACCCATAGTGGATAAAATTATTACCAGCCATCCAGAAGCCTGCTATATCAGGATCTCCCAATAAGGGAGCTTCCTGAGTGCTACCATGTACGTTTCGCCTGCCTTTGAACTTCTTGCATGGAAACACGCAGTCTGTATGTCTGGGTTCTTCCCTGCAACTCGGCACTGTGAGAGCCACCATTTCTGCATGGCGGTGTTTTGTTAGCCGTCGTGTTCCAGTGTGACGCTGCAGTGTACGGATGCACCGTCGGGGACCCCTCCACTCCCCTGCTCATGGACACTTGGGTTGCTTCCCGTTTGGGGCCGTGGTGAACAGCAATGCTGCCAGCATCCTTGTGCGTGCCTTTGCTGCACACGGGTAAGCACCTCTTCTGGTGTATATCTAGGACTGCAATTGAGGCCTATGGTATACACATGTTCAGTGTTAGTCGATACTGACAGGTTTTCAAAGTGATTGTACTCAACTCCCAACAGTGATGAGAGTTGAAACTGTTCAATAATATCTTTGTAAAATCCTGGGATCCTGAGTTTTAGCCATTCTTTTCGTGTATAGCAGCATTACACCATGGTTTTAATTTCACTTCCTAGTGAACAGTGAGATGGAACATTTTTTTATGGGCTCAGCTCTTTGAGGTGCCTATTCACACCTCTCGCCTATATTTGCATCTTGCTGTCTTTCTTTTTCCTGCTGACTTTCAGAAATTCTTTATACATTATACTTTCAAACACTCCAAGTTTCATGTGTTATAAATACTTTACCCCAGTCTATGGTTTCCTGATGTTAAACTGAAGTTTTAAGATTGTTATGAACTGGAGTTCCTAATCTTAATGCAATTAATGTATCCATCTTTTCATTCATGGTTCATTTATAGTTTCATTTGATTCCTAAAACAGAAATCATTGTGAACCACACAGTCATATTTATAATAGTTTTCCAGTTTTCTTCTACCAGTAATCAAAAAGGGGAGCGACACACGTGTGTGTGTGTGTGTGTGTGTGTGTATACACCTTTCCCATGTGCTTTATCCACGACCAAACACACTTACTGATCTGCAGTGCCGCCTCTGTCAGAGCCGAGCGCCCACGTGTGATGGGTACTTGTCACTCTCTGTTCTGCTCAATTAGCTCATTTTTCCTTCTGCTGACTCTGCTCTTTTTGATCCTGCAATTTTAGTTTAAGTTTTAATGCTCAGTAGTGTATGGTCTCCAGCTTTGCAAGATTTTACGACTCTTCCTGAGCTGCAAACAGAACCCATCTTCCTCACAACTGAACGCAAGTAGAAGAAATAAATGGTAAGAAGAAATAAACAGTAAAATAAATATTACTGTTCGTACAATGATAAGAGCTGTGGAGACAAACACAGGCAGGGGTCAGATCGTGGTTGGTCCATGGACTGGGGATGTTTCCCACGGGACACTTTAAGAAATGCTCTCCAGGGAGACGACACTGGGGCTTCCAATACAAGAGGAGAGTGAAGCCTGAGCCATGGGACAGGACTCAGGGAGGGAGGGAGGCTGGAGGGAGGGCAGAGGCCATGGCCTGGGGGCATCAGTGAGGAAGAGCGACCGGAGCGAGACTGGAGAGGTGTCGGCAGGGCCAGCTCGGGGAATCCTGTCTCATTCTAGCACCGAACAAACAGCAAACGTTTTTTCAAAGGAAAAATTGGCAATGCTTATTAAAAAAAAAATCTCATATTTAACTCAGTAGACCCATTTATGGAAATATATTCCAGGAAACGTATTCCACCCTAGGCCCTACAGTGATTAAACATTCCCACTCTCCAAAAATTCCCTATCCCATCTCCCCATCCCTATGATTGTCCCTCTTCCGAGAAGAGGAACGGACCCACTTGGTTTCAAAGGAACAACAATCTGCTAGGTCACACTCTTCGAGGTCTGCATCCTAACCCAGTGCCTCACCGTGACCCCCACCCTGGCCTCCCCGCCCTTCCTCGCTGGGGGCCCTCCTGCTGCTGAGGCCAGCGTCTCTGCACTTTCTGACCCATGCTCCCTGTCCCCTCATCTGCCACCCATTTGGTTATCTCTCCCCTATTGCCTGCGTGTTCAATTGCTAAGCTGTGTCCCACTCTTTGCAACCCAGTGGACTGTAGCCCACGAGGTTCCTCTGTCCAGGGAATTTTCCCTGCAACCATAACTGGGGTGGGTTATCACTTTCTAACTCCAGGTGATCTTCCCAATGGAGGGACCGAATCCAAGCCTTCTGCATTGCATGCTGAGTGCTAAGTCGCCTCAGCGGTGTCGACTCTTTGCGACCCTATGAACCGTAGCCCACCAAGCTCCTGTGTCCGTGGGATTCGCCAGGCAAGAGTACTGGAGTGAGTTGCCACGCCCTCCTCCAGGAGACCTTCCCGACCCAGGGATCAAACCCGAGTCTCCTGCATTGGCAGGCGGGTTCTTTACCACTGAGCCACCAGGGAAGCCCTCTCCTCTCGTATGACCTTCCATTTCTCCTGCTCTGCCAACTCCTTCCCTTTGACCATTCACCTCACTCAGAATTCATCCACCATTAAAGAAACAAAGCAAAACCCCCCTTCCCTGTTCTCTCTTCACCCTCCGAGCCAGCGTTCCTCCAGAGTGATTCTCCACCCCTATTGACTACCTCCTCACGCCCATTCATTCCCACGTGTCCCACCGTCTCTCTCTCCTCCCAGCCTGCATTTGAAAACTCTCTGGAAAACATTTCCGATGTCCTCACTGTTACTGCGTCTTTCAAAAAATCCAACCTCCTGCTGTGGGTCTGCTTTAGGGGTGGCCTTGATCTCAGGAAGCGAGCGCAGAAAGCCACCCAGGAAGCGTGAAAGGTGGGTCCTGAATGTTTTATGATCCTCCCTCTAATGAGGCCTTAATCATAACTTTCTTTTGCACTGCTCTTGGTGGAGATGTTCTTAGCTGTTTTTAAAAAGAACATTTGCAATACCTTAGTTTGGATTAATTCCATGTGTACATCTTAGAAAAAGAAAAACATGAGGGTCCAAGTAATGGGTCAACAACAGACGACCTGTGATTAGGAAAGGAAAGTTGCTGAGTATAGGCAGGAGGAGGATTCTATAGAGGGGGAAGGCAGAAAACTTCCAGGATGTACCTGGACGTCGGCTAGAGTCCACCCAATGACAGGACAGAGCACGGACGACAGGGACAACTGAAGACACGCTTTTCTTGTGCGCGATTCACTCTAAGGATCTACAGGAAGCTGGAATAGGCGTGCGCCTACGTTTCCTTGAGGGTTGGGGGAGGGCTGTCTCATCTTTGTTCTTGCCTAACCAAGGACTCCATCTTCATGAATCTGGGCAAATAAACTGTTTAATAAAATGGAAAACCAAAAAAAAAAAAAAAAGTATTCGCCCAGGCAAGAGATGCCACCTTCTATTCATTCCTGATGCATCCAGATTCTCAACGCAGCCGGCCAAGCTGCGGGATAAAGTACACAGAGTAAAATTATACAGACTTGCAAAAATTCTGATTTGAATTCAGGGTATTAATAGCAGAAGGAATGTTCTTCTGGGAGTAATCTAAGTGTTATATTTACCTTTGGTTGGCGAATATTTGCAGCGAGGAATTTCAAATGCAAATATTTTAAAAGCATAGTGTGTTGGTAGAGAGACACTGTGGGCACTTCTGTTTTCCTTAAAAAAAGGTTTTTCTTGACTTTTTATTGGAATCCTAATGAGACCATAATTACGACAGCAAATGGGGGGCGGGGGGAAATGCAGCTGTTAAAAGCCTGGTGTTACTGTATATATAGTCCTTGCACTAAATTAAAAAAAAAAATCTGAAGCCATTCTAAGGGGGGAAAAAGCATGATTTAGCAAAGTAAATGTTGAACACTTTATATCCTGGGTGCGCATAGATTTTTTTTTAAATGTAGATTTCTGAAATTTGGTGGTCATGTCTCTTCATTTTCTTTCCATTCTAATTAGTTGACAATGCAAAAAAAAAAAAAAAAAGTCTTGAAAAAACGCCAGCCTTTGTTTCTGTCCCGTCCACATGTATCCAGCCTCCCTAAGTCTAGTGTTATGATGTTATGATTATGAAACTGAACACTTCCAGAGGCTAAAGATTCCATTATCTCCTCAGCTACGTCCCCATGTAGAAGCGCTGGATGTCTGTGCATGGAGACTGTGTATCTTTTAACATGAAATGTGGACGAGGGAAGGGGTACCTGTTAACAGAGGACTTGTGATCACAAGCACTTCCCTGGTGTTTCAGACGGTAAAGCATCTGCCTACAATTCTGGAGACCCAGGTTCAATCCCTGGGTCAGGAAGATCTTCTGGAGAAGGAAATGGCAACCCACTCCAGGACTCTTGCCTGGAAAATCCCATGGACGGAGGAGCCTGGTAGGCTACAGTCCATGGGGTCGCTAAGAGTCAGGCACGACTGAGCGACTTCACTTTCACTTTCACTTGTGATCACAGGGAGTTTCTCCTTCTGGGTCAAAGCAGATATCGGCCTTTCTGATACACTAGACCAAGGGAAGCCTTGTGTCCCTTGAAGAAAGAACTGTAATCAATTGGAGGCAATTCATTAAAAAAAAAAAAATTTACCAGTTCCCAAGTGGCACTCTAATTCTTCTGGTCATGCCCTGGACCTAGATTCAAGCAAATGAATGTTTTAGAACAAGGAGGATGTTCAGAGGAGAGACTAAGCAAAGGTGCTCAGACTGACGGGCCGTGAACAGGGCTTGTTCACTAGATAGACATGTTCAACCAGAAGCTGGGGTGCTGCTGCTGCTGGCGGTGGTGGTTTAGTCACTAAGTTGGGTCTGACTGTTGCAACCCCAAGTACCGTGGCCCACCACGCTCCTCTGTCCGTGAGATTTCCCAGGCAGGAATACTGGAGTGGGTTGTCTTCTCCTTCTCCAAGAAGTCAGGGTAGAGATGATCTAACCCGAATCCTCCTCTTTTCCTTCCTCTGATTGGGAGAATGAAGCTCCGTGAGTGAGCACAACAGTGGGGGAAACACCCACCAGCGAACAAGAGTGAGGCTTCCAAGCATGCACAGATTCACGGGAGCCTGACGTGCTCCCGAGCTTCACCCAGCACTTCCTCACGGGCATCGCCTCAAGCCTGAGCCCCCTGCACGGGAATCGGAGCCTTCAGGACACAGTTGGGATGAGCATTGAAACCCCTCTTCCATTTCACTGTACCCTGAGATAGGAGGACACCGCTGTCACGGCTGCTGCTGCTGCTGAGCCGCTTCAGTCGTGTCCAACTCTGTGCGACCCCAGAGACGGCAGCCCACCAGGCTCCCCCGTCCCTGGGATTCTCCAGGCAAGAACGCTGGAGTGGAGTGCCGTTGCCTTCTCCAATGAGGGAAAGTGAAAACTGAAAGTAAGTCGCTCAGTCGTGTCTGACTCTTAGCCACCCCGTGGACTGCAGCCCGCCAGGCTCCTCTGTCCACGGGATTCTCCAGGCAAGAACACTGGAGTGGAGTGCCGTTGCCTTCTCCAATGAGGGAAAGTAAAAGGTGAAAGTGAAGCCACTCAGTCGTGTCTGACTCTTAGCCACCCCGTGGACTGCAGCCAGCCAGGCTCCTCCGTCCACGGGATTCTCCAGGCAGGAGCGCTGGAGTGGGTGCCATCACCTTCTCTGTGGCTAATAAACTACATTTGTGTCTCAAATGCTGATTAATGTGAGTCTCCGATACAACCACCCAGTCACCTTTCAGATAGATATCTTAGAAGCCTAAAGTTCTCAGCCCTGGGAGAGCTGAATTGCCATCACTTCCGGAATTTACAAAGTGTTGTAAAACAGTGTGCTCTGAGTTTGGTGACTGTCTGCTTATATGACAGATGAATAATCCAAGCCTGAAGAGCCAGCTATTGTCAGAGAGCTGTTATCTAGTAGTAAACAACACGAGGGAGGTGCCTTCAGGATGAGGTGAGGTCATGTTAGAAGTCTGGGGCTTAATGAAGAGGAATAAAGTTGCTTTTCACATATTAAATTTCCCAGTGTCTCAGACAGTAGAGACCTGTGTTCAGTCCCTGGGTTGGGAAGATCCCCTGGTGAAGGGAATGGCAACCCACTCCACTATTCTTGCCTGGAGAATCCCATGGATAGAGGAGCCTGATAGGCTATGGTCCATGGAGTTGCAAAGAGTCAGACACAACTGAGCGACTAACACTTCGCATATTGACTAATTGTAGACAGTGTTATTTATTTTGAGATGTTTAAGTAAGTCTATTTGATAAACGCAGCAGATTCATTTTTAATGGATTACTGCCAGTATTATTCAGATTCTGACACCTCCAGCCCCACAACAGCTCCCAATGCCGGTATACATTTCTTTCCCACCCAAGAATCTTCAGTTCAGTTGCTCAGTCATGTCCGACTGTTTGCGACCCCATGGACGGCAGCATACCAGGCCTCCCTGTCTATCACCAACTCCAGGAGCTTGCTCAAACTCATGTCCATAGCGTCAGTGATGCCACCCAACCATCAGCTCAGCTTTGTCTTCAAGCACCCTCTGCGCATCTCCCGTGAGCCCCCTTGTCTCAGCTCAAGTTGCCGTAATAAAACTCCATAGACTGGGCAGCTTAAACAATAGGTATACATTTTCTCACAGTTCCGGGGGCTCAGAAGTTTGAGGTCAAAATGGCAACAGGGTTGGTGTCTGCGAGACCTCCTCTGCTGGGCTATAGCTGGCTCCTCTCTTGCTGGGTCCTCACGTGGACTGTCCTTGGTGCCTGTGTTTGGAAAGAACACCCTCTTCCTCCCCTGAGCCTACTGAATCAGGACCCTCCCTAATGACTTCATTCAGCCTTGAAAGTGAAAGTGTTAGTTGCTCAGTCATGTCAGGCTCTTTGTGACCCCATGGACTGTAGCCTGCCAGGCTCAGAGCTCTGTCCATGGGATTCTCCAGGCAAGAACACAGGAGTGGGTTGCCATACCCTCCCGTGGGGATCTTCCCGACCCAGGGATCTCCTGGAATCTCCTGCCTTACAGATAGATTTTTTACTGTCTGAACTTACCTCCTAAATGCCCTGTTACCCATATTAGCCATATTTCAGGTTGGAACTTCAAATGTTGATTTGGGAGAGGGGCACAATTTAGTCCACAGCACCCTCTCCAAATAACGCACAGATTGTATCCACGTCTTGATGACTGCAAATTCCTTCCTTAAGGAAATGCTCACACTCCCCAAATGGTGCCAACATCACCCTGAAAGCAGGCACCCAGCACAACCCAGATGCGCCGACAAACCGCCTTCAGCTCCAACAGAACATGTGCTAGTCGGCGCTCAGATGTCTCTGCAGTTGCCCGTCGCCCCGGCTCACTTCTCTGCTTTAAAAACAGCACCCTTCAGACGGTGCTTCTGATTACAAACCTGTCTGGCTCCCAAGTCACAGAACAGCAGCAAATTGTAACTAATCAGTGTTTTACGGCCATAATTAAACCACACACTTACAAATAAAACGCAACACTTAAAATGGAGTCCCAGTTTCTCAAAGCTGCATTAATATTTATAAAATGATTGCTGCAGACAGGCACATTCTTTTACTGCTTATTAGGGCACACAGTATGCACGCAGGGGCAGTAAGTTCTTAATTATCATCGACGCTGAAGACCGCGGTTCCTTGGTCCCGCAGCCTTGTCCTGACAACTTCCCACCTTTCGAGGCCTGTTTTATGGAGAAGCTTCTGGTCTTTTTCACTTCCCTACCTTTCTATTCCCAAGAGATGCTACCTTAAGAGTCGCCCTTGAGAGCACGCTGGAGGAATTATGACCGTCCCTTACAACCCCACGGAATATGTGGAATGAAATGGTTCACCCTTGGCTCAGGGAGGCTCCTCTGTGAATTCTGCAGCTCAGATGATGACAATTTCTCTCCCTCAATGCCACCCCCCCCCCATAGCTGTTTCCACCAGACCACCACCAGGGTCTCTTATTAGCCAATATAAGACTTGTAATTTCTCGACGGAATTTTTGTTGGGGTAAAAATCACGTACTTACACAATGGAGGTGGGAATTGATTTACATGGCGATAGCATGCGCTCTAAAGCGATACAGTATTTTAGAAACAGTCATTAGCCCAAAAGGAAATTTTAAATGGTAACAGTGAACTAACCCCACCAGCTGGCAGCAGAGCCGAGACGGGACAGCACTCTCGGCCAAGTTCACATCCATCTGAGCTCTGAGACGCCACAATCTCAGCCCCTGTGGAGGTTCAGGTTCCTTTTATACTTGGCAGGATGTTATTTCCTGATGGACACAGAGTAAGAAAATGGTTTGGGGGGAAGCACTCACAGGGCTCCAACAGTATCAAATGGCTTCTCACAAAATATCTGATGACCTAACTGGAAATTCATCAGAAGTGTACAGATTATATTTACTTCATGAAAATGTTCTTTTCATAGAATTATGTGCTAGGTAGGGGGACCTGTGGGGCTATCCAGTCTAAATCTTCCATTATAGATGAAAGCACCAAGGCAAAGTGAAGTTAGTTGTCCGTGGTTGATCCATTATATGCTCAGAAAAAAAGTTGGCAGAACGGAAAAGCATCCTTGTCCCTGCGTAGACGGATTCAGCGAGAACTTGCATGCGTGTCTACTTAATAGAAACTGCTGACAGTGGGCTTCCCTGGTGGCTCAGATGGTAAAGAACCTGCCTGCAGTGCGGGAGTCCTGAATTCGATCCCTGGGTCAGGAAGATCCCCTGGAGGAGGGCATGGCAACCCACTCCAGTATTCTTGCCTGGGAAATCTCATGGACAGAGGAGCTTGGCGGGCTACAGTCCATGGATTTGCAGAGAGTCGGACACGACTGAGTGATCAAACGCACACACTGACGAGGGCAGTGGAGAAAGCGAGAGAAAAGGCGATCCCGGCGAATCCAATGCACGACAACCGTGTGCTGTGAGCTCAGAGCGCCGCAACCGACATCTCCTCCATACGCTTCTTCCATCTGGCTGTGGCGGCGGACATGCCCACTGTTAGAGTCCTCCTGTGGACCTGAGATTTTTATCACCACGGAAACTCAGGTAGTATGCGAGTAACTGTGCATACAGAATGAAGATTTAGCTCATTCTTACAGCAGCATGAATCCGATGGCCAGCATATCCGCGAGTGAAACGGGACAAGCAGATTGACTGGGAAGACGCTGAGGGAAACTGGAGAGCTCTGGTGTCTAGCCCATCTGCCTAAGAGAAGAAAGCAAGAGGGTGCAAAGGATGGGAGGGGCTGGGGAGCTGGGACATTTGAGGATTGTGTGGCAGAAACACGAGAGAGGATTTCTAAGAGAAAGTCAGAGAGGTGCCGAAAAAGAACCTTTCCTTCTTGGTCATTCAGGATAGGCTGATGGACATCTGCTCGATGAATAAGAAATATCAAATTCCTTCTAAGCAAGCAAAGTTGAAAGAAGATCAGTAGCGATTTAAATAGCAATCTGTTTAAGGAGAAGAACGCGGCACTTGGGGTCAGGAAGACAGGGCCGTGTAGCACACATCTTTTAATAGACCGTCGAATCGCTGCATGTGCTTGAGAAAACCATTTAAAAGTGAGTGTCGGAATCTTTCTACGTAAAGCAAGGATAACATACTTTCCAGGAGTACTTACAAGAATTGTGTCTGACATAAATGTGGCAGGTATTCAAGACCTAGTACATGGAAGAACTAAGGGGGGATTCTCTGTGGCTGGAAACTTACAATTATAAATGGAACGTCCTCAATTGCCAAAGTCCAGTCTGAACATTCTGGAAAACCCTCAACGGATGGGACTTCCACCACCCTGCTCCCACCCAGCTTCTGCACCAGTTTCTTCTTGGCAGTATTGAAACTCAGAATCCCTCTTGCAGCCTGCAAAATGCCTGCTGAGGGTCAATTAGGAGGACGATCGCTTGCGGAAACAACAGGTCACAAGGCCTGGAGGGATCTGGGGAGACAATGTGGGTCTCTCCCTTCATCTCCTTCCTTCTGCCCACAGTGTTTATTTCCTTCAGAGACGCCGAGCACTTGGTGCAGAGTTGAGAGAAAGCAGTGCGCGCAGGACTCTCAGTCAAGACCTGCTGGCTCCTCCTGGCAAAATTCTGAGCTTCGCTGAGGCATCAATGCCTCAGCTGGTATTTACAACATCACTTGATATTTACCACAACGTCATCTGTAAAATGCACTCAGGTAAGGTTTTGCCACAGGGGACCTGAAATTCGAACATAAGAAGAGCAATGCCAGGAGACCAACACCTAAAAGGACCTGGCTTTCAGAAAGGAATTATCTGGGAACCGTGTGCCCACTTTCCAACGGACAGTGAGCACCCAGGAATGATCTGGAGGGATGTGTGCAATTTTACACGAGTTTGGCGGATAATGCAGGCAGGGATGTGGCTAAGGACACAGACTCGCCGGCTCTCATGATTTAGAAAAAAAAAAAAATGCTGGAATTTAAAATTTTTTCTTTACCTATTTATTTTCTTGCACTATGATTTTATAGTCTTGAAAACGGTGATTTCTTTAAATCGCTGATGAACTATATAATATTTAGATTTTACTCTATGGATTCCCTCGCTGTCAAATCTGATCCCTGCATATGTGTTTAGGCGGTCCTGATACACCTCAAATAGTATCCTTATATAGCTTAACGTTGTATACAGGTAGCATGATTGGGTGGGATTTTCAGCGTTGGAAGAAAATCTATGACAAACCTAGACAGCATATTAAAAAGCAGAGACATCACTTTGCCATCAAAGGTCCATCTAGTCAAAGCTATGGTTTTTCCCATAGTCATTATGGAGGTGAGAGTTGGACCATAAAGAAGGCTTAGCACCAGAGAATTGACGCTTTTGAATTGTGGTGCTGGAGAGGACTTTTGAGAGTTCTTTGGAAAGCAAGATCAGACCAGTCAATCTTAAATGGAGGGATTGATGCTGAAGCTCCAATACTTTGGCCACCTGATGTGAAAAGCCAACTCACTAAGGAAGGTCCCTAATGCTGGGAAAGATTGAGGGCAAGAGGAGAAGGGAGAGACAGAGGATGAGATACTTGGATGGCATCCCTGACTCAATGGACGTGAGTGTGAGCAAGCTCCAGGAGACAGAGAAGCACAGCGAAGCCTGGTGAGCTGCAGTCCATGGGGTCACCGAGAGTCAGACACGACTTGGTGACTGAACAAGAACAACAGCCACGATAAATACCACGAGTGGATACTTTTAGGTGATCACCCTCAGATGCCCTACTCCCCACACCTATCACGTGACACACGAAAAGCAGCCTGTGGACGTCCTAAGTAGCCACCGGGAACCATGAGAGGGCCAGTCTCCACATCACTAGGCTGTTGTCCATCCCTGAGAGGTCCCGCACTGAGCAGATCCCATTCAGCCTTTTCTGGTGTCCTGAGTGGTTCCCTGCAAACCCACCGGAGCGTCCGCGAGCCTTCATCAGGAACCATCCTGACTCATCTCGTTCTCTCGAGTTTTACCAGCCATGCGGCTGCTCGCTTGGGCCCACCTCCCATCGCTGAACTAGTAACTGTGAGTTCTGTTCTTGTCTGAAGACACAGCTACGTCTATATCTATATCCGTCTATCTCTCTCTTTCTAAATGTAAATTTTTTCGGTAGTGAAAGTAAGCATAGTGTTTGCTATTAAAACTTAAGATGAGGTAGAACATAAAAGTCGGGCTTCCACATGCACACAAAACAGGTATTTAGGAAGATCATACTGTGGGTAAAATCCTGGGCCTTGTTTTTTCTCTGGGAATGGCACCACAGGTGGTTTTATAGTTCTGTGTGCCGATGCATGCTTATATCTCTGTTTTGATTTCTGGTTCCTTTGGTTTGATGCTTATTCAGACAATTTGTTTAGCTTCTGGCTCCACCGTTCCTTCTTCAGTGTTTTGCCATATTTTTCACTCTTGGCTCCAAGTCTGCAGATGAAGGCTACCAAGGCTGGGTTCTTACCACAGAAACACCAATTGAAATGTGCAATCCTGGACTGGATCCAGGACCTGGAAAAAAAATCATTGCAAGGACTTTACTGGGCCAACAGATGAAAAAGGAACAGGCTACATAGATAACAGTATCCGTGGTTAAAAACAAACAAACAAAAAACAACCTTCCCACCCTCTCCCACCAGGAAAAAAAAAAAGTTCGGTCAATATTCTTTAACAGTGGAACTGAATATCCTTATTATAAAAGAAAACATACACTTAAGAATTTACAGTTAAAGGAGCAGAATTTCTACAACTCACTCTCAAGGAGTTTAAAAAAAAAGATAAAGTATAAATGGTAAAATGGTCACAAGTGATATATTTGAGTAGAAGGAATATAGGAACTTTTCTTGAAACTGTTCTATGAGCTGTAATTATACCAGAATAAATGTAAAATTAAATGCCAACTCCTGAATGAATTTAAGCCAAAGGAGCGAGTAAATCAAGACAAACAAAAAGAGAATGAGAGAGAGAAAGGATGTTTCTGTCTAATGGTCCATCTTTGCCCCTTGAAGTTAAAATTAAGCATATTAGGATGAAAACCCCTCAGAAGTCATCAAGTACAAGTCATCTCACTTGGAAAACAAAATCAAAAGTAGTTGCTTTTTCTAAAACAATGCATTTCCAATTCTCTGTCTTAAACACTACACAGGCCTTGATCTCTGTTGCAGGGAAACGAGTGAAATTTAGTTGCTTGAGATTTCTCTGTTCAAGAATGCATATTAAAATTTACCAGAAAGATAATGAGCAAGATCCTAATTTCTTATAATTGAAACAAGAGATGCCAGACAGCTCAGTTCAGAGTCCAGACAACATGAAATCCATTCTAAAATGAACAAACGTCACACACACACACGCACACACACACGCACACACACACGCACACACTCTTACCTTTAAACCCAAGACAGTTTCATTTTTGTAAGGATTGGTATCATGTGGGCAGTTTATGGTTTTCAGTAACATGGCAACATTTGCTACGTGTATAATAGCAGCATCTAAAATGACATAATAAAAAAAGAATTATCTGTGATTAGAAGTGAACTGTTAAAACTACTCTGGTCAGTGCCAAAAATCAAGAGAGTTTATTATTTCAGTAGCTGCAGTGAAAAACCCCTCTGGGTGCCTAGAAAACCTACCCCCTGAGCTTTTCACCCATCCTCCTCACGGACACCGTAATGGGCTTTGTTAAATTCAAAGACAGTTACGTCAGCAATTTGTGGTCTCTCGTGGATTTTCCAGGCCTATAAAGCACACAAATTATACCCAAATATTGGCCTGAAAAATTAGTAAGCTATAGGGTTTGTGTTATTTTAGCCAAGCTTTACTGGAGTAAAAGAAACTCAGGGACCCTAAAACTCAGTAGTTTCTTCACTGTTTTATTATTTTCTTTTTTGGTGGGCTCAATTCTGATATGTTAATGCTGTTTTTTTTTCTCTTCTTTCTTTTTTTCTTCATTATTACATGATTTTTATTATTTTTGTCTTACTTGCTTTTCTTTGACATCCAAGGACAATTTTGGCAGCTGTTAATTAACATTACATTTCTTGCACCTTTATAAAACTCTGTTCTTTGGCTTTTGCTTAGAATTGAGTGATTCAAAAAATATCTAAAGTTATCCTACATTTCTAGAATTGCCCATGAATATCCTTGAATATTATAATCCCCGTGTTACAAGTCACAGATACCTGGTAGGCACTGAACTGATATAATTCCGTACTTGAGTGTGAAACAGCAGTTGATTGGAGTCATAGCTTCAGGCCAGGCCAGGTAAGAAGCCTGCAGTGACTGAACTACTAACTTCACAGCTACTAGAATGGACGTCTGCAGTGACTGAATGACCGAACGCACTTGAACAAGGAAAAGCCTGAACCTGCAGGAGATCCGCACTTAGAAGCTTTGCCCTCCTGTGGTCAGTTTCTGTTCGTCTTTTAAATGTGAGGATACTTCTGTACTTTACAGTAAAACGCAAGTCTGGAAAATCACATCTACACAGAAGGAGTTAGGCTGAACATCCTTATAAAAGCCACCCCAGGAAGCCGCCTTGTCTCGCATCCCCATCGCAACTCCTCCATCTCCATAAAGAACCATCATGCTGACTTTCACAGCAATAAAGATGCAAGGAAGTACTTGCTATAAATGTCAGGACAGTAGTTATTTGTGGCCAAATTGGCGAGCCTCGTTTTCTTTGCTGGAGTGCTGTGAGGCACGATGGTAGCGCTAACACACACACGGTGGTGTTTGGAAAAACAAAGCATAATAAACACGCACGTGCACACACACACACACACACACACAAGATAACATGGCCAAGAGTCCTACAAGCTACAAAGTTCTCTACCAAGAGAAGTCATTCTTATTTGACTTACAGAGTCTCGGGCAGGGGGTCTGGAGACCAACCTAACTGTAACCCATGAATCTGACGAGATGTATTGCTCATAGCTCTTATCATTCATATTTATGTGTGGGGAGCTGCAGGGAGCTGGGCTCCAAAGTTTTCCATAAGGTTATTTATCCAGTAGGCAGATAATTATAAGTAGCAATGGGGAAACATAACTGATGACAAATATGTGTTTACTTTAGACTCCTGAAACTTTGATATGACATTTTCCACTAGACCGTCACGTATTTTCCGTACTTCTGATATTTCATGTTCATAATTTAATTCCCGCAAACACTAGTCCTGAGCTCCGAAGGTCAAAAACCCAAGAAGGAAAAGGAGACTTGGGTGAATAAAGTTATTTACATAGTTAATCAGGGGCTGAAGCCCAGGAGAAATGCAAATCGGCATGTTTCCAGAGAGGGAACAGTAGTATAGTTTTTGGCCAGCGTTCACACCCCCGGAGACAAACAAAAGCTCTGAATTTCTTCCCTTCAACTTCTTTTGTGTATGTGATCTTACTCGGTTTCAGTTTTCAAGTTTATAGAAATAATCTTCTGGGTGAACCAAGGTCAGAACAGCAACCTGGGGTTTAACTGCTGATCAAGCAAACAGGATGTCCAAATATTTCCCCAAAGCAATAAACCATCAGTTAATGGTGTCATTCCCACCCACAATGCCCTCTTAGACCAACAGGAAATGTACCTTCGTTCGCTGCCCATGCGCAGGAGGAGCCATTTTAAACACTATATAAAAATGATCGCATTTGGATTCCTAGTTCCAACTAAGGAAGGTAACTTTTCAGGGAATTACAGGGTCTGTGTCTCCCCAACTACTTAACTCTCTTTTACTCAGTTGTTACAGGATCCTGGTGGCTCCTTTATTTTATTTTATTTTATAATTTTTATTTTTATTTTACTTTACAATACTGTATTGGTTTTGCCATACATTAACATGAATCTGCCACGGGTGTACACGAGTTCCCAATCACAATAGGAAGTACTAGAGAAGGATAGGGGGCTAGAATTCAGAAGACTTAGTTGCTGTTGTTATTGCTGTTTCAGTTGCTAAGGCACGTCCAGCTCTTTTGCTACACATAGATTGTAGCCCGCCAGGCTCCTCCGTCCATGGGGTTCTCCAGGCAAGAATACTGGAGTGGGTCGCCATTTCCTTCTCCAAGGGATCTTCCCAACCTGGGGATAGAACTCACGTCTCCTGCACTGCCTGCCTTGGCAGGTGAGTTCTTTACCACTGAGCCACCTGGGAAACCTTGACTTTAGTCCAATTTCTATCTCTATGTGATTATTTTACAGGTCACTTTAAAATAATGAACAGAATTCTAAGAGGTCTGACTGAGCTATTATTGACAGAGAAATACAGCAGTGATTATTCCTGAGCTGGGAAGAATGCTTAGATGCTTCTCTTGTATTATCTCACTGAGAATTAAATGCATGTCCTGATAAACTATTCTTGTACCTTTTAGTCACAAAAAACATACGTGCCCACCTACAAAGTTATCATATGGTTAACTAGGGAAAAACTTTAGCACCAGCAATTTTAGTAGAGAGATAAGTCAAAAATAAACAGATTCAATCTTGTCTAGCCCTACTGTTTAATTTTGAAAAAAAGGAAAGAAAAATAATGGAAACACCTACCTCTACTCTTGGTGAATTTGCCCTCACCCCCAACACACACGCACACTTAATTGGTTCCATGATTTATATGGTGTGTTTTATGCTCCTTTTCTTCCCACTCACAATATTACAAATATTAATCATTTTCCATGGTCAATTATAGGGATTAAAGCCTTGTGCTGTGTGTGTTCATGAGAAATATGACATCAGATGCAAACACGGCCTGCTTCTTGCTTCCCCCACCCCACGCCCAGCTGTTCATATATCATATTTTGATCTCTAAGAGAAAGGAACATGGATGTCTCAGTACAGAGTTAGGCTAGAAAAGCAAAGAGTAGACAAAATTAAACGAAAAGAGAAAGCTCCTCTTGGAAAAAGCAAATCACATAAAAACTCCCAGAGAATGAATACTTTTCATCCATGGACCCCAGGTTCAAGATATCAGAGGGCAACGTCCATATTCAAGCTACTGAAACCAAGAAAGCAACAACGGAGAACCTAGGAAGTACAAGGCATTGGAATTACTGAGTTTCTCCAAGGCTCAGCACTTGTACCAGCCTTACTTCAAATGTGACCTGAGACGGCGTCTCTGCTCTCCAGACGAGCTCAGGTGGGAGGATGAACCAAAGGCGAATGAATGCAAAGCAGCCAGGCGCATGCTCCTTCAAGAAGGAGCCCATGTTCCTTTGTACGTAGTCAGTAAAGAAATTCCTACACTTTTCCTCCGTGTCTCAGCCCAATGTGTAAATTACATGATTTTGTTCAGCAGAATCAAAAATTCAGAAACCATGTTGGATTTGAGTAAATAGGACCAACTTCTTAACAAGCCAGCAGTTCAGGGAATCATATATGGAACACTGTGTATCATCAAGATAAGCAAGGTTGATCTGCAGTAAGGAATGATCCCAGCACTCAGGGTAATAAACACAATGAAACCATACCTTTTGTGCATCCTACATGGTGAGTAGAGAATCGATAAGCAGGGGAATCTGTGCATCAGAGTTAAAGAGAGATGTAGGCTAAAGGCCGCTCCATCTTAACAAGTACCTGTGGGACCACCCAGGCAGGAGAAGGGGGCATGGTACACCACGTCCCAGGTCTCAGAGTTTCTGCCTGTAAGGGACACACATCACAGGTGTTCCTATTTCAGGGCTTAAACTCAGAAGGAGCAAGGACCTGTCATTTGCCATGTGCCAAGAAAAAAAGAGCTGGAATAAATGATAGCAGCCTTCGTGACCTCATTCCACTTCATAAAATGTGTCTAAGTCATATTCCTCACCATCCTGTGCTTGGTCATCAGTCCTGTCGGACTCTGCGACCCCGTGTGTGTGTGTGTGTGTGTGTCTGTGTGTGTGTGTGTGTGTGTGTGTGTGTGTGTGTGATTTTTTAAGTCCCTCCTCCACTCTCCAGCATCCCCTGCAGTGACCTGCCGCCTGGCCTGTTATTATTTCTTTATTAATGGCTCAGAGAACTGTATGATTTGGCTCCTTCCAGAAAAATGAATTTGCTGCAAAAAAAAAAAATATATATATATATGTATATATATATATATATATTTGCCTTTTGTTCTGGCATGGGTAAGAGAGACTGTCTGAGTGGCGGAGGGAACTATTATATTTCTCTGGCATTTGCCAGTGACTGAGAAACCTGAGGGCTTCCCTGGTGGCTCAGGTGGTAAAGAATCCGCCTGCAATGTAGGAGACCCCAGTTCAATTCCTGGGTTGGGAAGATCTGCTGGAGAAGGGATAGGTTACCCACTCCAGTATTCTTGGGCTTCCCTTGTGGCTCAGCTGGTAAAGAATCAGCCTGCAGTGTGGGAGACCTGGGTTCGACCCCTGGGTTGGGAAGATCCCCTGGAGAAGGGAAAGCTGCCCACTCCAGTATTCTGGCCTGGAGAACTCCATGGACTGTAACCCTGAAGCTTCAGTGCCGCAAGATGTTCCAGCCAAGAACCCTTTCCCTTCTGACAGCTCAAGTCAGCGTGTACAGTGACAGTCACATGCACATTGGGAGAATCAGCCAAGTGCTTCAGGGCAGGCCTTCGTGGAGCCAAGGAGTCAGAAATCAGCACGCCCAGGCTACAGAGCTAGAATCGGGGGGCGACAGAAAACACAGACTGCAAGGAGTCAGTCTCAAGGGCCACCAGGTCTCTCTGTTTGCCTACGGAGAGGCCGTTTGGTCACAACAGCCCGTGAGTTTTCATAAATTACAGAGGTGCCCAACACCGTCTGCCGTGGCAGCGGATACAGTAACACGACAGTGCAAGGAAACAAATCAACCTGTTTCCTTTAAGATTCTAAATAAAATCGGGGCTATATTATATTAGGGAATAGCTCTTTGGCTATTCTTTTAAAGTTGAAAGAAAGTGAAAGTCACTCAGTCGTGTCCTGCTCTTTGTCCTTGGAATTCTCCAGGCCAGAATACTGGAGTGGGCAGCTTTCCCTTCTCCAGGGGATCTTCCCAACCCAGGGATCAAACCCAGGTCTCCTGCATTGCAGGCGGATTCTTTACCAGCTGAGCCACAAGGGAAACCCAAGAATGCTGGAGTGGGTAGCCTATCCCTTCTCCAGAGGATCTTCCTAACCCTAGAATCAAACTGGGGTGTCCTGTACTGCAGGCAGATTCTTTACCAACTGCGCTATCAGGGAAGCCCTTTTAAAGTTGAGGAGGTGCTATTTATTTTGAAAGTAAGAAAAATACCGTTACTAAGAATTAGAGATATTTCCCTGTGCTTCTTTCTATGTTATTCTTTCCCAAGGCAAATAGGTAATATTTCCACGGTCACTATCATTCTTATAGCAGAGAAACACTGGGCTAACAAGCTGGCTCTCGTGGACCACTGCCCCGGAGGAGCTCATCACCCAAGCCACGTCTGATATCAGGTCCCAGGTGTGAAGAGAAGTGGGAAGGGTAGAGTCCGGTGCGAAAGCAGTGATGGACTTTCTCAAGATCATCAGCCTCATCTGCCTGCTGCTAGATACAACCATCCCCGGGCACTGCCTTTCCACCTAACTTTCAGAATGTTCTCATTATTAGGACATGTCAACTTACATTCAGATCATAAATCCTCATTTTCTGCAACTTTTTAAAAATCCTGCCCTCTATGGAGAAGTGGAAATGAGGAGAAAAGACGTGTGTGTGTGTGTGTGTGTGTGTGCACACGCATGAGCACATGTGTGCAGCCATGTCCAACTCTTTTATGACCCGTGGACTGTAGCCAGCCAGGCTCCTCTGTCCATGGATTTCGCAGGCAAGAATACGGGAGTGGGTTGCATCTCCTTTCCTAAGGGATCTTCCAAGCCCAGGGATCGAAGGTGTGTCTCCTGTGTCTCCTGCACTGGCGGGTGGATTCTTTACCACTGAGCCCCCTGGAAAGCCCCCACTGTGCCTGTAACCTGTCCATAATAGAATTCCCATCCCTGGAACTGTCCCTCATTGAAAGAAAAAAAAACGGAGAAGAGCACATCTTTATAACAGCTTTCTGTCCGTGTTCTTGCCTGATTCCACCTGATCTGAGGAGCCCTCTGACAAATTATTTCACTGGTCTTGGCTTTCCGACATCACAAGGTCAAAGTCTCTGCAGCTCTGGATTAGTGTCTCTGCATAAGTGAATACGGCACTGATGTACTTTAGGGCTGCGTGAAGAGCCTTTGGCTTAAGCCGCAAAACTGACTTTTTTTTTTTTACAGAAGCTGACTTGGAATATTACAATGGTGGTGGGGGGGAGCCAAGAATTTTGTGATATTTATGCTTAGAGGCTGAGCCAGCAGCACAACATTTATGAGGCTTTTGCAAGCGAAGTCCACCGACCATCGGTAGATGGCTGGGCTCTGCTGAACATTCTGTATTTCTCATCGTTTATGGGATCCCTGTTGGCCCCGGAGTGCTGTCTGAGAGTCGGGATGTGAGACATAAATCTTTGCTGGTCCTTTTAAATAAGACTTCAGTTGTCTCAAGGGAGCGTGTCCCTGGGTCAGTTCCTCGTAGGAACCTGAGGAATAATGGAATAGAGAGTACAGGTCACGGTTACCCTCAGAGGATGGATAACCTTCCTCTAAGCCTGATTCTTCCTTACAGGGGTTCAAATATTTCTCTCCTGATTGCCAAGTTCGACTTAAGCTTTATTCTTGAAGGAACCAGGTTTTTGTGAAACGGAAGCTGCAGCTTTGAGGTTCTTCTTTCCCCTCCTCTCTGTCCATCGCCCTGTGTCTCTGCAGCTTATGCACGGTAAATTCACATTATATCATCTTACATGGGTTATTTCCTAGCTTCTTAATGTATTATTTTTCCCACAAAAGAGTATTTTCCTGAATATCTGACTCATCTTTATAATCGACTCACCTATTAGTTTTCAAAATCTCTGCCAACAATAAGTGTATCATAAATAATCATTGATTATATGTGTGAATAATTTTGGCTTCTTAAAACAGTTCATTGACAATCCTTAAAAACATTACCAGGAGATGCTGAGCTTCCATTACCCCCTGGAGAGAACGCGAAGTCTTTCACGTCCTCCCCTTAACTCCTTCTAGTGTCTCTGCCCATGTGATGGACGGAGTGTTTTTGTCCTATCAAAATCCATGCTGAAATCTTACCCTCCAGTGTGATGGTATCAGGAGCTAGGGCCTCTGGGAGGTGACCAGGTCCTGAGGGTGGAGCTCTCATGAGAAAGACCAGGGTTGCAGAGAGCCCCCTTGCTCTTTCTTCCACCCAAGGACACAGGGAGGACACTGGCATCCTTGCACCAGGAAGAAGGCCCTCCCCAACACCTCGATCCTGGGACTCTCAGCCTTCAGAACTATTAGAAACAAACTTCTGCTGTTTGGGACACTTCAACTGCGGCACTTTGTCATAAGGACTAAGACATCCCAGAATCCCACAATGGACCTTGTGTTCATGGCAACCCGGAGGTCTTCCTTCTCCGCAAAGAAGAAAGAGGACGGCCCTCTGTAACTTTGGAAGCCCTTCTGGCTTTTCCGCTTGCGAACTTGAATTTACCCTTCAAGTCACAGGGCACATGTTACTTCCTTTATATATCCTTATTTGATTTCCCACGGGAACCTTCCTTAGTACTCAAGCGACACTTTGTAACTGTCTTTACCACATCAACAGTCCCACTCTAAGTGATACACTGTGGTTATCTGTTTCCCAGGCACTCCACCTCTCTCTTTCTCTCTCTCACACACACAAATAGCATGAACATTTTCCTGAGCATAAATATTAAGCACCAAACATAATACCTGAAAAACCATTTACTAAATGCATTTATGCAGCATGTATTTGTGGAATGAAAGACTAAAATAATAATGAATGGATGGATAGATGGATGGGACAGGTAAGAATTTAGAGATTTAACAAAAGATCGGCCTGAGTTTGAATCCTGTTTGAACCAGTTCTAGCTTCTGATCTTGGGCAAGTTCCTTGTCTTTCTCAACCTTCAGTTTTCCACCTTTAAAACAGAGTCACAGAAATACTTTCATAATAGGGTTTCCATAAAAATTGCACAAATTCATTCATGGAAACGGCTGGCAGTATCTGGACAAGGAGGAAGAAATGAATAAAAGGATAAAAAGGAGGTAAAGAGCAGGAGGAGAAGGCAGATGAAAACGTGGGAAAAGAGAAAAATGAGAAAAGCAGCGAAAGGAGATGAAGGAAAAGCAGCAGTGATGAAACTTATCTTCAGCAAAGGGGGCGGGGAGGCGAGAACAAGGCAGAGGAGACCCGCCGAGCAAACGAGCAAACGGCAGCTCTTCCCAGGACCCCGCCCTGAGCTGGACGGGGATGAAAAAGAAAGAGTCACGGCCAAAGAAAATTGCCACATCATCCACGTGAATATCTCTTCAACTTACACAGATGTTCAAAAGACTGGATGAGTACTTAAAAGAAAAATCAGTTACAATGTTAAGCAATAAATGTACGAGGGATTTTGGTCTCTTTTCAAATATGTTAGCAATAAATGAAAATGTCACTGAAAGATAGGACTCTCATGGTGTATTTCATTGGGCAGGACACCCACAGTGAGGGCAGAGCATCAAAGGGGTATTCCTAAGACAAAAATATCCTAAGTGTGGGAGGAGCCTGAGGAAGCTTGCTATGGGAGGATTTTTTATCACCACAGTATGCTGTCCCCCCACCGTTATGACATGAGTTAAAGAGGAAAAACGGAATGGGGCTTTCCAAAGAGTCCAATTGCATTAACAAAACAGTTCCTGAATCAATTGTCAGACCTACAGCAAAGCCATTGAAAATAAATGAGGTCCCACACACCAATGTCAAGTTGGATTCTAAAGGGGATTTCGGTGGTGGAGAATCTGGTTCAGTGTTCATAGCCCAGGGGAAAATGGAGACAGAGGAGCAGATTCTCCTTTAAACTTACGAACAAACATTATCCCCAGATAAGTGAGACCTATTGCAATGAGCTTCCCCTATGGCTCGGTGGGGAAAGAAACAATCCATCTGCAAAGCAAGAGACGTCTATTCAATCCCTGGGTTTAAAAGATCCCCTGGAGGAGGAAACGGCCACCTACTCCAGTATTCTTGCCTGGAGAATCCCATGGACAGAGGAGCCTCGTGGGCTACAGTCCACGGGGTCACAAAAGAGTCAGACACGACTGAGCGTCTGAGCAGCAGAGTAATGCGGGCTGGTGTCTCCGGCAGCACCCAGAGGTACCTCCCTAGATATCAGGCCACCTTTTGCTACTGATCAAGTGAATCCAGGGAAAAAGGAATCAGCATAAATCCTTCATATACTGCCCCTCCATACTTACCTATTTGCCATTACAATATACAGCATTCTTACTGTTGAGAAGGTTCTGAACGGCATTAACCTACAAACACAGACACACACACACACGTATGAAATGAATGAAAATCTCTCCCATCTTGTCTCCACTCCCCTGAACCTGTGGTAAACAGATATTACTCGTGCCAAGGATTCTGCAGCGTGTATTTCAGGTCACATTGTCACAGGGCTCAGGAGTGGAAACACGATGCAGAGAAAACTGGTTTTTAAGAATTTTAATGACCTCTAAGTTACTTGCTTCTTTCAAGAAATGTCCCACATGTGAAAAAGGAAGTTCTTTAGCTGAAAGTGTGTTTCCAAAGTGTTCTTCTGCATAAAATGTAAAAGAGCGTGGATTTAATTTTAAAAGCCGCTATGTATATGTATGGGCACATAACCTTGGTATATGCAACAACCCAATAGCAATGTATGTATGTCTATATTATATATATACACACATACATGTATACATATTCCCTGGGAGTCAGGACAAGATTCAGTATCATTTTTTGCCCCAGATGCTCAAACAAGTGATTTGTACAGAGTGGAACTTTAGTAACTTTCTTTTCTTTTTAATGTACCCGAGCTGTAACCAGAGTGGGTATATGCGCCCACATACATGCAGTTATTGATGTCATTATAAAAGTGATTAATAGGTCTTCAGAGGTCTTTCCGTTTCCAACATGCTTGCCAAAATGAGTGGGCTCTGGGAACACTGGGGAACTGAGGGTCGGAAAAGGTCCAGTTTCCATCTCCTGTAGCCGGCCCCCAAAGCTGTGATTATTTACTGAAGGCCAGGATGTGCTTGGCACTGCACAGCTCATGGGACAAAAGCTCTGACTCTGCCCAGTGGGGTTTGAGGAACCAGGCTCATAGGACATAAAAGACAAGTAAGAACTGGCAAGAGTGAGGAGCAATCTAGGCTTGTGGCTTAAAATATCATTAAAATAATCATTAAAACCAGGCGCCTAACACACCCCATGATCTAGGCCCCAAACAGGAAAATGTAAGATTTCTCACCCTGTGACCACAGGCTCCTTTTGTAATTGGTAGGCATCGGGAAAGGGAGTGATGAACTGCTTCCTGCGTGTTCTAGGAGAGAGTTGTGAATTTGTGCTGGTAATGCTGCTATTATGGATCATACGCCCACAGTTTCACAGCTTAGGCTGGGATGTATACAAAAGGGATATGCAATTGTGATGGTTTCAACAGGAAAAACTGTCAGGATATATAATTTGCAAAAAAAAAAAAAAAAAGAACATCTTCTCGAAAAATGTTGAAGTGCAGGCTGATACCTGCAGTGTGCCATGTGGGGGCACGGGTGACTTGATTTCCAAAGAAAGGCGCACCTTCGAAATGCTAATTCCCCAAATATGGGAAGCTGCCTATGAAATGACATCAGGCAGAATAACATCTCACAAAGACGTCCCCGGCTTATTCCCAAGAAACTGTGCAAACACTTGGCAAAAGGGTCTTTGCGGACACGATTGAGGGTCTTGATCTTGGGAGATTATCCTCAATCACAGTGGCCCTGATGATAGGGAGTCCAGTCAGAACAGAAGATGTGATGATCACAGAAGCAGAAGCTGAGACGACGGGAGAATGAAACCACAGGGCAAGGAACACAGGAAGCCTCCAGAAGCTGCAGAAGACGGGGAGGCGAATTCTCCCTAGAACCTTCAGCAAAAATGCAGTCCTTCCAGAATCCTGATTTTAGGACTTCTGACTTCCAGATAACCAAGAAAATATATTAAGGCATTTGAGTGAAGTTGCTCAGTTGTGTCCGACTCTTTGCGACCCCATGGACTGTAGCCTATCAGGTTCCTCTGTCCGTGGAATTTTCCAGGCAACAGTACTGGAGTGGATTGCCATTTCCTTCTCCAGGGGATCTTCTCGACCCAGGGATCGAACCCGGGTCTCCTGCGTTGTAGATAGATGCTTTACCATCTGAGCCACCAGGGAAGTCGGTTATGGTAATTTTTCACATTTCTTTGAAAGGTACAGTTAAGAAGATGAAATAGCAAACAGCCTGGGGAAAATATTTGCAGAGTATATATCTGATATAGGAATTGTACGTAGAATATGAAAAACCCATGAAATTGGCAATAGATCAAATCATTCTATAAAACAAACAAACACTACCAGATGCTTCACAAAAGAAGGTATACAAATACTCAACACATAAAAACAGGCTCAGCATCTTTACTAATCAAGGCAATGAATGCTAAAACTACAAATAGATAACATTACGTACTGGAAACCAGTCAATCCTAAAGGAAATCAACCACAAATATTCATTAGAAAGATTGACGCTGAAGCTAAAGCTCCCGTAATTTGGACACCTGATGTGAAGGGCCAGCTCCTTGGAAAAGACTCTGATGCTAGAAAAGATTGAGGGCAGGAGGAGAAGGCGGCAGCAGAGGATGAGATGGTCGGATGGCATCACTGACTCGATGGTCATGGGTCTGGGCCAACTCCAGGAGACAGTGAAGGATGGGGAGCCTGGCATACTGCAGTCTATGGGGCCACAAGGAGCTGGACGTGACTTAGTGACTGAACATCAATAACATACAGAACGGCTAAAATTAAAAAGAATCTCAACATCAAGAGTTAGCAAGCATTGGAATGACTTCCTGTCTCACACACTGCTGATGGGAGTGCAAAATGGTACAACTACTTGGAAAATAGCTTGTTGGTTACTTATAGGCTAAACATACATTTCCCATCTATGACTAGGAACTCAGCCTAAATAAGTGTATCTACAAAAAGACTCATTCACGTCCACCTCTTTGTGACCCCATGGACTGCAGCACGCCAAGCTTGCTTCCCTGTCCAACACCAACTCCCAGAGCTTACTCAAACTCATATCCATTGAGTCGGTGATGCCATCCAACCATCTCATTCTCTGTTCTTCCCTTCTTCTCCTGCCTTCAATCTTTCCCAGCATCAGGGTCTTTTCCAATGAGTCGGTTGTTCACATCAGGTGGCCAAAGTACTGGAGTTTCAGCATCAGTCCTTCCAATGAATATTCAGGACCGATATCTTTAGGATGGACTGGTTGGATCTCCTTGCTATCCAAGGGAATCTCAAGAGTCTTCTCCAATACCCACAGTTCAAAAGCATCAATTTTTTGGCATCCAACTTTCTTTATAGTCCAACACTCACATCCGCACATGACTACTGGAAAAACCATAAGTTTGACTAGACGAACCTTTGTTGGCAAAGTAATGTCTCTGCTTTTTTAAATGCTGTCTAGGTTGGTAATAGCTTTTCTTCCAAGGAGCATGCGTCTTTTAATTTCATGGCTGCAGTCACCATCCGAAGTGATTTTGGAGCCCAAAAAAATAAAGTCCGACACTGCTTCCACTGTTTCCCCATCTGTTTCCCATGAACTGATGGGACCAGATGCCATGATCTTCATTTTCTGAATGTTGAGTTTTAAGCCAACTTTTTCACTCTCCTTTTTCACTTTCAACAAGAGTCTCTTTAGTTCTTCTTCACTTTCTGCCATAAGGGTGGTGTCATCTGCATATCTGAGGTTATTGATATTTCTCCCAGCAATCTTGATTCCAGCTTGTGCTTCTTCCAGCCCAGCATTTCTCATGATGTACCCTGCATATAAGTTAAATAAGCAGGGTGAGAATATACAGCCTTGACATACTCCTTTCCCAATTTGGAACCAGCCTGTTGTTCCATGTCCAGTTCTAACTGTTGCTTCCTGGCCTGCATACAGATTTCTCAGGAGGCAGGTCAAGTGATCTGGTATTCCCATCTCTCTCAGAATTTTCCAGTTTGTCGTGATCCATACAGTCAGAGGCTTTGGAGTAGTCAGTAAGGCACAAGTAGATGTTTTCCTGGAACTCTCTTGCTTTTTTGATGATTCAGCGGATGTTGGCAATTTGCTCTCTGGTTCCTCTGCCTTTTCTAAAACCAGCTTGAACATCTGGAAGCTCATGGTTCACATACTGTTGAAGCCTGACTTGGAGAATTTTGAGTGTACTTTGCTAGTATGTGAGATGAGTGCAATTGTGCGGTAGTTTGAGCATTCTTTGGCATTGCCTTTCTTTCAGATTGGAATGAAAATTGACCTTTTCCAGTCCTGTGGCCACTGCTGAGTTTTCCATATTTGCTGTCATATTGAGTGCAGCACTTTCACAGCATCATCTGTCAGGATTTGGCATGACTCAACTGGAATTCCATCACCTCCACTAGCTTTGTTCGTAGTGATGCTTTCTAAGGCCCACTTGACTTTGCATTCCAGGATGTCTGGTTCTAGCTGACTGATCACACCATCGTGGTTATCTGGGTCATGAAGATCTTTTTTATATAGTTCTTCTGTGTATTCTTGCCACCTCTTCTTAATATCTTCTGCTTCTTCTAGGTCCATACCATTTCTGTCCTTTATTGTACCCATCTTTGCATGAAATATTCCCTTGGTATCTCTAAGTTTCTTGAAGAGATCTCTAGTGTTTCCATTCTATTGTTTCCCTCTATTTCTTTGCATTGATCACTGAGGAAGGCTTTCTTGCGTCTCCTTGCTAGAGAAATTAATCAGAATTGAAGAGGAACAGACAGCGTGGGTGAATCTTGAATATATAATCTGAGTAGTAAACACTTCACACAAAAAAGTACATGCTCTGAGATTTCAATTATGTGGAACTCCTCGAAAGGCAAATCTAACCCATGTTTGTCTGTGGCCAGAGAAAAGAGGGGAACTGGCTGTAAAGGGACAGAACCTTTGAGGGTACAGGATGCGTCTATATTTTGGTTGTGGAAGTGATTAGAAAGAATACCTCAAAGCTTACCAGAGAGAACCCTCAAAGCTGGCTTCATTTATGAAGCCTGCACATCAATAAGACTGATGCTTTCTCTTCCCAGAACCAAATTACAGAAACATCTACCAACCATACGTGATCCTACTGAACCTTCGTTTTTATATCAGATTGTGCTCTAACCCTTTCTTTTATTGGATGAGTTCCTTTCCAAGTGGTGTTTAAATAAACTCCAACAAATAGAATCCTGAATGCAGGGCACTTCATGAATACCAGCAGTCGGGCCGGCCATTAAAGAGCTGTCAGAGTCTATATGACTCTGCTCTCTCTGGGGCCTCTGCTGCAGGCACGCAACTCCACAGCACAGGACTGCATACTGGTGACAAAAGGTAGGTATTTAAGGAATGACAGAAACAGGAAGAAACAAATGTCCAGGGAGAGTCATTAACCGTCCTCGCTGTGGTGAGTGATTTCCAGAGACCAATATGTGGCTACATCAAAGTGTCCCTGTATGCTTTTGAAGAAGGTTATTTCTGTCTGCTCAAAGATGTTATGAAATGTTACCCTCGGTGATAACAGTTACTGCTCCTCCACTCCCTCGTGAGGATAGAATTACAACACAAGGGGAAAAAAATTAAACATTATTAGAGCCTGTGGTTTCCATGGTGAGCATCCATAACTTAGCATGTTGAAAAGGACTGAAAGTGGGTGGCATTGCTGAAAAATTCACTCTGAAACGATAACCAAAGCCCTGGAAAAAAAAAAATAAATGGCCATCCCATCAGGAGGCTTAAAGTCAAGCCCAGTTAGAACATTGCACCATCTTAGAACTATTTCGACTTTCCAGAGCTTTACTGATTTTTCAGAAAAAAATTCCCTGAATCATCTCACTTCAGATCAGAGTTGGAGCTGAAACAGCAGGCAAAGAGCAGTTCAGTAAAATTAATCTTTCCTCTAGCTGTATACATTTTTTACTATTTGTATGAAGGAAAGTCATGTGGATATGCCAAAACTGATGGGATATAAAAAAAGTCACTCCTATCTCAGCTTCGAATGCTCTTTTGTGTGTACAGCTCATGTCCTGTTCTCATTCTGGTGTCGTTTCATAAAATGATGTCATGAATAGCAAAAGAAAACATTAGGCGAACAGAGGAAGCCATCTGAAATTAAAAGTTTTCCAGGAAAATGTCAAAGAGGACAGTACGGATGTGGATAATGGAAAGATAACCATCTGAGGGTCTCCGGGGAGATAAACTTCTAAGAAGCATCAAAACGTGTTATCACGATGTCTGCCGGTAACTTGAGCCGACTTCAAAGATTTCCTTGGTGGATTATACCAAAAGGCCCCATTATCGGAAAGGAGTAGTTAACTAAAGTGAATTATCAGAATGTGCAACTTGCCTTCAATGGAGCCCAGCTGCTGAGTTACACTGTAAAAAAGGAAATTGGACCACTCATCTTCTTCTATACCTAACAATTTTTCTTTGAACTGGATATCTGATTTTTAAAACTGAAACAGAAGGACACCAGGAAACATTGTTTAGCAGACGTCATATTTATATGAGCTTTTCTTGATGAATTGCAATCATTCTACAAAATATCTTTTCTGGATATTTAAAACATTCTCACTCTTGCTGTCTTGGAGTGTTACTTCCATCATTAAACAACCTTCGTCCCCAGGTGGGCGTTTTAACTGTACCGACAGTGCCGGCAATACTTGGGTTTGCACTATTTAAAACCACTGCTTCACAAGGGGGAATTGAGACTGAAGGTCACAATGTAATAAAATCATTTTCTTCGTCATTCCTGAAAGGAACTTGAAAGGAACAGGTGCATAGTCAGGGAGGAAGACTGAGCTGATAGCATAAAAGACCTTTTCTTTTGTTCTTATTTTTTTTTCTTTTCTCCCCAGTAGGTTATAAAATATATATGTATATATATATAATGACAATGCAGGCTGACACAAATACAAACAGCAACCGTGAGGAAACGATGGCACAGACTGCTGATAAAGAGAGGGGTGCTGCACAGCTTGCTTTCCTGCATCTTTGCTGCGCACGCATCTGGGAACCTGACAAGCTGTCACAAGGCTGAGGAAGTAAACAGATGCGGACTGCTGATAAGAATCTCTGGTGAACTTTCAGAACTGATTTGCCCGATGGCTGGCTCGTTATCGGAACACCACTATAAACTCTCACCTGGGGAAGCGCTCCAGCCTGCCCGAGCAACTTGCATCTGGCGTCAATCATGGCCATAAAACCAGCCCATGAGTCATCTAACAGCCCAGGTGTCTATGATTCCCCACTTCCACAGCACCGGCCGGCATGTGGCCTCTTTCAGATCACAGTCGCCCTGTCTCTAAGGACAGTGAAGAGAGCTCTAAGAGGTGTAGTCTAGTCCCGGACATGCTCGGGGCTGAATGAAACACTCTCACTCATTTCCCGAAAAGTCAGCAAACACTGTTTGAGTGATCAAAGTGGAATGACATGCTCAGGGAGGGTGCGAGCAACTGGATGCACACCAGCAGTGAGGCTTGCATAACCAGCAGATGCCTGCTCTTGAAAAAGATTGTCCCGACTTGCAAAGCTGGTCCTTGTTCGACGGCGAGCACAGTGTGTCGGTGGTACCCACACTTGGAGGCCTCAGTTGTCTGGAGAGCTTCTGCACAGCCCAAGACAAGGCAGCAGTTAAGATCAAGCTCGTTTCTGGCTGAGTCTGTGATTTTTCCAGGGTTTGAGACAGAAATGATGCAAAAATGTTAAACTTTTTTTTTGTTTCTGAAGGTACAGAAGAAGAACTAACGCACAGCGCTGAATGGAAGCCCGCTGTACATACAGGGGTAAATTCTCCTGTCAGTGAAGGGAACATGGGTTCAACCCCTGGTCCAGGAAGATCCCACACGCTGCAAAGCCACGCAGCCTGAAAGCCTGTGCGCCACAACTGCAGGAGAAGCCGCAGCAGCGAGAAGCCTGCACCCAAGAGAGCAGCCCCACCCGGCGCAGCTAGAGAGAAGCCTGCTCAGCGACAAGTGTCCAGCGCAGCCAAGAATAAAAGGAATACGAGTCACTTTCTACAAATGGTTAACTGTACATCACAGGAACTGTACCTCAATAAAGTGTAATTTTAAAATTCTAGGGGGAAACGTAGCTGAGGAATTAAGCCCAAAACATCTAGAAATCAATCTTGGATTCATTCTACAAACATTTTTGCACACTCAGTAAAGATTGAAGGCAAAAGAAGGAGGCAGCAGAGAATGAGATGATTAGACAGCTAATCACTGACTACTCAGTGGACATGAATTCGGATAAACTCTGGGAGACAGTGGAAGACGGAGGAGGCTGGTGTGCTGCAGTCCATGGGGTCACAAAGGGGTGGATGTGACTTAGCTACTGAACAGCAACAAATTTCTTAGCACACCCCCATGACTGCACAATATATTTTAATGCTAATAATACAAGCAACTCTGAAGCAAATTAGTTTTTAAAAGGTTATAAATTTGGACCATGGAACAATAGATTCAACTGATGAGTTCAGAGTGAATTCTTTCCGTTGCCTTCAAGTCTTCCTACCCCAAAATCTTACCTAGTAAAAGCTGGCCGATCTCTAGCTACCTGAAAGATTCCCTTACATTGTAAGTTAGGCTCAGTATGACATGAATAGCCTTCAATCAAGTCAGTGAAAGTGTTTTAGAAGGATAAGAATAAAATAAATATCTTGGACAGAGTTTATTTCTCTTTCTCTTCACTTATTTTGAAAATCAACAATTTTGAGGCATAATTTACATTTAATAAAATGTCCCGTGGTAAGTGTATAGCCGGTGAGTTTTAATGCACAAGTACTTGTATATAACCACCGCTCTGATCAAGAGATCAAATATCCCTGTCACCCTAGAACTGCATCTGTACCCTTGGTAATCAACCCTGCCCTGTCCCTGGCCCCAAACAACTACTTATCATCTCCTCTCTGACACTTATTTCAGTATAATCTGGTCTACAACAAAGTGTTCGCAGACTATGACTCATGGGATAAATCTAGCCCACTCTCTGTAAGGCCCACCCACAAGAAAAAAGGTTTTGTTTTTTGCCCCGGTTAAATGGTTGGGACAGGCAAAAACAAAAATAATATTTCCTTATAAATGAGATGTTTATGAATTAAAATTTTAGTGTCCAAAAATAAAGTTTTATTGTAACTCTGGCATGCTCATTTGTTTACCTACTGCCCATGGCTGCCTCTGTGCTAAAATGGTAAAACTAAGTGCCTGTAACTGAAACTAAAATATTCACTATTTGGTCCTTTATGGGAAATGCAATCATACGGAATGCAGTCTGCTGAATCTGGCTTCTTTTGCTCAGGACAACTTTGGAAATCCATCCATGTTGCTGCATGAAGCAATAACTCAGCCTTTTCACTGCTGGATAATATTCCATTGTTTGAATATACCAGAGCTTGTCTCCTCATTCACATGTTGACATGCATTTGGGTTGATTCTAACTGGGGGCTGCCATGAATTAAGCTGTTATAAACATTCTTCTACAAAACTCTTTCTGTAATATGCTTTCATGTCTCTTGGGAAGATATCTAGGCATGGATTTGCTGACTCACCTTCCCTGGTGGCTCAGATAGTCAAGAATCTGCCTGCAATGTGGGAGACGCGGGTTTGGTCTATGGGCCGGGAAGATCCCCTGAAGAAGGAAATGGCAACCCACTCCAGTGTTCTTGCCTGGAGAATTCCATGGACAGAGGAGCCTGGTGGGCTACAGCCCATGGGGTCACAGAGAGTCAGACAGGACTGGGCCACTAACACTCACTCACTCATGAGAAGAGTTATGGTTAACTTTGTAAGAAACTACCCTGAAAGAAGATTCCACCGGCTCTAGACCTTTTGCCAATATTTAAACTTTTGTACTCTTAGCGGGTATATGACAAGCAAAATAAATGATTTAATTTGGGTTAACTTCTTGGGTTATTTGTGTTGCAAAACTAACGATGCTTGTGTCTCTACCTCTCTTGTTTTCACATAAATGATATTATCTTTGAACTTCTACTTAAAAACTGCATGGCTCTTATAGACGACTGAAATACTCTGTATTTCTCAGTTCAGGTGAGGATGAAATAGATCATGGTCCGTCTGCTTGTCCTGTGAAGTGCCAGATGACGTGGCTTTGTGAGCCCCAGACGGTCTCCACTGTCTCCACTGTCTCTCCTCCCCTTCTTCTTTTCTTTTTAACAACCCTTTAAAAATGTGAAAATCATTCTAAGCTAATGGTCTATACAAAAATTGACCATGTACCAGATTAGACAGACAAGCTATGGTTTACCCTTCTTTGACATAAACCGTGTTTTTCATCATTTAACAATGCTCAGAGTTTTCTATGTGTTTCCTTAAAAGTACTGATTAAAGGCAGGTCAGTCTGACATAGCATGAAACAGACAGCTTTCAAGGAAAGTGTGCTAAGACACAGAGAATATTTCCTTAGGTAGGCGAAAAAAGCAGTGTTCTGCTGAGTCAGTGTCTATCACCTTGAAGAGTGGATTACTAAATCCTCGTGGGGCTTCTCTGTTGGTTCCACGGATAGGAATCTGCCTGAGAACGCCGGAGACACAGGTTCAATCCCTGATTTGGAGCCATCCCACTTGCCTCGAAGCAAGCGAGTCGAGCCCGTGCTCCACAACAAGAGAAGCCACCGCAATGAGAAGCCCCACTCGCCGCGCCTCGAGAAGGCCCTCGTGCTGCAGTGAAGACCCAGCACACCCATAAAGAAAGAAATACATTTACTTTAAAAAATAAATGCTCATGAATGTTACTCAGATGGGTATTCACTCCATTGCTAGCCTGAAATGGGCCATGGTGCAAGCGTTTACACCATCAGAATCAGTAATTGTTTTCTTTTTAAAGAGGTTTACCTGCGCACCATTGGCAACAACCTCTCTGCACGCTGGTGCTTATGAAACCTGCATGCATGCACAGACTTGACTGCGTATGAACAAGGACAAATCACCCACCAACCACAGCCCCTCGGAGACAGCCTGCACCCTTCTTCCCCAGGGTAATGTGCGAAAGCCATTTTTTTCTCACTCTCGTAACCTCATTCAAAACCTAGAAATCCTGACCATAAACTCAGGAGTCCAGTCATTCAGAATCCCTCCCCAGCAGGCCAAAGAAATTAGGAAAATGCTTGTCTCTCTGCATATTTCTGCTCTTACTTTTCCTGTCGCTAAGCAAACACACATTCTAGCTTCTCCCTGGACATAATCAGAATTATAAAGCCCCCCATGTTTTTAGTTTAACATTTTGCTCTTGCCGTATTTATAACAAGTTCAGATGACGGCTTCTCTCTGGTTGTGACTTTTGTGAACTGAGCTGAGTTATTACGTAGATCAAAGGTCAGTTGCCTGCCGAATCTGGCCCATGATGGCTGCCCTGTCGTGAGCTACTATGTGTCTTACATTTTAAAGAGTTTATAAAAGGAGAAGAAAAGGAGGAGAAAGAGGAGGAAGAGGAGAGGGGACAGAAAGGAGAAGATAGGACACCAACCATGTGGTCTGCAAAGCCTGAGATACATACCGTCAGGCACTTTAGAGAGAGATAGTTTGCTAGTGCTTAGCATAGAAAAGCAACACAGCTTTATCATCTCATAACCTACTTATGAGATAGATTTGTACGTTATGACCTAAGATATGGGACACGGTGTTTCTTCCTATGCATTCCCTTATGTTTGCATGCGTGCTTGCTCAGTCGTGTCCGGCTCTTTCCCACCCCACACACTGCAGCCCGCCAGGCTCCTCTGTCCATGCAGTCCTCCAGGCAAGAATACTGGAGTGTGTTGCCATTTCCTCCTCCAAGGGGTCTTCCCGATCCAGGGACTGAACCTGTGTCTCCTGAATTGCAGGCAGATTCTTCACCATCTGAGCCACCAGGGAAGTCCCCATTCCTTTTTAATCTAATGACCAATATATAACTGAATAGGAAACAGAGCCACAGATTCATGGAAATTCACTTGTTTTCCTCTCTTCAGACCTTTCTTTCAACCTTCCTCCTTTTTTATAGGCAAGAATATTCATTTAAAAATAAGAGAGACAATGAAGCAGGGAGTAATCAATGTCCCATGCCTATCACTTCTCGTACCATCATGTGTACCGTCGTCAAATAGTCATAAGTTCTAAGTCTTTAAAACAGGACACACAAATAAGTTTTACTCACTGCTTGTGATTGACAGGGCACCACAAGACTGCAATATAGTTATCTGCATAGGAACCCTGTGCTTCCGGTATGTACGTGCTCAACTCAAGATCATGTGTTGAGAACCTGCTATACTCTAGGCATTATATCAGCAGTCTGAAAGCAGTCTGGATACACATTTATCTATAACTAAAAAATTAAACCAGTCAATCCTAAAGGAAATCAACCCTGAATACTCACTGGAAGGACTGATGCTGAAGTGGAAGCTCCAATACTTTAGCCACCTAATGCAAAGAGCCAACTCACTGAGAAGACCCTGATCCTGGGAAAGACTGAAGCCAAAAGGAGAAGAGAATGGCAGAGAATAAGATCATTGGATAGCGCCACCAACTCAATGGACATGAACTTGAGCAAATTCCCAGGAGATAGTGAGAGACGGGAAGGCCTGGCGTGCTGCAGTCCTTGGGATCTCAAAGAGTTGGACATGACTTAGCGACTGGGAAACAACAACAGCAAAAACTTAAACATACAGCCACACTGTAAATGGTCCATTTTACTCAGGCATTCCTCCAAACACGGGTGTCTCCTCATTACCCAACAATGGGCCAGCATGCAGGACAGTTTGCATTTACAGAGGGGCTAAGCGATGAGCCTATTGACAAAAGAGACCCAAGGTGGAAGTGTTTCTGTAATCCTGCTACTGTTCGCTCAGCCTTTCCCCAAAAGCAAACAACATTTCTGCTTAGTGGAGATAGCTGCTGATGGACGTCTAGCTATAAGTGGTGGAGCCTCCGGAGCTAATCATGAAAATCAAGGTCTGGTTCTGCATCGGATTATCAGCATCCCAAATGAAGCAGGGTGGCTCGTGGTGTTTAAAATATAAAATCAGGAGACCTCACTGGGCAGAGTGAGGAAAGGGGGTTCCTGGCAGCAAGGACACCAGGGCGGAGCTCTGGAGGCAGGGGGAGTGGGCCGAGTGTAGGGCAATGCAGGAGGGGCGAGACCCCTGCTGGGTCACCAGGGGGCCCGCAGGCCTCAGACAGAGCTTGCACATAAGAAGGAGCAGACTTTTCAGTCGTAAGGCCTGCAAATGTCTGAATGGCCTTCCCTCTCACCCCTGCCCCCACTGCCCTGTGTCCTTCACAGGAAGGTCAACCAATAAATCCCTCCACGCCTAGTTCCATCTTGGCACCTGCTTCATTAGAGGCCCTGAGCTAACACTAAAGGTAATTACAAATAGTCATCTCATTATCATGCAATTTAGTACAGCTGTCTCCTGGGGGTGGGGGGGAATCAATAAAATGGTAACAAGGAAGATTCACTAATGTCCAAAGAATCCCAAAGTAGCAGGAAAACTCCATGGATAGAATCAAGCTGCTCAGAAGTGACTCACACCTATAAGTGCTGATGGAAAGACGCTACGATGCTAACAGAGATGGAGAAGGACCTTCCCAAGGCAGGGCTCTGAAGCGAGGTGCCCTGGATGTCCTGGCGGGCAGGTCTCAGCAGTCTTCTCATGCCAACCTCTGACCAGTCCCACCTACGAAGGAAATGGCTCTCATGTTAGAATCTAAACTTCCTGTTTTATAGCCCAACAAGCCAGACTCTAGAAATTGGGTCTAGAAACCAAAGCAGATTTGGTTTCAAGCGTATTTTTTTTTTCCTCTTCAGAGAAAGAGACTTGTTTAGGCTTTGGCCTGAGAGTATCCTATCCTGTGAAGAGTTTCCAAAACCAAGACAGGGTGTGGTGAGCGGCCCTGGCACTGGAAAGAGCCGAAGATGGATGCCCGGTGGCATCCCGCCATGCATCACACCCACAGCCTTCATTGTCATTAGTACAGATTAGACACCACCGCCACGCCCTACCGCGTACTCGTATTTTCAGTTAGAAAACCTCCTGAGGTCTCCGGTTAAATGTCTTACGAAGAGTAACATGCAGGCCATTGTCTATGAGGACTCTGAACAAAGACTTCGTGCTCCCTGTCATTGTTTCGTTGAGATACAAAATGAATAAACAGAGTCCCCGAAGATGCTGCAGGAGACCCCCCAAAAGAAATGGAGCCCAGCTCAAAACTAAAGATCTTTACAACGTCAATTGTTCTTACCCTGATGGCTCAGACAGTAAAGAATCCGCCTGCAATGCAGGAGACCTGGGTTCAGTCCTTGGGTTGGGAAGACCCCCTGGAGAAGCAAATGGCAACCCACTCCAGTTATTCTTGCCTAGAGAATTCCACGGACAGAGGAGCCGGGTGGGCTACAGTCCATGGGGTGGCAAGGAGCTGGCCACGACTGAGCGGGTAGCTCTCTGTCTCTCTTACTACTTCAGTTATGCATGTTTTGGGCAATACTGCATTGTTTTACATTTTGGCATCTACTGAAATTCCTTTCCGTTGCACTGTTTAACCTAAAAAGTCATTAAACTCAAGAGAAATACAGATTGGCACGTTCGGAATTAAGCCATCGGATTAGAACATAATGATGTCCCATCCACCATGTCGCCACAGGCACAGCTAGAGGGGAAAAGAGAAACACCAGACCACATTCACGAGCGAACGCTCTGGTCAGACTTACTATAAATCTCAACTGGGGAAACCTGGAACTTCATATAACTTGAAAGAAATTAATAAAGATCTGTGCAAGTTTGTATAGATTTCAAAACTTGTCTTAAAAAGAAAATAAACAGGAAGAATTTGGACAACATGGGGTAAAACTGAAGCGTCTAGCAAGGTGGTGCTATGCTTCGGGAGCTGTATCAAAATATATCCGTTTTGTTGCATTTTTTAAAAGTAAAAAGATAAAGAAGTATGAAGCCTATAAAAAATTAAAATAAAAATGTGTCAATATACGCTTAAGATTAGAAGATGCGGGCTCCTGAGGGGTTACAGTGGCAGGCTCTCCCTGCCTCCCGTGAATGAGTCAAGCCCTTTTGCAGGATGTTGGGAAACTGCTCAAATGAACCAGATCCATCCTCCACATAAACTGTGACATTAGCCTCTACTTACATAGGAAGAAGGTGAATGGAATACTTGGTGTAGTCATTCACTGTACTGGGAATTTTTCATAAAGGTTCCCTTATACTAGGCGTGGGGTTGAAAATAGTGATTAGGAAAAGATGATTTATTCTCCTTTGGCTAATTTGCCAATGAAACAAATTATCGACTAAGTATGCTTCCTAACGGAGAAGGCAATGGCACCCCACTCTAGCACTCTTGCCTGGAAAATCCCATGGACAGAGGAGCCTGGTGGGCTGCAGTCCACGGGGTCACACAGAGTCGGACACGACTGAGCAACTTCACTTTCACTTTTCACTTTCATGCATTGGAGAAGGAAATGGCAACCCACTCCAGTGTTCTTGCCTGGAGAATCCCAGGGACGGGGGAGCCTGGTAGGCTGCCGTCTCTGGGGTCGCACAGAGTCGGACACAACTGAAGTGACTTAGCAGCAGCAGCAGCAGCAGCATGCTTCCTAAAGCAATCTCCGTGTTTACTTCCAGGAAAAAAAAAAAAAAAATTAGAGACCCTAATTATGACCCCAGCCCTGAAGGAAAGATCTGGAAACAGTGATTCAAATCAGCAGCCTTTCCACGCATAGCCCTTACCCTAATTAATGGTCATAATGACACAAGGGCTGGGACCCATGCCAATTATTAGCTTCATCTCTGGGTTCTATTTCTCAACATAGACTCGATAAACAGTTCAAGACTTGCTGGGAGTTTAAAGGCCAAAATCGAAGCCAAAACCCCGGGTATATTAAAACCATTCCTGCAACAATAACCTCCAACTGGGAAATGAACTAATCATTCCCATTGTTCAGCTCAGCTCCAAACTGAAGGGGCGGAAATCAGCCCTCTCAGAAAGGAAGCTCCAGCTTAGCTAAGGAGAGAAAAGCGTGGGCTGACCCTCAGGTACCCTCCATCTCTGGGCTCCTCTGACCACCTGCCCCCCTTCCACGGCACAGGCCTCTCATTCCTCCACGCCAGCATTGATCACTGAGCTTAGGATGGTGGATGGTCCTGGGTGACTCAGAACCCATCGTTTACACCCCATTAGAAGAAAACAAGCAAGAAAAAATGTCTGCTAACATCTCAGCCGGATGGGTTTCATATTTTCTCTTACCTGTGCTTTTTAAAGGCACCCAGTGCAATCAGAAAGTAAGACAGATTGCTGTTTAGGAGGAGCTGAATCTATCTGTTGAAATCACTCTTTAACTGGAAATCATTGAAACATAAAGAAATCCTTGCCACAAATTCCATCTTGTGGTTTATCATACTTGGTATACACTAAGTGATTTGAAGACATCTGTGTCCCTGGATTGTTCCTATAACTAGCTGGTCCTTTGAGTTCAGTATGAGCCTGATTACATGCTATGGAAAATTGCAGAGGATAATATATTCAATCAGCAACTCCCCTTGTAGTATCAAAGTAAATTAATGATTCTTTCTGAGGTGGCGTGGTAAGGAATCTGCCTGCCAATACAGAAGACTCAAGAGATGCAGGTTCGATCGCTGGGTCAGGAAGATCCCCTGGAGAAGAAGGTGGCATTCCACTCCAGTATTCTTGCCTGGAGAATTCCGTAGACAGAGGAGCCTGGCTGACTATAGTCCATAGGGTCGCGAAGAGTCAGACATGACTGATGTGGCTTAGTGTAGCACATACGAACTGATCTTAGCATGAGCTTCTAACACAAGTCCTGTGACTGGAAGGCTTGTCTGCAAGAGGAAGGTAACTACGGCAAACTTCACACTTGAACACCTGACATCACAGAGGATAAGTGGGTGGTCTCATTTCACGAGACTTGGTTATGTGTTGTGATCTGAAATTTTCCTCCAGACAAAATCTATCTCTTAATATACCAGTAACGTCTGGATGCACAGATTTTTTTTTATGCTTTTCAGAAATATCTCATTGTCCTCTTGTAAAAGAATACTAAATATCCATGCCTTCAACTGCCTCGTTAATTCAAGTGCATCAGTGACGATTAGGGTAATGTCGACCTTTCTTTGAAAGCTGTAGGCACAAGGGTTTTGCATAACACAACAGCTATGTTCTGTCCCTTCCTTAAAACTGAAACCGTTGTCCTCCCATGAGTAGGCAACAGATGCGGGTGCTCATCTTCCCAGCAACCCTTGCAGCCAGGAGTGGCCATGTGGCCAGCTAGACACAGGGCAAGTCTGCTCGGGGTCTGCTGGGACGAACTCTCCACCTACTGCAAACAGAGAAACCACGACGCTCACTCTCTTCCCGGACCCTTTCTTCTCATACTTGGGTGCCAGGTAGTGAGGTCATGAGGTTTGGAGCATGAGAGGTGAAAACATTAGCACTTTGGGTGACCCAGGAAACTGGAGGAATCTGACCTCTTGATGAGACATGAACCCAGCAGACCTATCTCAGGACCACGTGACTCCAACCCTCTTCATACACGAGAGCACGCTACACTTTTCTCTAAACAAGGGATGAGTGGCCTGAGTTGTTTAAGCTACTTCTGGTCTGGAAGTTTTTACTCGCTGCCCAAAAGAAGTGATAGTTTAGAGATGGGAAGACAGAAGCCGGTCCAAGCCAGCACAGCAGCAGGAGAGAATTTTTCAGGACTCCCGGATAGAAGAACCTACCAAACGTGAACAATGAGGCATTTTTCTCCAATTAGTGCTGATGGCTGTTTGAGACCTCGAAATAAGCTGGCCTGAGAACGAGCCCATAGGCTGAGAATGGCTGAGAGGAAAGAGGGAGCGCATCTGTGCCGCTGATGACGTCACTGACTCAGTGCCGGCAGCTCCACGCTCTGCCTGAATCCTGGCTTTCCCGGCTGCGAGGTGAGCGATCAGGGAAAGGTTCATGGAATTTGGATTTTGTGTGTGGCAGGCTGACTGCACTTGCAGCCTTAGCTAATGACGTCCCTGAATCCACATTCTTCGGCTTGCAGGTTTTCCACTCTGTGAGAACGGCTTTTCTCAGTTGAAAGCGACGAAATTGACGGGAGGCCGGTTCTCAGCCTAGACCACGTGAGACCTCGAGCGTCTCAGCTTCCTCTTGGAATTCTTCCACCGTCAGGACTACCGGCCTGGGCCAGCCCCAGAAGAATGACAGGCCACGTGGAAGACAGCCTGGTCACTTCAGCTAAGGTCATCCTAGTCTGGGTGACGACTAGCCGACACCCAGACATGAGAGTCAGCCAAGAGCAGGGTCAAGATCAGACATGCCTCCTCAACCACCAGCTGACCACAGACACATGAGTGAGCCTGGCCAAGCCCAGAAAGTCTGCCCATCTGACCCACAGACGCGTGAGCAATAACACACGTCCACTGCTGTGAGACACGGAGACTTGGGATGGAGTATCACGCACCAAGAACTGACTGATTCAGTTACTTGTGAACAAAAGCATCCTCGCTGATGAAGCCAAAGGCAGTGAAGAGACAGGCAGTGAAGAGACAGTATTTGAGCAGCTGGGACATCTGTGAAAATCTTTGACTAGGGAAATGATCACATTTGTACTTTAGACAAAACATTCTGGCACGACCGTGAAGGATGGTATTAAGTGACTAAACTTTTATTGAACATAGTCGAGCCCATGAAGGAAGAAAACTTTAATGTGTAAGCTTACATGATCTAAGAAGAGGTATCTGAACAAAAAAGAGGAAAAGAAGATGAAGCACAGAGGGCAGAGGTCGTAGAGATGTCTCGAGTCCCCGCCACTACAGGCAAGTTGACCTACAGCAAGAATCAGATGCTCAACGTGAGGTCCCCAAACCAACAGTATCATTGGCACCTGAAACTTACTAGTAATTCAAATTCTCAGCTCCTCCCCAGACCTGCAGTGTCAGAAGCTGGGTATAAGTGCCAACAATCCGTCTTCACAAGCCCTCCAGATTCTTCTTGCAGTTTGAGAACCACTGACCTGGGCCGTGGTGAGAAGCTATTAAGGAGGCCAAGTCATTAAGGACACCAGCACTGATTTCAGATCATCTCTGCTATAAGGACTTCAGCTGAGATGTCACCAGCTTTATCTGGTTGAAAGTCTTAGTCAGCAGATACAAGGCTTGTTCCCAGGGCTACTCCTCTGGGCTCTGACCTCTCCGTGGCCATGTCCTGACTCTAGCCATAATGTCCTCCACTGGTCCTGAGCCTCCACTGTAACATGGCTCAGAGGAGTGACTTCCTGAGCCACAAGCAGAGATCGAGATTTTCCTGAACCATAAGCCAAGACTGGAGTGCAGAATGTATATATGGACAGAGGAAACTGAATTTACAACATCAGCAAATTAATGATCTTGCTGCCTCAAAGGGACCCAGGCCTGGTCCTCCTCCTTCTGCCTGGAGAGGGGTCAATCGTGTGCTCAACAGGATGCTCCCCACAAACGGCCTGTGCTGACCCCCGTAGTCAGTATACCACATCTTACACCTTAACGCATCAGAATATTTTTGGAGACATCTTCACTTTCCAGTTCTCCTTAATTCTAGGGGCTGCAGATGTATCAGTGATGTAAGTCTACGAGGAAAATTGTAAGAATTAAAGTCTTAAATGCTAACAAAAATACAATGATTTCAATTAAAGGGAAAGTAAGGAGTTGTGAGGAAATTCTTTTGGTGAAAGAGAAGCAACTATTTATTAAGTTATTCCAGGCATTCCACTCTGTGGAAGAGAACTCAGAGATCCTTGTGTACAGGAGGAATCAAGGGTTGTGTTAGGAAGACATCTAATAGGGCCTTAGTCTATGCTCTAGGGATTTCCAGTCTTTGGTTAAGATCCAGCAGAGTCCTTCAATAAAGCAGCCACACAGATGTCCAGGTGTGTGGGCCACTATGTTCTTAGGAGAGGATCATCACATTTCTGCAGAAGAAGCAACCAGATCCACAATTTGAAAAAAAAATCCTCAGGTTAGAGGAGAGGGGGTGACAAACAGGGGGACACAGAGGATGTTCAGGGCAGCAAAACTACGCTCATGAGGCTGTGACGGTAGACACATGTCACTATACATTTGTCCACCAGCCTTCCCCTCCTTCAAAAAGAAAATTGCTAAAGCTGCTAGAAAAGGCAGAGGAACCAGAGATCAAATTGCCAACATCTGCTGGATCATCGAAAAAGCAAGAAAGTTCCAGAAAAACATCTATTTCTGCTTTATTGACTATGCCAAAGCCTTTGACTGTGTGGATCAAAATAAACTGTGGAAAATCCTGAAAGAGATGGGAATACCAGACCACATGACCTGCCTCTTGAGAAATTTGTATACAGGTCAGGAAGCAACAGATCTGGACATGGAACAATAGGCTGGTTCCAAATAGGAAAAGGAGTACGTCAAGGCTGTATATTGTCACCCTGCTTATTTAACTTCTATGCAGAGTACATCATGAGAAACGCTGGGCTGGAAGAAGCACAAGCTGGAATCAAGATTGCCAGGAGAAATATCGATAACCTCAGATATGCAGATGACACCACCTTTATGGCAGAAAGTGAAGAGGAGCTAAAAAGCCTCTTGATGAAAGTGGTGGGGACTTGAGGAGAGTGAAAAAGTTGCCTTAAAGCTCAACATTCAGAAAACGAAGATCATGGCATCTGGTCCCATCACTTCATGGGAAATAGATGGGGAAACAATGGGAACAGTGTCAGACTTTATTTTGGGGGGCTCCAAAATCACTGCAGATGGTGACTGCAGCCATGAAATTAAAGACGCTTACTCCTTGGAAGAAAATTTATGACCAACCTAGACAGCATATTGAAAAGCAGAGACATTACTTTGCCAACAAAGGTCCATCTAGTCAAGGCTATGGTTTTTCCAGTGGTCATGTATGGATGTGAGAGTTGGACTGTGAAGAAAGCTGAGTGCCGAAGAATTGATGCTTTTGAACTGTGGTGTTGGAGAAGACTCCTGAGAGTCCCTTGGACTGCAAGGAGATCCAACCAGTCCATTCTAAAGGAAATCAGTCCTGGGTGTTCATTGGAAGGAGTGATGCTAAAGCTGAAACTCCAATACTTTGGCCACCTCATGCAAAGAGTTGACTCATTGGAGAAGACTCTGATGCTGGGAGGGATTGAGGGCAGGAGGACAAGGGGACGACAGGATGAGATGGCTGGATGGCATCACTGACTCGATGGACGTGAGTCTGAGTGAACTCTGGGATTTGGTGATGGAAAGGGAGGCCTGGCGCGCTGTGATTCATGGGGTCGCAAAGTCGGACACAACTGAGTGACTGAACTGAACTGAACTGACTGAAAGCTGCTATTCAATGTGTTTGTGATATGAGTATGTGATGTGTGTGATATGTGTATGTGATGTGTGTATGTGGTAGGTGTGATATGTGTATGTGATATGTGTGTGATGTACATGTGATGTGTGTATATGATGTGTGTTATGTCTGTGTGCTGTGTGATAGGTATGATGTGTGTGTGATGTGTATGTAATGTGTGTATGTGTGATGTGTGTGATATGTGTGCGATGTGTGTATATGATGTGTGTGATACATGTATGTGATGTGTGTGTGATATGTGTGTATGATGTGTGTGTGATGTGTGTGATGTCTGTGTGATGTGTGTGTGTGATGTGTGTGTGATGTCTGTGTGTGTGTGATGTGTGTGTGTGTGATGTCTGTGTGTGTGTGATGTGTGTGTGATGTGTGTGATATGTCTATGTGGTGTGTGATATTTGTGTATGATTTGTGTGGTGTGTGATGTGTGTGTGTGATGTGTGTGTGATATGTGTGTATGGTGTGTGTGGTTTGTGTGATATGTCTGTGTATGTGTGATGTGTATGATTTGTGTGTGTGTGATGTCTGTGAGTGATCTGTGTGTATGTGATATGTGTGTATGGTGTGTGTGTGTGTGTGTGTGTGTGTGATGTGTGTGATATGTGTTGGGGGGAGATACAGGGATCTAAGGCTGGGTGTATGGGAGACAACAAAAGAGGGACGAAAATCCCCACAAGCCAGAGAGCTCTTACTCCCCCACAGAAGACAACTGGGTAGCAATGCTCAAAGTTTTGAGGGGGGAAAATTTGGGGCATGTTAACTTTTTTGGTGGTGAGCTCACGTCAGATGAAACGCGCTACTCCCCGCCGTGAGCCACTGTGCAGCCCCGCGGCGCTGAGGCCCGCACAGAGTGGTGCCGCTCTCACCGTCATCTGGCGCCTGCACGTCACACCTTCCTGACCTGAAACCCTGTCTCCACTAAACACCAGCTTTCATCCCCCCCACCCCCACTGCCTGACCCCTGCATCTACCAGTGCACTTCCTGACTGTTCTGAGTATCTCATATAAGCAGCATCAAACAATATTTATCTGTACCTACTGTATACTGGAATGCATTTTTAAGGATAACTTTAAAAAAATTAGTATTTCATCTTGAACAGTCCAAAGCATAAACAGCGCTTCCAACTTAGAACAGAAGCAACTCAGATAGATTTTACATACAAGGCCTGGAAGATACAGCCTACAATAAAGTAAGGAACAATGAACTATCCACGCTGGGAGAAGCCAGTCCGGATAACTCAGATCTAAGCTCCCACAGGGAGAGGGCAACGGCACCCCACTCCAGTACTCTTGCCTGGAAAATCCCATGGACAGAGGAGCCTGGTGGGCTGCAGTCCATGGGGTCACACAGAGTCGGACAAGACTGAGCAACTTCCCTTTAACTTTTCACTTTCATGCATTGGAGAAGGACACGGCAACCCTCTTCAGTGTTCTTGCCTGGAGGATCCCAGGGACAGGGGAGCCTGGTGGGCTGCCGTCTACAGGGTCGCACAGAGTCAGACATGACTGAAGCGACTTAACAGCAGCAGCAAGCTCCCACATGTTTTTATGCAACAGACCCAGACAATGGGGGGGGGGGGGGTGACAAGTGACACAGATTCCTCTCAAGTCTTGAGAAGCTGGGAACTGTGACTAAAATCCTCATGTTCTAGTACTCAGCTTTAACTAATTTTGAATTTTTATGCTTTTTAAAACATATTACCATTAATATTTTAAATATGCTTAAAATAAATAGCAAGCTATGTTAATTATAGAAACACGAGAAAAAAGGATTTAAAAAGTAGATAATTAAAATCTCCTACAATCCCACCACCCAGATATGACCACTGGTTATTTTGACGTGCAGCTTTCATGGAATTCTCTGCCTATGTATGTATATAATTTTAATGAAACTCATTGAACATAATACTTTGTAAATTGATCTTTGCTAGAAGTACAGATGCAAGGTCAGAAAAGAAAATTTTACTGAACTTGAACTCATAATCAGAATGCTGATTTAAAGAACTTCAGGAGAAAATATAGTGTGTAAGTTAAAGTTTTTTACTCAAAATTCCATCACCGTTGACATCTTATTAGGAAGTACTGTTGCTGCTGCTTTTGTTGTTATCCATTCCCTCAGTCACATCCGACTCTTTGCGACCCCGTAGACTGGGGCACGCCAGGCCTCCCTGTCCATCACCATCTCCCAGAGCTTGCTCAAATTCATGTCCATTGAGTCGGTGATGCCATCCAATCATCTCATCCTCTGTCGTCCCCTTCTCCTCCTGCCTTCAATCTTTCCCAGCATCAGTGTCTTTTCCAATGAGTCAGCTCTTTGCATCAGGTGGCCAAAGTATAAAAAATGTGTTTGGTAAAAAAATAAATTGCATTAGAAGGCTAGATTCTGCAGAATTTCTCCTATCTTAATCCTTTGGGTTTTCTCTCACTCTGTCCAGAGCACACTTTCTCTGTCCACGATTCTCTCCACCCTTCTTTGCTCTTCACTTTCCCCAACCTTTTCTTGCCCAAATGACGGTTTTCCAGCTAGCAGCTTGAACCGCCAACACGGGAAGGCACTGCCGTCTGGCAGCCTCGCAAGTGTTGCCGTGGAGACTTGTTTTCCATTGTGCATTGCTCTGCGTGCCATATCCACTCTGGCCATTGTGCCAGGTGAAATACCAACGCTCGCCCATGTGGAAGATGGTTCATCCGGAGGCGATCGGCTCCACCGAGGGAAGCGAGAAAGAAAAACACGTGTGGTTTCTGCCGCCTTCACCTTGGCAGAGAAAAATGGACGTGAGACTGGGGCCGGGGCACAGAGCCTTCAGAGCTCTGGGCGATCAGCGGGGCCGGCCCGAGCCAAGAAAGAACACATAGTGGTTGTGTGTGGCAGTGACACCTCAAGAAAAATCACTCTGAGTCGTGCGCCTGATCATTTAACTGCTGTGGGCACGGGCCCAGCCCGCTCCCAAGTCAAACGTAAATGGCTTAAGCAAGCCGGTCTTTTTTCCCCCTCCACTTTTACCGGACTGCATGTCTGACAGCCATTTTACTGTGTTTACAAATTATGAAAATTCTGGGCAGCTAATTATGAAAATATTGAGAAGTCGTAGGAGAAGTAACTCTTGGAGCAGGTTAAGGCAGAGAACAGACTGCAAAGTCCTTGAAAAATGAGCTGCTCGGTCTCCACGTCTGCCAGTAACTTTTGGTATTCCAGAATATTGCTATGCTAATCGGAAACCCAAGAAAGAAAGAAATCAATAAAAATCTAAGAGAAGAGGAGGGGAAGAGGTGGGCTGGCCATACTGAGCAGACGAAGGAGAGTGGATTCGTTCCTACGATCTATCCGTTTCTCTTCCAGAGGATCAGCAGTCAAAGAATCCAACTAGTTTCATAAGCAAACAAGAGGTGATAAATTTTCAGTTCTGTGTTTTTTTTAAAAAAGGGACGGCCTTTCTTCAAATTTGACCTTGCTGCTTTCACACCATCTGGAAAGAAAACCTAGTTGTCTTCCCCCATTTGTTTTACGTTGAAGAAATTTAATGCATGTGCAACAGTACCAGAAAGAATCTAAGTAAATTCTAGACTAAGTAAATTCAATACAGTTGGTGAGACTTCATGATATACCACAATAAGGCAACATATGTGGTTTTTCTACAACGCCTTTCTTTCTTGTAGCGGATCTCCTTCGTTAAATGTTCACGTTGAGCAAATCCTTGCAAAACAGACTTACTGTCAACCTCTCTGGGTCGGAAAGAGGCAGTCGGGTCAGTTTTTAGACGGTCAGATAGTTCTAGAACACAGCTATTTTATGATCCAGGCCTATCTTCCTCCCATCAGAAAATGAAGCCTTCTGTTTAGATAATGATACGTAAAGTTCATTCTATATTCCATACTACAACATTACAGACAACACTATCTTTGCTATAAGACAACTTAAAAAAATTTTTTTAATTGAAATGTAGTCGATTTACAGTGCTGTGTTAGTTTCAGATGTGGAGCAAAGTGATTCAGTTAGACACGTACGGTACATAGATTCTTTTTCAGATTATTTTCCATTATAAGGTATTAAAAAATATGAGTAGAGTTCCCTGCGCTGTACAGTAGGGTCTTATTGGTCATCTACTTTATGTTTTCTTGTTGTTTTTCAGTGGCCAAGTCGTGTCCAACTCTTTGCAACTCCAAGGACTGCAGCACACCAGACTTCCCTGTCTCCCACCATCTCCTGGAGTTTGCCCAAGTCCATGTCCACGGAACCAGCGATGCCATCTGTCACCCTCTGCTCCTTCTGCCTTCACTCTCGGACGATCAGATTGCTTCTGTGTCCTGGCTATTGAAACCAGTGCTTCAATGAACACTGCGGCGCGTCCTTTCTAATTATGGTTTCCTCCAAATGTATGCTCAGGAGTGGGATTGCAAGATCACATGTTAGATCGCTCGCTTTGTCTTTTTCTCTTAGGAACCTCCATACTGCCCTCTATAGTGACTGTACCAACTCACATTCCCGTGAACAGTGCAAGAGGGCTCCTTTTTCCGTGCCCTCTCTGCATTCATTGTCTGCAGACTCTTCAGTGATGGACATTCTGACCTGTGGGAGTGTTTGGATTTGCATTTCTCTAATAGTCTAAACTTCTTTTCATGTGCCTGCTGGGCATCTTTCTTTTGGGGGGAAATGTATATTTAGATCTTCTGTCCATTTTCTGATTGGGTTGTTTGCTTTTTGACACTCTGCTAAATGCACTGTTTGTATATTCTGCAGATTAATCTTTTGGGTCACATGCTTTGCAAATGTCCTCTCCCATTCTGTAGGCTGATTTTTGTTTATGGTTTCCGTTGCTGTGCAAGAGTTTCTGAGTTTAATTAGGTCCCATTAGTTCATTTTTGGCTCTATTTTCATTATGCTAGGAGATGATTCCAAAAAGATAACGCTAGGCTTTATGCCAAGGTGTGTTCTGTGTTTTCCTCTAGGAAGTTTACAGTACCTGGTTTTGCATTTAGGTCTTTAATCCATTCTGAGTTTACTTCTGTGTTGCTCAATGACATCCTGATTTCATTCTTTCACGTTCATCCTTCCCAGCGCCACTTGTACATGTGCCGCCCTTCTGTTGTAGATTAATTGACCGTAGGTGTGTGGGTTTATCTCTGGGATTTCTCTCCTGGTTCACTGATCTACAAGCCTATTTTTCCGCCAGTACCATACTACATATATAGTGTACATATATAGTACTATACTATAAAGCTGCAGTCCATGGGGTCACTAAGAGTTGGACACGGCTGAGCAACTTCACTTTCACTTTTCACTTTCATGCATTGGAGAAGGAAACGGCAACCCACTCCAGTGTTCTTGCCTGGAAAATCCCAGGGACGGGGGAGCCTGGTGGGCTGCTGTCTTTGGGGTCGCACAGGGTCGGACACGACTGAAGCGACTTAGCAGCAGCAGCAGCAGCACTATAAAGCTACTGCACAAGAAATCAGGGAGTCCAATTCCTCCAGCTTCATTTTTCTTTCTCAAGATTGCTTTGGCTAATTGGGGTCTTTTGTTTTTCCATATAAATTTTGTTCTAGATCTGTGAAAAATGCCATCAGTAATTTGACAGGGATGACCCTGAATCTACAGATTGCCTTGGGCAATACAGTTATTTTTACAATATTGATTCTTTCAAGCCAAGAACATGGTCTATCTTTCCAATCATTTGCGTCATCTTCAATGTCCTTCATCAGTGTCATAGTTTTAAAATACAGGTCTTTTGCCTCCTTAGGGAGGTTTATTTTTAGGTATTTTCTTTGATATGATGGCACGTGGGACTATTCCCTTAATTTCTCTTTCTGACCTTTTGTTGTTAATGTATAGAAATGCACCACACCTCTGTGTATTAAGTTTGCATCCTGCAACTTTATCAGATTTGATGACGAGCTCTAGAAGTTTTCTGGCAGCATCTTTAGATTTTTAATGCATGGTATCATGTCATCTGCAAAGAGTGACAGTTTTACTTCTTTTCTAGTTGGACTCTTTTTTATGACAATCATTAATGCTTTATAATGTGCCAAAACCATAAGTGAATTTTGTGTAGCATTACTGGAAGCAGTCCCTGAGTCATATTATGGCAAATTAGAGCTTCATATGTGGATCAAACGGACATGCATCTGAAATTCAGAATACTATAATCTCCAAAATCACTGCAGATGGTGACTGCAGCCATGAAATTAAAAGACACTTGCTCCTTGGAAGAAAAGTTATGACCAACCTAGACAGCATATTAAAAAGCAGAGACATTACTTTGCCAACAAAGGTCCATCTAGTCAAGGCTATGGTTTTTCCAGTGGTCACGTATGGATGTGAGAGTTGGACTATAAAGAAAGCTGAGTGCACAATTGATGCTTTTGAACTGTGGTGTTGGAGAAGACTCTTGAGAGTCCCCTGGACTGCAAGGAGATCCAACCAGTCCATCCTAAAGGAGATCAGTCCTGGTTGTTCATTGGAAGGACTGATGCTGAAGCTGAAACTCCAATAATTTGGCCACCTGATGTGAAGAACTGACTCATTTGAAAAGACCCTGATGCTGGGAAAGATTGAAGGTAGGAGGAGAAGGGGGCGACAGAGGATGAGATGGTTGGGTGGCATCACCGACTCAATGGACATGGGTTTGGGTGGATTGCAGGAGTTGGTGATGGACAAGGAGGCCTGGTATGCTGCAGTCCATGGAGTTACAGAGTCAGACGTGAATGAGTGACTGAACTGAAGATTTCTACAACATATCCTGCTATTTTCTTGTTCTTCTTGATCTAGCTTACTCATAAATTATAAATAAAATAATTTTATTGATTGATAAAATGTAAGGTGTGATCACATTTTCAACTTCCCTCTACTGTTTGTTGCCATAAGAGACAGGATAAGCTCTGGTCCTGAGCTCCTTTCACTACGTTATAAGCCAAGAAATGAACTAAATTTTCTGACTTTCCATTGGCAGAAAGCTTTTATAAAAGCTGTGACTTATTTAGAGTATGGAAAGGCAAGGGACACGCACAGTAATCCCTGTGAAGAAGGAAAAGGAGAAAGGATGAAAGAAAGAGTGAAACGAAATGAACTCTCCATGCACATGTTATTTGACTGAAATACACAGCTGTGTAAATAACTGACACCTTATGTTGTCCAGTTACCTTTCAAGTGGGCATTCGTGTAGATATAAACGTATGTAATTTGAGTATCCTTCCGTCACGCGAGTGTATGTTTCCTGGGTCTTCTAATAGGAACATCATAGACGGACCTTGTAGGTATTTCGAGTTCGGCTCCAGATCACTGAAATGAAGCAGATATTGCGATAAAGCAAGTCCTGGGAAATCTGTTTGGTTTTGTTCCCCCAGTGTATATAAAGCTGTTTGTACTGTGTGAGAGCTACGAAGTTCGCAGCAGCATCCTGTCTTAGAGAACAACATACATTCCTCAACTTAAAAGTATCTGCTGAAAACAATGACCCTCAGCGGAGCCCTCAGTGAGCCGCAGTTGAAACATCAAAGGTCACTGATCACAGGTCGCCATCACAAACCGAATAATAATGAGAAGTTTGAGATGCTGTGAGAAATTAACAAAATATGACAGAAACATGAGGTGAGCAAACACTTGGAAAAATGGTGCCGATAGACACTCTCGACTCAAGGTTACCAGAAACCATCAATTTGTAATAAAAAAAGAGAAAAAGATGCAATGTCTGCGAAGTACAAGAAAGTGAGGTATGACTATCAATTAAAGGTCATGATGAAGACCAATTATGTTTGTGTCTGCCCTATGGTCCTATTTTAAAAGTTCAGCAACTTTTCCAGAAGAAAATTCTTAATTCTTCTGGGAGCTTAAAACTCATCTTTTCACATCAGCCCTAGAGTTTATCATCTGAATGCACACAGTCAAATAGCTTGAAGAATTCAAAGGGGACTTCCGAACGCTTGTCTGTTTTCAGTCTTCAGGCGTCCCTTTTTTTTTTTTTTTAAATGCATACTAATTTGTCAGTTTGCTTACTTGCCAGTGTCGCCAGAATTCTACAGGAGATAAATCGACAGAGCCCCACGTCTTTTGTTCACTTAGAACAGCTATGTATGTATGCATGCTCAGTTGCTTCAGTCATGTCTGAGTCTTTGCAACTCTATGGACTGTAGCCTGCCAGAGTCCTCTGTCCATGGGAATTCTCGAGGCAAGAATATTGGCGTGGGTCGCCACGCCCTCCTCCAGGGGACCTTCTGAAGCCAGGGATCGAACCTGCATTGCTTGCATCCCCGGCACTGCAGGCAGGTTCTTGACCCAGAGAGCCACCTGCGAAGCCCAGAACAGCCAGGGACGTATCTAAAGAATGCTGTCAATCTTTGGCATCACGCCCTCCTTAGCAAATTTAGCCTACCCCTTTTCTTTTCAAAGCTCACCCCTCTTGATTGTAAATACAGAAATCAAAGGAGACTTAAATAATTGTGACAGAATTCAGTTTATGGCCACTAATGACGGTTGTCATATCAGCAGTGTTTATCTGAACCAACTATTGATTTGGAAATTGGAGTAAAAAGAGTCAGTCGCAGCAGGAAAAAAAAAAAGTACTAATTGTGCTTCCTTGATGCAGACATTCTCCCATTATTTGTCACAAGCTGGGAGATCAGAGCCTGGTTATTGCTTCAATAATTAGTTACCTGACTTTTATACATGGAGACAGCATTCAAGAATTAGAATACAATCACCATCTTTCTCCCTTGGACTAGACGTGCTAAGTTAAGCTAAATTTGCCTGAGTGTGATTTCAAAGGACAAAGTGAAACAGTCTGGTCAAGTTTTGTTTTGTTTTTTAAGCCCCAAATAGAAGAGCAGATTATTTATTAAAACTGGGAAACACCTGATATGTGGAGACAGGGGTGTTGTTTTTTTTTTCTTCTCTCTCTCTCTCTCCTCCCTCTTGCTTTTGCCCTCTCTTGAGAAGGAAGCGTTCAATGGAATGAGGCAGCTAGCTGGCTCTTTTTAAAATTGTCCTAATTCATTTGTTTTACATTCTTTCTGCTAAGGTCTAAATTTAAAAATCAACAGTGCGCGTCCGCCCACGGGGAACCCTTTCGAGGGCCTGGGAGCGCGGCGAAGGCCTGCTGCCCCGCGGGCTCCCCGCAGCTCGGAAGGGCGCGTGCTGCAGACAGCCCTTGAGCAGGCTCGGCTTCACCGGGACCGGGTGCTGTCTGAGGACCCGGGTGCGTCCGGAAACAGCACGCCCATCCCTCTCCGGGGAGAAGTCAAGCCCTGAGTTTTCAGGCAGGGTTTCCTTCTTTGGCTTTTAGCACTGAATCCTGATGGTTTGGAATGAGGCAGACCCTGCCTTGCAGGGCCTCACATTCTGTCTACAGCTGCTCGGTACCAAAACCTACCCATTCCTCTCCTTTACAGTGTGAACTAGAATCTCAAGTCAAAGGTCTCTCTGGTGTGCAACCGAATGCCTCATTTTCTCTAGCTTCCACTCCCTCATTGCTCCAATCACGCTGATCGAGTCTCCAAACCTACTAAGCAATTTTTCGAATTAAAAATATACTTTCTATTGAGTATTTGTAACTATTTTGGAAAAATATGAGCTATCATGGCATACCTCAGAATTCATCATTTCGTTTTTTGCATGTAATCTTCCTATCCTTCTGTCCGTGTATTTGACCTACCATTGACTATTCTGATTTTAATCGTCACAACTCTGTCACGTTTCTGAACGGTCATTATCCATTAACGCACTGGGTGAGACAACAGTGTGGCCAGGCTTGCCCTTTGCTGCTCAGTCCTGGCACACAGCAATACGTTGTTTGCACCACCACCACCACCATCATCATCCTGTTATTAGGATTCAGACGGTTTGAAACATTTAAACCATTTATCTTCTCAATGAGCCTATGCTCGCCTTTCAGCTGATCTGTTGTGGAATGTGTTGTAATCATTTCATATGCATCTATCCAAACTGCTTTTGGATTTTGTTAAAACTGTTTAGTCGAGATAAATTCCCAGGAGAGTTAACGAGACCTAAGAAAATGAGTATCTTTGTTCCACCAAAAATTTTCACACCTTGCTGACATTTACTATCCTGTCTCCTTATTTGAGAAAACCACCCCCAGCCAAACACACTCTGACATTCTTTCCTTCTCTCTCTCTCCTGCCTGCTAAAATCTTCCTCTCCCTTAGAGTCCCGCTCTTACTCGTATGCCTCTTTCTCCACATAGCTAAGTCTTTCTTAGTCTCCATTAGACAGCTAAATAAGGATAATTACTACCCCAAAGAGTTGTTAAGTGACAGATCACCTGAGATGATGCCTAAAAAGTGGCCAACATGTATTACATGTGTTAGCTGTCTTTACCATCACGTTAGTCTCCCCAAACATGGCTTTCTGTTGTTTTCCTTCAAGAATATTTAAGAAGGCTGAGTAACTAAGTGGGAGACAGATATTTGAAAAGACTTCCTTCTCATAAATCATCAGTTTTCAAGCTTAAGGCATTGCGGGAAAAAAAAACCTGGGTAAAGAGAGGATAAATACCAGTGGTTACATCCACATGTCCTCCTGGTGATGAGAGGAGCTGCAATGTAGCCAGCCAAGCTTACAAGGAAAATACCACGTTGATCTGCACAAAGCGGAGCTCCAGAAATCAATTCCCAACTCCGCGGTGATTCAAAGACTGCAGGCAGGCTGCTTGTGTGTGGAGAAAGACGTGGGCTCCCCTTCCTGAAGTGGCTGACGTTTTCTCTGCTAAAACCCATGAGATGGTTGGCTCTCTTGGGAAACGTTTGGAAACAGAAAGCTATGCCATGAGGAGAGAGGACACACAGACTACTATTCCTGAACATGTGGGAGAACTATATTCTCCATCGTGCATGAAATATCAGCCTGGCCTGTGCCGTCTAAAGCTAAATCGATCCATATGATTGGAATTTTGCCCACATCCTTTAACCAAAGGGGGTGGAGGTGGGGGGAAGGCACCATCCCGAAATTAGCATTATCAATATGGTAATACATTGTGAATGCTAGTGGGCCTGACATAGGAAGTGATGTAATAAGAGACTGCTTACTGCTCCTGCCCCTTGAACAGGAAATATTTTCCTTGAGGAATAGAATACTTGAAAACTGCAGATTGCATTTTAATATTAACCAGATTTCTACATTAAACATGATTTCCGAGAACAATCTGATTTTTCTCTTTTTTTTCTTTTTCTCTTTCTCTCTCTCTCTTTCTCCCCACCGCACCCCTCAAGCAAGTGATCAGAACTGTGCTCAACCCTGGGCAGCTCCTGGAATAGACCCTGGGCTGCCTGCAATTTAAATGTCAAATTGTGTGCCTTTGAACAGCACAGACTCTCAGCCAGCAACACGCGTCACTCACTGCCGCCTCTCGATGCGTTCAGATCACTACAGATTCTCTCCTGGTTTCTCTGATTGTCTCCCAGTGTGAAATTTCAAGCCTTGTTTCTTCTTCTTCATTCAGTTTTAGACAAGTGTAATCACTTTCTAGAACAAGTAAGAAGCAATGAGAAAATGACCAAACCTGTTTTAAATTTTGAAAGCAGTACCGAGCAGCTTTCCTGAGCTCCTAGAACTAATTTCTGCAACTAACTGCAGAGTGAAAAATAGCTTTTTTTTTTTTTAAACTGGCTAAACAGATCTATCCCCAGTGGACAGATACACAGGAATTCTAAGCTACCAAAAGTGGCCTCTCTCAGGGCAGGTTGACAGCAGTGACAACCCCTGATTGGTTAATGGAAGCACTTCAGGATTTATCCGTTTTGATCGCTATCAGCTTTGGCAGCAAAATAGTGAAATAAAGGCAACTTAAGCACAGTTGTGCAGGGACGGGAAAGGGTGTGGAAGGGCTGCTACAGCAACGAGCTGTCACTCCTGATTTGCAGAAAGCAGATGGCTGCGAAATGGGGGCCACAAAGGAGGGGGAACAAGGAAGAAAAACTAGAGTTGCAAGGTAATAAACCAAAAGCATGAGTATTTGGTGCATGTAATGAGATGCATGACGGTAACTGTCACCTAATAAGATAATTAGGGGAAAATGGTTGTAAATAGAGTCTCTAACAGTCGACATAACTAAATAAGAATTTCTAGCAAAGTAGGTGAAAGAAGGAATTTGCTGTTGTTGCTTGTTGTTTCAGTCACTAAGTTGTATCTGACTCTTTGTGACCCCCATGGACTGTAGCCCACCAGGCTCCTCTGTCCATGAGATTCTCTAGGCAAGAGTACTGGAGTGCGTTGCCATGCCCTCCTCCAGAGGATCCTCCCGGACCAGGAATCGCGCCCACACCTCCCGCGCTGGCAGGCAGATTCTTACCCCTGAGCCACCAGGGAAGCCCCCAAAGAAGGAATTAAGAGAACAGAAAGCAACGCTGCAGTCTGGGGATCTAGGAATACTTGAGGCACCTCTCACCCTCAGAAAGAATGGTGGTGTGATGAGCAAGGGAGCCCAGGAGCTCTTAGAGGTGTCTTTCAACAGGGCCACGGCCGAGAGAGGCGGCGGGTGGCATTCGCCTGAAAACCACACAACCTTCTCTTGGCAGTAGGGTTTCACTTTTCCACCACAGAGGAGAGGTTTTGTCAAGATCTGCAGGTTTCAAACATTAGAGGCGCCTGAGAGTAAAACAGCACTGTTTTTTAAAAAACTTCTTTCAACTCAACATAAACACCTCGAAGCTGCCTGCTCTCCTTTTCTCCATTTGCCTGCTCTCCTTTTCTCCATTCATCCTGGATCTAGCTTCCCACAGCAAGAAAGAAATCGAGCATTTGTAGAAACCCTACTGTGGGCTGGACTGCATGTTTTGTAGTTAAATCTCATGACATCCTCCTTCTAACCACCTTATGAAACAGACATTGTCTCGGTTTTTGAAATGAGCAACCAGGCATAGAAAGGTCAAGTACCTCTTCAAGATCAGAAAGCACAAAATATGTTCTCTCAATCCTAAAGGAAATCAACGCTGAATATTCATTGGAAAAACTGATGCTGAAGCTGAAGTTCTCATACTTTGACTACCTGACGAGAGGAGCCAACTCATTGGAAAAGACCCTGATGCTGGGAGAGATTGAGGGCGGGAGGAGAAGGGGGCGGCAGAGGATGAGATGGTTGGATGGCATCACCAACTCGATGGACATGAGTTTGAGCAAGCTCAGGGAGATAGTGAAGGCCAGGGAAGACTGGCATGTTGCAGTCCACGGGGTTGCAAAGAAGTGGACATGACTGAGCCCCTGAACAACAACAAAGAAGACAAAGAAGCGAATTTTGAGCTCGAGGTTGCTTGAATCAAAGTTTAGTGCCCCATTCATCATATTCCATCTACTGTCCAGATCAGTCTGCACGTGTCTGACCTGATACCTGATGTTATAAGTCAATGGTCCCGGGCATCCGTGCTTCAGTGCTCTCGGGATGCCTCCCTGCACAGACGCACCATCCAACGGGGGCCTTCTGCTCTGATGTCTGCTCCTTTCTCTAGACAGTTGCTCTGAGAGTCAGCACTCCACTCTCTGTGCCTACAGTCAAAGTCCTCTGCTAATACTCTGATGTATTTGACTAAAGACCCTGCCTGGAGGTTCAAGAGGGAGGGGACCTACTTATACCTATGGCTGATTCATGTTGAGGCAGAAACCAACACAGTGTTGTAAAGCAATTATCCTTCAATTAAAAATAAACAAATTTTAAAAATAAAGGCCCTGCTTGGACGTACATCCTCTTTATAAAATCATCCATCCTCCCTTTACGCTAGCAGTTTATGCAGAGAATAGGGAAGCATTCATGATAGCTGCCTCCTGTCTGACTTTTCCACGGACTGTTTGATCCCATACCCTGCTCCCTCCTCATTTATCTCCCTTTGGGAGGACTCTAATTCCAGAAGCGGCTGGAACCTATAGATAATGTTCTACCAGAGCGTCTACCACAATCTCAGACAGAAATTTAGATGTCTAATGTTCAACTGTCAAAACACTTAAGGAAAAACTTCTAGAAGAGAAAAAGAGAGAAGTGCAGAATTACAGTTAAATATTTCAGTGTTTCCATCTTAATACTTGGTAGAATATATAAGTAAAAATTCAGCTGGTTAACAGTTGCTCCGTCACTTCTGACTTTTTGCGCCCCATGGACTGTAGCCCACCAGACTCCTCTGTCCGTGGGATTTTCCAGACAAGAATACTGGAGTGGGTTGCTATTTCCTCCTCCAGGGGATCTTCCCGACCCAGGGATCAAACCCAGGCAGACTCTTTACCATCTGAGCTACCCAGGGAATCATGGTTGATGTAACTATCAACCAATTTAGTTTATATCTATAGAAAAACAGATGCCAAATTCACAGAGTACAAACTCTTTCCAGTACACATGGGTTGTTTACCACTATAAAGCATATGTTGGCTATAAAATAAATATCAACAAATTAACAAGGATTGAAATCAAGCAGAACATGTTCTCAGACTGATGAATTAAATTACAAAATAACAACTATTTGGAAATTAAAGAAGATAAATAATTCATGAAGAAAAAAATCATAGAGTATAGCAAATATCTGTAACTGAATAAAAACGAAAACAAAGCATATCAAAATTTTTTAAGATACAGCTAAAGGAATATTAAATGAAACATGCGGATTTAAGTGTTTTTATTAATAGAAAGTCCAAAATCAACAATACAAGCTTCCATCTTACAAACTGAGGGAAGAGGAGGAGAGAAAATTAAATCCAAAATAAATAAAAGAAAGAAAATGATAAAGATGAAACCAGGAAACAGTGAAATAGAAAATACAGAAATAATTTAAAAATTCAATGAAACCATAGCTAGTTATTTTTAAAAAATGAATAAAACTGACAAACCTCTCACTAAAGATCATAAAATTCAGGAACAATATATACTTTTCAGAAACTAAAGGCTAATATAGGAATATTATGAATAATCATGCTAACAATTATGCTAATAATTACGCTAAATTCGAAAATCTAGATGTAATGGATAAATACTTTGAAAAAGAAATTTGCCAAAACTGACACCAGAAGAAATTAACCCTCTAAACAGCCCTTTGCCCTCTATCCATTAAATAAACTGCATGTGCAATTAAGCATCTCTCCCCCATCAAAAAAAATAAAATCAAAACAAAACTTCCAGACCCATATGGCTTTACTGGTTACTTTTTTAGAATATAAGAACCTCCCTCCCACCCTCCCTATCCCACCCCTCTAGGTCATCACAGAGTGCTGAGCTGAGCTCCCTATGTATACAGCAGCTTCCTCCTTGCTATCTATTTTACACACGGTAACGTATATAAGTCCATGCCACTCTCTAAATTAGTCCCACCCTCTCCTTCCCCCACTGGGTCAAGTCCCTTCTCTGTGTCTCTCTTCCTGCCCTGCAAATAGGTTCATCAGTACCATTTTTCACGTTGCTGTATGGCTGAAACCAACATATCATAGTAAAGTAATTGTCTTTCAAATAAAAATTTAACAGAAAAGGAAAACAAATATTATGCATAAATTTCAGGAAGAAAAAATAAACATTTTCCAACACATTATTTATGGCAAGTATTTCACTGATAACAAAACAGTAAAAGAATATTACAAAAAAGAATCAATATCCCTCACAGAATTCCAAACAAAATTTTAAGAATATTTAATTTTAGAAATATGTAAACATCATGGTATATCAAGTAGATTTTATTCCAAAAATATAAAATTAGTCTAACTTTCAAAAATCAGTGGAGGTAATTCACAACATTAACAGAACAAAAGAGAAAAACCATATGACCATCTCAATAGATGCAGAAAATAGCAACAACATTGAACACTCATTTCTTACAAACAGCCTCAGTAAATTAGGAACAAAGGGGATTTTCAACTTCGTTATTTTTATCAACAAAAATAAATCTTCAGCTGATATCAAACTTACTGGTAAAAGACTGAATACTCGCTACTTAAAATCAGGAACAATGCAAAGCTTTCTATTCAACACTGTACTGGAATTCCTAAGCAGTGCAATACGACGGGGTGGGGGTGGGGGTGCGGGGAAGGCATGATGATTGGTGAAGTAGCGCTCTGTTCACTAATGACATGACCCGTATACACAGACCTTCCAAAGAAAAGCTATAGCAAAGCTATGAGAACTCGGCAAGTGAGTCTACCTGGGTCACAATAAATAAGATTAATATAACGCATTGCTATACACTTTTTTAAACATATATGAGTCACCTTAAATTGCATGCTTCAGAATACACTTTTCCACTTTTCTCTAGGTTTAGAGAGAGTAGTCTTGACTTTTTAAATTAAAAATTGTATTGGGGTAGAGCTCCTTCACAACGTTTTGTTAGTTTCTGCTGTAAACGCACACACATGCACACCCCCAGTGTTCACTACAGCACTGTTTCCAATAGCCTGGTCGCGGAAGCAACTTGCACACGTGCCAAGTGACTTCAGTCACATCTGACCCCTTGCGACCCTGTGGACAGTAGCCCGCCAGGCTCCTCTGTCCATGGGATTTCCCAGGCAGGAATACTGGAGTGGGTGGCCAATTCTTTCTCCAGGGGATCTTCCTGACTCAGGGATCAAACCCAGGTCTCTTCTGTCTCCAGCAATGGCAGGCGGGTTCTTGACTACTAAATGTCGATAGACAGATGAACGGATAAAGAAGACATGGTGTATATACACAGTGGAATATTAGCCAAAAAAAGGGATGAAATTGGGTCACTGGAGAAATATGGATGGATCTAGAGACTGCCATACAGAGAGAAGTGAGTCAGAAAGAGAAACACAGGTATCATAGATTAACACATATGTGTGCGATCTCGATTTGTACATGCTTAAAAATTGGAAAATAATATTTTTAAAAACTGGATAGTATTTCACAGTGCAGTTCTCACATGTTTCAAACACACGACGAGATATGACAAAATATGTTTTGACAAGAATCAAGAGATTCTGAGGACATTAGAGAATCGAGAATATAGATTAGCAGAGACAACCTCTCTTAGGGGCAGTTAAGTCTTACCACAAGTATCACTCGAAAACCCAACAATATAGACATTACTCTCACAGAAAAGTTGAAAATGAGATATAATGACAGGCCCCTGTTACTACCAATTAAGAGAGGTAATATCACGTTCAGTTTATGGAAACTGAATTCCAGCATGTGAGACATTAACTACCAATCGGGAGAGAGATGCCATGCACATTAAGAAGTCCTGGAGGGAAGAATAATAATATGGGCCCTAAATCAGTTATGCTACGGGATCTAACATCATTTCAGCACCTGTAATTTGTCATTATTATTAAGCCATGAAATGAAAAGGTGAGCCAAATGGTATGTGCTTTCCAGTGGTAAGTTTTTGTTGGAATGAGACACTGGGCCACCAGAGCCGCTAAAATATTTTTTAATGAATTCATAAAGAAAATCCAGACACTCAAAAATAACAAGGCCTACAACAGTGCATTTCAGCAGAGTTTGCTGAAGGGGAATCAATATTTTTCCTTGAGACTCACTTCCTCTGATTCTCTCCTGCAAGTATAGACATTAGAAAGTAAAGAGATCATTAGTTCTCTCTTACACATTAATGAGTAAAAGGCAGATGTTTCAAATTTAAGACCAGGATTTGTGATAGAACCGCTTCTCAAACAGGCGAGTTGGCTTCATATGCTCCAGGGAATATAGCAGCAGGAATAATTTTTCATGTGTTCCTTAAGTAGAATGACAAATATGTACAGAAACTTTATCACCAAGTTAAAATGATCACAGCTGTGAATAAATGATTAAAATCATATAAAAATTATTACAACTCCAAAGTTTTATTTTCTATTAAACTTCATGTAACAATGGTTAATTATTCCTGAGAAATGCCAGGTAATATGGCTATTACTACTGCTGCTAACACTAATAATAATAAAGACTTTGCTTATAATAAGTATTTACTATGCACCGCATGCTACGCTATGAAGCTTTCAATCATCATAACAACTTCATGAGGAATGGATCATTATTATTACTATTATTCCCCATCTGGGAGGTCAAACAATCCAGGCATAAAGAGTTTAAATTGTTGCCCAGGTCTTTAGCTCCTAGTAAATGGTATGGTTGACTAACACAACATTGTTAATCAACTATACTTCAACATAAAATAAAAAGCTTAAAAAAATAGTATGGTTGAACTTCATAAACAAGTTTGTCAGGGTCGAGATTCACAAATAAGCATGTCATACTCTGAAGATTAAGTTTTTAGACACGATGATGTTCTGCATAATAGAGACAAAAGGAAAATACCCAGAAGTACTAAACCGTCTATAGCTTCTCCCCCATCCTTTCAAGCTTGAAGCACAAAGGAAAAGTAGAAAAAGCCACGGTGGCAATTTGGAATTAAGACGTCTCAAACTCTCTGAGAAAGGTTGTTCTTAACAGTCTGCGGTGTGAGGGTCAACTGTTAAGGCTTACTCAAGTTACACAATCCTATTGGAATAGTCACATGGAAAGTAATCAGAATGGATCAATCCTATTAGAGTCTATCTCAAAAAGATTTCTAGATATAAAGTTCATAGGTTCATACTTAAACACACACATCCTTTCTTGCAATTCCTTGAGTTAGTATACCGTAATCAACACTTTCTACATTCTTGGTTCTCAGTTAAGGGAAAAAAGAAAGAAAAAAACAATTCGACAAAATGGCCATGGAGAAGTGAAAATCAAATCGCTTCTAAACACATATAACAGTAGGGAGGATGGCTGTTGTGGGGAAAACAGCTCTGGGCTGAGTGTGTGAGGAGACTTGGCTAATGGCGAACTGTGGCAAAGGCTAATTATTCATGTAGAATTACAGAGACTCCTGAGGAAGTCTGAATCCACTCTGCCTGCCCCACGCTACCAGGGAGCCTTAATCCAAACAATTCTAGATAAATGGGTCTCTTCTTTGTTTTAAGGAAATCTCCAGAGTCTCAGGTTTCGAAGCTGCCCTCACTTGCACATTTCATATATTTTCCTCAACGTTCATAAATCTCTCTTTTTATTAAGTAAATCTAACTTTCCCATAAGAGTAGGGGGTTTGGAGGAGAAATATTATACAAACTTTCTCTATTTCCCCAAAGTTCCAACATAACCGTAGGAAAATACTGGTGATCTTGCAGTATCTAGCAGTGAAAGGACCGCTTGTCCTCCATTTTTACCTACCGGTATCACTTTTCAAACAAAAACACTCACAGACACACAGCCCACACAGAGGTCTTCCCTAATAAGCTGCTGGCTTAGCCGTTATGTCGTGTCCAACTCTGGTGACCCTGTGGACTGGAGCTTGCCAGAGCTCTGCCCATGGGGTTCTCCAGGCAAGAATACTGGAGTGGGTTGTCATTTCCTCCTCCAGGGGATCTTCCCGATGCAGTGATAAATTCTGGGACCATTTCATTCAGAACCAGTCCTCCTCTGCTTCTCACGTGTGATCTCTGGAAGACACAGCGCATTTCCCATATGAACGCATGCTACCTATTCAACACGTGCTCTGGGATTTCCTCTCCAAGCGTGCTACTCCCTTGTAGCGGATGACTATGACCACTCACAAGATTTAGAAAACACACAGATGGTAAAACCAATAAACATACGTATTAAAATAGCTCCTCCAAACATATTATGCCACTGAATCCAACAACTTAGGTGAAATGGACGAATTTCTCAAAGAGCAAGCTATCGAAATCCATTCAAGAACCTTTGACTAATAAAAACACTCAGAATACTTCCTAAATCTGACAAAGTGAAAGTGTTAGAGTGTCCGACTCTTTGTGACCCCATGGACTGTAGCCCACCAGGCTGCTCGGTCCATGGAACTCTCCAGGCAAGAATACTGGAGTGGGTTGCCATTGCCTTCTGCAGGGGATCTTCCTGACCCAGGGTCAGACCCAGGTCGCCGCATTGCAGGCAGATTCTTTACTAGATGAATCACTGTGGAAGCCCTAACCTGACGAAAGGAGTCTACAAAACCCACACAGTTTACATCACACATGGGGATAAAAGATTGGATGGTTTCCTCCCAGGATTTGTAATGAAGCAATAACATTTGTGCTCACCCTTTGTTTAATGTTTTACTGGAAGTTCTGGGGGAATGCAATAGGGTAAGAAAAGAAAACGCACACAGATTGGAAAAATGTAAAGAGAGAAAAAAAAAGTGAGTTTAGTGAGCTTGCAGAACATAGGACAAAAATAAATTATATTTCTATATTAGTAATGAACAATCAGAAAGCGAACTTTTAAAAGAATGCCATCTACAATAGCACTGCCAATATGTGAAAACTCATCAATTGCACAAACTAAACTGTACGTGTAACTCATTTCCTTAACAAAACTGTAAAAAGGAATTTAACTGAAACGTTATACACAATATTACTTGTACAGTAAATCAAACAAGGTCAGAGTTGACAACACTGCCATTTCTGTATATCTTTTTCCACTGGAATCAAAATGCTGTTCTTATGATAAATACAGTTCCCATATTATAACCGTCAGTGTATAGTGCAAATTACGTTAAGTCATTCTACATCAAGAATAAAGAGAAAAGGGCCTAGTCAACAGACACTGGATGGGAAAACGCATCCACAGAATTTTATCTGTCTACATGGAGAGGATGAGAGACAAGAAAGTATGCTTTGAGCTTGAGTTTCCTAAGAAAGAAAATAGGGACTTCGGGGCACCTCTATGTGAAAGAAAGCTGAGTCTGGATTTGAAACACGTTAAGTCTTCAGAGGCAGCACAACTTGTCTGAAGGCTGGAAATACAGACTTCGGCCCCTGCACACACAGTCTTCATTCCGTTTAGAGCCGTGCAGCCCAACTGAGCCTTCCGCGAGGGTAAGAATGTTCCGTATCCACACTGTCCAACATGGCGGTCACTCCCTGCGTGTGTCAGCTCAGCACCTGAAATGTGTTTGGCTGATAAAGAAACTTAATTCAAATCAGTTTAAACTGAACTAGCCGCACATGGCTAGACAGGTTTAAAGGCTCATTATTCATTCAACAGTCTAACCAAGAAACTCCAGATAAGCCTGTCTCCTTCACTTTCTATTTTTCCATTCAGTCATTTACTGAATGAACATGGCTTACTTACTCTGCTTTGTTCATTATTGTGTACCCACCATTTAGCACAAACAAGGCCCTCATCCTCATGAAATTTATGTTCTAATGAATCCTGTTAAGGCAAGAATACTGAAGTGGCTTGCCATTCCCTTCTCCCATTAGGTCATTAGGTGCCCAATATGCTACTGGAGATCAGTGGAGAAATAACTCCAGAAAGAATGAAGGGATGGAGCCAAAGCAAAACCAATACCTAGCTGTGGATGTGACTGGTGATAGAAGCAATATCCAATGCTGTAAAGAACAATATTGCATAGGAACCTGGAATGTCAGGTCCATGAGTCAAGGCAAATTGGAAGTGGTCAAACAGGAGATGGCAAGGGTGAACGTCGACATTCTAGGAGTCAGCGAACTAAAATGGACTGGAATGGGAGAATTTAACTCAGATGACCATTACATCTACTACTGCGGGCAGGAATCCCTCAGAAGAACTGGAGTAGCTATCATGGTCAACAAAAGAGTCCAAAATGCAGTACTTGGATGCAATTTCAAAAATGATTTCTGTTCATCTCCAAGGCAAACCATTCAATATCACAGTTATCCAAGTCTATGCCCCAACCAGTAACGCTGAAGCAACTGAAGTTGAACGGTTTTATGAAGACCTACAAGACCTTTTAGAACTAACACCCACAAAAGATGTCCTTTTCATTATAGGGGACTGGAATGCAAAAGTAGGAAGTCAAGAAACACCTGGAGGAACAGGCAAATTTGGCCTTGGAATGCGGAATGAAGCAGGGCAAAGACTAATAGAGTTTTGCCAAGAGAATGCACTGGTCATAGCAAACACCCTCTTCCAACAACACAAGAGAAGACTCTACACATGGACATCACCAGATGGTCAACACAGAAATCAGACTGATTATATTCTTTGCAGCCAAAGATGGAGAAGCTCTATACAGTCAACAAAAACAAGACTGGGAGCTGACTTGGCTCAGATCATGAACTCCTTATTGCCAAATTCAGACTCAAATTGAAGAAAGTAGGGAAAACCAGTAGACCATTCAGGTATGACCTAAATCAAATCCCTTATGATTATACAGTGGAAGTGAGAAATAGATTTAAGGGTCTAGATCTGATAGATAGAGTGCCTGATGAACTATGGAATGAGGTTCCTGACATTGTACAGGAGACAGGGATCAAGACCATCCCTATGGAAAACAAATGCATAAAAGCAAAATGGCTGTCTGGGGAGGCCTTACAAAGAGCTGTGAAAAGAAAAGAGGCAAAAAGCAAAGGAGAAAAGGAAAGATATAAGCATCTGAATGCAGAGTTCCAAAGAAGAGCAAGAAGAGATAAGAAAGCCTTCTTCAGTGATCAATGCAAAGAAATAGAGGAAAACAACAGAATGGGAAAGACTAGAGATCTCTTCAAGAAAATTAGAGATACCAAAGGAACATTTCATACAAAGATGGGCTCAATAAAGGACAGAAATGGTCTGGACCTAACAGAAGCAGAAGATATTAAGAAGAGGTGGCAAGAATACATGGAAGAACTGTACAAAAAAGATCTTCACGACCCAGATAATCATGATGATGTGATCACTAATCTAGAACCAGACATCTTGGAATGTGAAGTCAAGTGGGCCTTAGAAAGCATCACCACAAACAAAGCTAGTGGAGGTGATGGAATTCCAGTTGAGCTGTTTCAAATCCTGAAAGACGATGCTGTGAAAGTGCTGCACTCAATATGCCAGCAAATTTGGAAAACTCAGCAGTGGCCACAGGACTGGAGAAGGTCAGTGTTCATTCCAATTCTAAAGAAAGGCAATGCAAAAGAATGTTCAAACTACCGCACAATTGCACTCATCTCACATGCTAGTAAAGTAATGCTCAAAATTCTCCAAGCCAGACTTCAGCAATACGTGAACCGTGAACTCCCTGATGTTCAAGCTGGTTTTAGAAAAGGCAGAGGAACCAGAGATCAAATTGCCAACATCTGCTGGATCATGGAAAAAGCGAGAGAGTTCCAGAAAAACATCTATTTCTGCCTTATTGACTATGCCAAAGCATTTGACTGTGTGGATCACAATAAACTGTGGAAAATTCTGAAAGAGATGGGAATAGCAGACCACCTGACCTGCCTCTTGAGAAATCTGTATGCAGGTCAGGAAGCAACAGTTAGAACTGGACATGGAACAACAGACTGGTTCCAAATAGGAAAAGGAGTATGTCAAGGCTGTTATATTGTCACCCTGCTTATTTAACTTCTATGCAGAGTACATCATGAGAAACGCTGGACTGGAAGAAACACAAGCTGGAATCAAGATTGCTGGGAGAAATATCAATAACCTCAGATATGCAGATGACACCACCCTTATGGCAGAAAGTGAAGAGGAGCTAAAAAGCCTCTTGATGAAAGTGAAAGAGGAGAGTGAAAAAGTTGGCTTAAAGCTCAACATTCAGAAAATGAAGATCATGGCATCGGGTCCCATCACTTCATGGGAAATAGATGGGGAAACTGGAAACAGTGACAGACTTTATTTTTTGGGCTCCAAAATCACTGCAGATGGTAACTGCAGCCATGAAATGAAAAGACGTTTACTCCTTGGAAGAAAAGTTATACCCAATCTAGATAGCATATTCAAAAGCTGAGACATTACTTTGTCGACTAAGGTCCGTCTAGTCAAGGCTATGGTTTTTCCAGTGGTCATGTATGGATGTGAGAGTTGGACTGTGAATAAAGCTGAGCACTGAAGAATTGATGCGTTTGAACTGTGGTGTTGGAGAAGACTCTTGAAGGTCCCTAGGACTGCAAGGAGATCCAACCAGTCTGTTCTGAAGATCAGCCCTGGAATTTCTTTGGAAGGAATGATGCTAAAGCTGAAACTCCAGTACCTTGGCCACCTCATGCGAAGAGTTGACTCATTGGAAAAGACTCTGCTGCTGGGAGGGATTGGGGGCAGGAGGTGATGGGGACAACCCAGGATGAGATGTCTGGATGGCATCACAGACTCGATGGACGTGAGTCTGAGTGAACTCCGGGAGATGGTGATGGACAGGAAGGCCTGGCGTGCTGCGATTCATGGGGTCGCAAAGAGTGGGACATGACTGAGCGACTGAACTGACTGAACTGAATGAATCCTGTTAATCACCAAACCCTAATTATAGTCTCAACTGAAACTTTATTCAACATTATCCACTTCATTGCTGCTATTTTCCACATAGCCTCAAAATCATTAAATTCATCCCAAAGGATGAAATAATCCAAACATTTTGTCTTGGTTTTTGCTGTTGCTGTTTATTTTTGGTGTTATTAAAAGAAGTTGCTCTATAATCAGTTCTGGTGTCAAGATATTATACTCTAAAATGCTAAGTTTATGAGTTTCTCAACACGAAGACATTAAATGTTCAAGGTATCATTTCACGTGATGCTTTTTTTTTTTTCATTGCCAAGGAAAAGCTGACAATAAATGTTGGTTGAAGTACACAGCAAGCTTTGATTCAGGCCTCATAGTGTTCACACTGACGTGGGTCTATACGTTATTTAACTATGCTCATATTTATGTCTATCTTTCCATCCCTAGGTCAGAAAAATCCCCTGGAGGCAGAAATGGCCATCCACACCAGTACTCTTGCCTGGAGAATCCCCTGAAGAGCGGAGCCTGGCGGGCTGCAGTCCGTGGGGTCGCAGAGAGTCAGACACGACTGTGCGTGAGCACAAGCGCATGATTTGTCATCGATTATGTATTTTTATCCAGGTTAAAATAATCATCTTACAGAGAAAAACTCATCTGAAGTAGCCCTAATTCTTCAAAGACTCGGTGAAATTGTCCATTATATTTGAAGCTGCAAGTGATAACATACACAGCGTATGTAGAAGTGTTTCCCATGCAAAGCACACAGCATAGCTTCCAAATGGGGTTTCATTAGAATTGTCTTTAGATAATTTGATAATAAAACCATGGTAATCAGACTGAAAGTTTTAATTAGCAGAGCATGGTTTTGAGTCACGGAGGCGAGAAGAAAAACTTGTCAAAGATTTTATCTTATGATTGCAAATCCATCCAGGGCTCGAAATTTGTCAGAGAAACCCACAGAACAATCCTGGGGGAAACCAAGAGCGTTTATTAAGGAAACACGAACCTCATACAAGTGTCAAAAGGATAGGAAGCCGACGTCTGCGAGTCTTAGACTGTTAAAAAGACCCGCTTTCAGGGCCCGCGCTCTGCCTCTCTGGGACACCCAGAGGAATTATTAGAGCCTTGGAACAGCAAGCTTCATCACCGTAGAGGTAATAAGACTTGTTTTCTGTGCATTTTCTGGTTATCACTATTTAAAAGCGGTGAAATGCTGATATCCCCAGTACGCTAATGAAAGATGGGGTAACTAAATCTCATCTCTTGAGTCTGAAATCGCTAACCTCTTAGCAGAGTCAACAGGAATGACACGAATGATTTCACTTTTGCACTCATGATGGAAAGTAACTCACGATGTCAAAAACTTGCTACAGTTTAAAGAAATGGGGTGGGGTGGGGGAGAAATATTTCCAACCTAACATCATTGAGACAGAATCAAAATAATGTGTGCTGATGGGTCAGAAATAAAAAAGTACCACAATGTTCTGTAGCCATGAAGTAGTTTAACATATGGCTATGTGCATAGCACATTAACCGGCGTTTGGCCGCACCTTTTGTAACATAGAAAACAAATCAAGGGAGCAAGCCAGTCGTGTGCAGTGGCTCCTAACCTTTTTGGCACCAACGACCAGTTTCGTGGGAGACAAGTTTTCCACGGACTGGCCGGGGGGATGGTTTCAGGATGATTCAACCACATCTACATTTATTATGCACTTTATTCCTAATCTAATGCCACCGCTGATCTGTCAGAGGTCCCTGGCCCGGAGGCTGGGGACCCCTGATCTAGAGAGAATATTGGAACCTCTGGAAACCCGGAGAAGCAAAGGCTTTTGACACCCATCTGCAGGCATGAAGTCACAGGATCCAGCTCACGCAAGCAGGCATTAAACCTGCTTTATCATCATTGATCCTGAATCCTGTACACAGAGGGAGGTACTAAGTCATCAGCCCTTCTAGCCTCGAAAGGGTTCTGCTGCTGTATCAGCAGGGAGCTTAATTTCCATCGTGAACAAACGGTGCTTTGAGAAACTGCACATCCAACTTGTTGACTGTTTTTATTAGTGTGGTTTTCTTGGTAACTAATACAGGAGTTGAAGAAGTCGTTGTTTGGACCTCAGAACCCGTGAGTCAGGCCGCTGGTAACAAAAGAGGGCTCTATGCAGATAACCTGTTGTTAGTATTTCTGTAGAGGTAATTTCTCTCAACAGCAGCATCTGGCAAACTTTTGGTCACAATTTAATTTCCCCAAACTTGCCTGAATATAAGAATCTCCTGGAATGATTGTTAAATGTGGGTTGTGAAGAGCCTCCCATGGGGATTCTGATCCAGTGAGGAGGGTCTCAGAATCTGAATTTTTAACTTTTAAGGAACGTTGCCCTAAGTTATCACCCTGCTGCAACCAACAATGAGAAAGCAGAGCTAGAACTGGGGTCTGAGCAAGTCCATTAAATCCTGCTTACAACTAGCTCCTGTCAGCTTCTCTATAGCTCTTAGAGTCTTATGGAGATGTTTCCAGACAGTTGCACATTTATGCAAACTCTGATGTACAGGATGGATAAACAATAAGGTGCCACGGTATAGGATAGGCAACTGTATTCATGACCCTGTGATAAACCAGGATGGAAAAGATATGAAGAAAGAATATAAGTGCACGTAATTGTACTTTGCAGAAATGAACACATCATAAATCAGCTATACGTCAATACAATTAAAAAATAGAAAAAGAAAGAAAGCTGCCCATCTGATTTTTCATAAAATAAGGCAGAGGAGACTCTGTACCATGTAAAGCAGTCTTCAAGTTTATCACTGGCTTCCACACTGTAACAGCTTCAAAAATAGCTTGTTCATCTTCTGGGCACTCTAAAATGGATGTGGTTCAGGGTTCCAGGAACCAGACTCTGTGATGGAGATGTGTGTGGTAAATTTATTGGGGACATTTAGGGATCAACTCTTTTAAAGGAGTCAAAAAAACAAGTGCAGCTGAGGGAACACACTGGCCAGAAATGCAACAAAGACATAGCTGACCCCAAGGAGAGGTCTGAAGCTAAGATGGCCCTTTTGAGTTATTCCAAATACAACAAGGTGGCCAGGCCTTTATACAGCTCCAGTGATGTTTAATGGAGGTGAGCTACCCTCGGGCTATGATCCTGAGTTATCTTCCAAGAGCAAATTGGTAGAAGAACTTGGTCGGAATTCATCAGCAGTCAACATCAACTGGGGAAATGAGTTGACTGGAAGGTTCCAAAGGCAAAAATCATTGACACAGACCACAGAATCCACTGCAAAGCCCAGCCACCGGTTCCAACCTTTCTTATTTACCTTCGCTCATGTCTGGTTGTTCCACATTTCGATAAGAAAACAAACAGACCCGGGCCCACCGCCACCTTTGAGAAAACTAAGATGCTTCAAACACTTTAAGACTGGAAACTTACACACAGTTTCAATGTACAATAAGGGCAGAGTGGGAGAGCCCACGCACCTCAGCACCAAGACGTCAGATTTCATTAAGGGTTAGTTGTTCCAGGGAAGCAAAGGAAAATAAAACACAGGGAAACACTAACAAAGACTCACGTTACCAGCCTTTTAAACACACTGGCCGTACACTGGTAGCTCATATTGAGAAAGAGGAAATGTGCATTTCACACATTTCAGTGAATCAACGTTCTTGTCCACTAAGACCTCTCATCAGTCATTCAGCGGTCAGACAGCCCTGCAAACAAGGAGTGCATCCTCGCCCACCTCTGGATCATGCTCTTCAGGTCTCGCGTGATAGCCCTGCACAGGGAGCACTTTCACAGGGCGACAGGCAGCGTGCGGCACCCATCCACCGCTGAACGGTCTGGTTCTCAAAGCTTCAGCTGTGGGTAATCACATGTGAGTCTCGAGTGTCAACAGAGGTCTTATTTAACATGAAAATCCAGAGAGTGCAACCGAGGCTCGGGCACTGTCTGTAAGACTAGTGTTCTGCGGGGCTGGACTTTTTGCTGTCTGTACCTTCTCTTACTAGGTGACTTTATGCTATCCTCTGGCTTAAATATCATCCATAAACTATGACTTCCACACTCCTGTTACCAAGACGGAGCTGTATGTCCTCTGTGCAATCAACATCAATATTTGGATATGCAATACGCATCCGGTAAGCCTCTTACTTGGCTATAATTTCTTCCCTCCAAATCTGCCCTTCCCTCTATTGTTTCCACCACCCACCCAATTTGATCAAGTCGAAGATCTGCACATTAACCTTCACTCTTTTCTTACTGTCTTGGTGGTGGTTTAGTGGCTAAGTCGTGTCCAACTCCTGTGACATGGACTATAGCCTGCCACGCTCCTCTGTCCATGGGATTTCTCAGGCAAGAATACTGGAGTGGGTTTCCACTTCCTTCTCTAGGGCATCTTCCTGACCCAGGGATCGAACCAGGGTCTCCTGCATTGCAGACAGATTCTTTACCCACTGAGCTACGAGGGAAGCCCTTACTCTCTTAACTCACATCAAATTCGTCATCCATGATGTCTCCTTAAATTCAAAACGCAGCCCTAACTCAGCCCATCAGATCTAGCGCTTGAATTCTCAAGATCCTCTCTGACTTGCACCGTAAACAAAAGCCTCCACCTCACCTCCCATTCTCGCTCTTACCAGGAGTCTTTTTTCCACAAAGAGCCCAAACTGTATTTTAAGAACATGAGTCAGATAGGGTTGCTCCAAAAGCTTCCATAGGATGTAGAACAAACCCTAAATGCCCTACCGAGTCTGGCCACTAAGACCACACACATCCAACACCATTTATTTTCACTCCTCTCCTGCCTTACTCCTCACAACAAACTGGAAAATTCCTAAAGAGATGGGAATACCAGAGCACCTTTCCTGCCTCCTGCAAAACCTGTATGCAGATCAAGAAGCAACAGTTAGAATTGGACATGGTACAATGAAATGGTTCCAATTTGGGAAAGGAGTATGTTAAGGCTGTATACTGTACCCTGCTTATTTAACTTATATGCAGAGTACATCATTCGAAATGCCAGGCTGGATGAGGCAGAAGCTGGAATCAAAATTGCTGGGAGAAATATCAATTACCTCGAATATTACCTTTCTGCCTTAGGGCAGAAAGTGAAGAGGAGCTAAAGAGCCTCTTGATGAAAGTGAAAGAGGAGAATGAAAAAGCTGTCTTAAAACTCAACATTCAAAAAACCAAGTTATAGCATCCGATCCCATCACTTCATGGCAAATAAATGGGGAAACAGTGGAAACAATGACAGACTTAATTTTCTTGGGCTCCAAAATCAGTGCAGATGTTGACTGTAGCCATTAAATTAAAATACATTTGCTCCTTGGAAGAAAACCTTTTACAAACCTAGACATCATATTAAAAAGCAAACATTACTTTGCTGACAAAAGGTCCATCTAGTCAAAGCTATGGTTTCTCCGGTAGTCATGTTCAGATGTGAGAGTTGGACCATAAAGAAGGCTGAGCATTGAAGAATTGATGCTTTGAACTGTGGTATTAGAGAAGACTGTTGAGAGTCCCTTGGACAGAAAGGAGATCCAACCAGTCCATCCTAAAGGAAATCAGTCCTGAATATTCATTGGAAGGACTGATGCTGAAGCTCCAATACTTTGGCCACCTGATGTGAAGATCCGACTCATTAGAAAAGACCCCGATGCTGGGAAAGATTGCAGGCAGGAGGAAAAGGGGACGACAGAGGATGAGATGGTTGGATGGCATCGTTGACTCAATGGACATGGGTTTGAGCGAGCTCCGGGAGATGGTGAAAGAAAGGAAAGCCTGATGTGCTGCAGTCCATGGGGTCGCAAAGAGCCGGACACGACTGAGCAACTGAACAACTCCTGCCTTACTCTGCATCAGACAAGAATGTTTTCTGGTTATTTCTCAAACATGCCAATGCATCTGTTCAGGCTTCAGGTCTTCTGAAATTTCTATGGAACGTGTCTGGAATATTCTTCCTGGATGTTCACGACTGGCTCCCTCATTCAATCAAGACTGAGTTCAAACAGTGCTCTGTCAGAGAGCCTCTTCCTTTCTCATCCTTCCTAGGCAGTATCCATCCCTGCCATAACTCCCAATCACCTTACTGTGCTTCATTATCATAGCACTTAGAGCGTCTAAATTTACCTTTATTTCTTGTGAGTCTTATTAAAGCAAGATCCCTGTGGCTCATGTGTAATCCCAGAACACAGACCAGGGCTGGGCATGGGATAGACACTCAATTCCTATTTGCCGAATGGAAGAATCAAGTTCCTTCTCTGATTTCTCCCTTTTCTCACTTATCACTTCTTTGTGTTTCTCCCTTTTAAAATGTCTCCTTTCATTGACAACAAGAATCAGGTTTTAATTAAACCATGCTCCTTTTGAAATCTCTATTCCAAGTTACACACAGATCTGACCTACCCTTTAAAAATCATCCTTTGGTTGAGCTGGTTATTGGATAAACCACCTTGTCTAACAAGCAGTTGGGAGGGTCATAATGTTTTCTTCTCATCACAGAGCTATGTTATGAATCACTATGGTGGGGAACAAACCGGTGCTTGATAAATATACTATGTGGATAAAAAAGGTTTTAAGTAAGACTCACTCTCCCTAGATTCCATCCTTGACTGATTCAATCATATCTTGCCCACTGAATATGTATTTTATGTTTAACATTCTGCTCTCTGATTAAGACTAAATTACTATTAGTAGTTCCCCTCTATTGGAGAAGGAAATGGCAACCCACTCCAGTGTTCTTGCCTGGAGAATCCCAGGGATGGGGGAGCCTGGTGGGCTGCCGTCTATGGAGCCACACAGAGTCGGACACGACTAAGGCGACTTAGCAGCAGTCCCCCTCTACTTTCTTTTGTATATAATTGGAAAAGTCCAATTTAAATCCAAAATCTATTTTTTTTCCGAAATAGCAAAGTTATTGTCTTAAGTTTTACAACAAACTTTCTTGGCAAAGTTTGGGCTTCCCTGGCGTTGGCAAAACATGGTTTAAACAGATATAAAGTTATAGTCATGTATTTTACTTTGTGTGAATATTCATATGCTTATCTGCAGAATTACGGACATGTTTGACTATAGGGTAAAATCTCAGGCCCCAGTGAGTGTGTGATGTAATATTCAGGAAAGGCACCATATTACCTTTGTGATTTTAAAAACTTCTGCTTCAAATGGCAGGAGGGTGGGGTGTCTCTCACATTCCTATCAGTTCTGAGGGCGTGGGCAGAGCATTATCTCTAGGCTTGAGTTGCCAGTTTTCAAGATAAAATCCACCAGTTACACATACTCCATTCTTAACCATCTTGCTTTCAACACACTACCACCTGCATGCTACAGAGGAATGCCTAGCTGAGCCTTTGCTAAATAATTTAATTATTAACCACCAGCAACAACCAAGGCTTCCCTGGTGGCTCAGCTGGTCAAGAATCCGCTTGCAATGTAGGAGACCCTGGCTTGATTTCTGGGTCAGGAAGATCCACTGAAGAAGGGATAGGCAACCCTCTCCAGTATTCTTGGGCTTCCCTGGTGGCTTAGCTGGTAAAGAATCCACCTGCAATGCGGGAGACCTGGCTTTGATCCCTGGGTTGGGAAGATCCCCTGGAGAAGGGAAGGCTGCCCACTCTAGTATTCTGGCCTGGAGAATTCCATGGACTCTATAGTCCATGGGGTCGTCAAGAGTAGGACACAACTGAGCGACTTTAACTTTTAACAACAACACTCCCACTGCAGGGTTATTAATTGGCCAAGTTCAGGATCACTGTGTCTCAGGGGAATAGGGAGCTCCGAGGAGAGGGAGAGAGATGGGTGAGCCGCAGGCTGGTGGAGCAGTCAGAACACATGAATGTTTCTTGGTCAAGTGTGCCATCTTGTACCAGCGTGGTTCATGGCGACCCAAAACAATTACAGTAGTATTAATAACATCAACGACCACTGATCACAGACCACCAAAACAAATAGAAGGATGATGAGATAGCGTGAAACATTGTGAGAACTGCTGGAACGCAACAGAGACAAGAAGCGGACAGACGCTGTGGGAAAGCGCTGATAGACTTGCAGAAGGCGGGGTCGCTACAGACCTTCAACTCATAAAAAAATGCAGGCTCTAAAGCACAGTGAAGTGACATGCAATCAAATGAGCATGCCTGTAGTCTTCTCTTTTTTGCTCCTTGTGACTACTCATACGTTTAGCTGTAGACTTATCACCGCGTTTGATGATGGGTACAGTCTCTCTCAACTGTCTGCATGCACCTAGTTTCCTTAACTGCTTTTTTCTGAGTTTTCCCCCAGAGATATATGTGTTTAGAAGCAAATGGGAATAGGTAATTTTTGCACAAAGGTAGCACACCAGGAATACTAGATGCACACATATTTATTCAGCTTTTTCTCATTTACTATCATAGATACCAATTTATAACAATTAAAATGGTCATTTGAGCTCTTTTCTATGTTTGTACTATATGAAAGCTCTTTTTCTATGTTTTTTTTTCCAAATTGTCACAATTTCTTGAGCTGACCGATTTATAGATATTGCAATTATTTCCAGTATTTTGTTATCATAAATTATAAACCAGTGTTCAGATGTCCAGGCATAGCTCTCACAGAAACACATATTTTTAGAAACCTAGCAAAATGGACAAACCATATGAACAGATAATGCAATACAGGAAAATGTGACTCTCATTTTTACTGAACACTGTTAGAGAAATTAAACCTTTGTCTCTAGCATGTTTTACATACACATATTTCCCAAGCTATCACTCAACTTTTCGCTTTCTTCACGGCATTTTTCTGAGAATTTGTTAGAGCTTTTCTGTAACCAAATGGTTGGCTTTTTCACGCTTTTTAAAATTGTACAGACTTGATATGCTATTTCCATGCTAACATAATTGATGCAACGCTTCTATGTCATTTTCTGTGCTGATATATACCTATCTACATCAGTTTTGCTCTCTCTGGATATATTTTGGGGTAAGACGCCTGGTCTGACTCCTTATGGCCACCACCCCTCTCCCACCCCTCACCAACAGTTGCCCAATATTCCTAATACCATTTATTGAGTAGACTTGTTTTCCCTTCAGTTTTTTTCAGTTCTCTTTTCATTACACAAAGTACCTCAGAGTACAGGATGGTAACCAGTGCACAGAACTGTTTTTATTTTCTTTTCATACTGACCAGCTGCCAGTACCATTTCCATTAAGGCTGGAGACGGCTCCCTCTGCTCTGGGCCTGGGATCCCTATTAGGTTGCAAGATGGAGGGAGGGGGCAGGGCCAGGAGGCTGCGCTCTGATGCATTTCAGACAACTTGACATCTGGGGACAGGCCCAAGGGGTTTTCTTCCTTCTGCTTCCTGGTACCTATTTTGGAACCTCAAATACAGAAAACACCTGAAGCAATAAAGCAGATAAATTCTTAGGAAGTTATTCTTCCTTTTCATTGCGTTAAACACACACACACACACATTTGACTATCAGGCCCTCGATAATGAGAGCTGATAAACGTTTTTATTATAAATATCATATTTTATAAAATTACTTGTGTTTCAATCTTTACCCAGATATTTTCTTTGTTGGCAAGTTCTGCCAGAAATGTATTCATTCATCTAAGAAAATTCTTGAGTATTTCTAGGTGCATTTTATTCTTCTAAGGACTGTGAAGGACTCATAAATGAAGAAGTCCCTGTTCCATCACCGTTTTTACTAGCAGACTTTAACAGATGAGACTGGAGCACAGCATCTTCCTGGCAGGAGCAGTGGACACGTGTAAGCCATGGGAGGATGTGATAAGCGTTGCTATGAAGACTCAAAGAACACCTCTGGCATGCCAATTCTGAGAGACGGGATAATACGACAGGTTCTTTCTCAATGTATTTCTCTTTAAAAGACTTCAGGGGATTTACATGAAAGGTTATCCTTCAAATAGTCAGGCAGAGTTTACCAAATGTCTGTTTCAGTTCAGTTGCTCGGTCGTGTCTGACTCTTTGCGACCCCATGGACTGCAGGACGCCAGGCTCCCCTGTCTAACACCAACTTCTGGAGCTTGCTCAAACTCATGTCCATTGAGTCAGTGATGCCATCCAACCATCTCATCCTCTGTCGTCCTCTTCTCCTCCTGCCTGTAATCTTTCCCAGCATCGGGGTCTTTTCTAATGAGTCAGCTCTTTGCATCAGGTAGCCAAAGTACTGGAGTTTTGGCTTCAGCATCAGTCCTTCCAATGAATATTCAGGACTGATTTCCTTGACAATTGACTAGTTTGATCTCTTTGCAGTCCAAAGGACTCTCCAAGAGTCTTCTCCAACACCACAGCTCAAAAGCATCAGTTCTTCCATGCTCAGCTTTCTTTCTCCGTCAGGCCAAAGCTTTTCCAGTAGTAATGTATGAAAGTGGAGTTAGGCTATAAAGAAATGTCTGGTTACTCAAGTGATTATATACAACAGAAGACCAGCGAGCTGTAATTCCTACTGTGAAGACTCTCTTCTTTATCCACATCAATCCTTTGATGTCTTTGTCAAAATATCATCTGCTCATTATATCTGAAACATCAGTTTGTAACGAAATTGGAAAAGGTGACTTGAAAGAGGGTAAATTTAAAATTACATACTGCACGCCATTGTCGAGAGTGCGTCCGTCGCTCACATCAGGCTGTGTGCGCGTGGAAACTACTCAGTGTTCAGTGTCTCTTGCTCGCTTGCTAATACGCGCTGAGTTTGGTCTCAGCCGCACGTGCCTGCAGTCAGGCCTTGTGGTCTCAGCCGGCTCTTTAATCTTGCTTCTGTTTACTATCCTCCTTGTAGCTGGGTGGCCTTGTTGCCCACTGTTTTCAGGGACACAGAGGACACTGGTGGAGGGGACGGAGGAGAAAGCTGGTGACGAACCATAAACAGGGCTGACCCACGTGGCCTCTTTCTCTTCGGCTGTGTCTCAGAGCTGTGTGATGACCAAGAGGCCAGAGGAAAGACATTTAATACAGTATAGCAGGGAGAGACAGCTTGCAGGGTTCGGGTGATTTTCGTAGAACCAGGGGATCAGTCCCATCTGCTTGTTATGTGAGAAGCACGGAACTGCCCTTCGTCACGTAGGCTGCTAATTGCAGGCAAACACACTTCCAAAGGCAGAGTGTGCTGGGTAGTTGAGAAGAAAGCCTTTCACTAAAGACTTCCCACTTTTTGTGCCAACCCTTCGGAAATTTTATGGAGGACAGTCTATAAACAGGGCTTATTGATTCTTAAACATATAGACGTGAAGAAGGTCCCTTGTAAGTATGGTGAGACGTGATACGCAAAAGAAATGAGAGCAGTCATTCAGGATAAACTCCAGTTAGTAACAAAGAAGTGTCCTTTCAATTATCTCTGTGGATTCCAAAAATTCCCGAACCTTAAACTACGTAGGTTGTTCTTAAGGCCCCATGTTTTCACTTAGAAACACTCAGATCCTTCTGCTGAATGTCACAGCAGCAGCGCATGGCCCTGCCTAGCGTGCGCAGCTAACGAAGGTAATCTCAAGAAGAGAAGGTTTGGCTTCTTGTAGCATGAGACAGGGTGCTCAGGGCTGGTGCACTGGGATGACCCTGAGGGATGGGGTGGGGAGGGAGGTGGGAGGGGGGTTCAGGATGGGGGACATATGTACACCCACATCTGATTCATGTCAGTGTATGGCGAAAACCACCATAATACTGTGAAGTAATTAGCCTCCAATTAAAATAATAAATTAATTTTTTTTAAAAAAAGTAGAGCCGTTGGCTGGTAAATGTGTTTGGTTAGTCAGCCTTCTAACCCATGAATTTAAAGCAATTAGTTTTCAAGTTTCAGACTTTTTTCTTTCTCTGAAGACTTTGCCTTCAAGTTACTTTCATCTTAAACAGAGCTCTGGGGCCCTGGGCAGATGTCCTGATGCCCTGGTAATCTGCGGTCTTGCTGAAGACTAACTCTTCACACAGCCTCCCTGGCTCAGTTTGTTATTTCAGGTTCCAATTATTTCACACCTTGCTCTTCGACTTTTTCTAATTGGGTTGTATTTTCCCAGTTGAAATTAGAACCGGCCCAACTCTCACGTTAATCAAAATCTGAGCCCCCTTTTAAAGATTAAAATTCTTTGGTGTTTTTAAATAGATGCTGTTATTTTTACAATCTTCCTAATTTCATTTCGTGGGACGAACTAGGACCTTAAAATAGTGAGAAAATATTTTCTTACTTGATCCCCAAGCCCTGTCTTTACCTAATAAATTTCCTATAAATAAACATTTTGGACAATGTTTATAGCTTTTAAATATTTAGCAGCCGTTGTGATAATTATCTATGAACCAGCAAATGAATTTTGTGATTTGTGACTGAGATTCTTTTTAACTTTGTCTTTTCCTCAGGGAGAAAAAGTCATATTACTGCAATCAGCATATGTTCAAACAGCCATTCAAAACCATTTCTCAACAGAAATAAATAATAAGGAAAAGTTTAGGCCAGAGAAACTAAATGTCATTCCAAGTATAAAAGATCTTGTTTTAGTCCTGAGAATAAGTGTTTTGGGTAACTGGAACTTGATGGGTGTGATTTGCCATTCTTTTCCATTTCCTGAAAAATATTAAAAAAAAACAACACCATAGCTTATATGCCCCACTGCCTTTAACTAAACCGTTAAGTATTGACGCTGCTTTCTAAAATATTCCATAGTTTTCACGCGGGTACCTGTCCATTCACATGGCAGTTCGATGCTTGCTGGTATAACTGTTTCTCTATATGTCAACTCAGTGAATCATGATGTTTCCAGAATTGAAAGTTGCTTATTTAATCAGTGAATTCACAACACTTTATCAAACCACAATCAAGAAATTTGCAGCCAAAGAAAATCCAAAAGCAGGCTTGTAGTTTCGAAGGTCTCACAAGGAATAAAAGAACCTTCCGTTCTATCTTCCATGAGTTCTCCATTATCGTCGTCATCATCATTATTACTGTTTCTTTAAAAAGTTACACGTCTCTAACAGGAAGTATTTTAAGGGTCTTAGCCTACTAACACATTGTCTCAGAAGCACAAGTCACAGATTCAACAAAATGAAAGATCAAGAGACCTCGTGCTGTGCGTGTGTGGGCTCACTCAGCCATGTCTGACTCCCCGCACCCCCATGGACTGTAGCCCGCCAGGCTCCTCTGTCGATGGGATTCTCCAGGCAAGAATACTGGAGTGGGCTGCCATTTCCTTCTCCAGGGGATCCTCCTGACCCAGGGATCAAACCCATGGCTCCTGTGGCTCCTGAACTGGCAGGAGGATTCTTTACCACTGAACCGCTGGGGAAGCCTCTGTCAATCCAAATATTAGACGTCAACAAAATTTCAAAATCTTTACTCTCCCTAGAGCTTCATTCTTAGTCAATGCCTACTTGTTCTTAAGATACCAAGATCCAAACACCTTTGTTTTTAGGTTATATGACACAAGGGAGCTTTATAACAATTAAGAGATAAATTTCAAGACAGGTTTGCCTCGAAAAAAGCCAGAGTTGATACCCTAAAATAGGAAAATTAAAAAAACAAACAAACAAACAAACAAACACTGAACAGTTTTTGAGAAACGTTAAAGAAATCCACAAATAAAGACACTGAAGTTTAAGACCATTTAAAGTATAAAAACAAACCTACATTCTCAATAGTTATCTTTTCTTTTTAGTAACAGTCCAGAAATTTGGACCAATAAGAAAATACTGTATTTTTTAAGCTTTTAGCATAAGAAAACAAAGAAGAGGCTAAAAACAAAGAGTGCCTATTTCCTGTGTGATAGAAAAAGAGCCAGACACAAATGTGAGCCATATATATATTCCAAAATTTTTAAAGCCTCATTAAAATTAATTTCAACAACATATTTTAGCCTCATATATCCAAATCGTAACATAATCATAAAATATATCGATATTTTAATATAAAAATATTAATAAATTTTACATTATTGTACGGCCGTTAGGTCTCAGAAACCTCTTGCGTGTTTTATATTTGCATCGTCACTTGGAGTGCCCCCGTTCCGGGAGCTCAGTGGCCATGTGTGCCCAGGGGCTGCATGTGCCCAGGGGCTGCTGTAGTGGACAGGACCCGGAAGAGGACTCTGCTTCCACGGAGCTCACGGTCTGCTTCAGGGAGGAAACGGAAAATTACAAAAACAACAAACAAGAAAAAAGAAGCACATGATTTTTAATGCCTTGAAGAAGACAGAAAGGTTGGTGAGGGCCAGAACGGGGAGGGCAGAGTGCTCTGCAGATGCGACATTTAACCTGGGCCCTAGGGTGGAAAGAACACGGGGCAGGCGGGAGCTCTCTCCGCGGATCCACGGGCAGGAAGGAGCCCGTCTGCTCAACGGCAGCAAGGGGAAGGCGAGATGCGAGCGCGAGGAGGGGAGAGGCAGCGCGGTGTGGGCCGTGGCGGGCGGGCCACTTAGGACGGTGGAGACCGCGGCGAGGCGCCCCGGGGTGGGCAGGGAGGACGGCCCGGGTACACTAGGTGCTCGGGGGCAAACCCCGCAGGGATGTGCCCCAACGCGAGGGCAGCAGGAATCAGTCCTCACGGAGCTGAAACAGAGCCCCGGGGAGTCTCCATACCTCCCTGGATGAAGGTGGCCTTCCTACATCAACTGCTAGCAAATCAAAGCTGTTTGGGAGAGTTACCCTGGAGCCTCTACGCTTCTCAGTGTGAAACGCCTAGCTTTTCATCCCAAATCGCCATGGATACTGGCAAATGAGAGCAAACAGCCAGAGGGAAAGAACAAAGACAAAAAAGGCATTTTGGTGATACAGACTGAGTTATCACACTCCTGCTTTATAAAAACTCTTGACTAGTGTGTCCAAGAAAATAGATGGGAAGATGGAGAATTTCACTGAAGGACTGAACTAATGAAAAATGAACCAAATTCTCCTAGAGTTATATAGAGAGGAAAAGTGATGATAAATACATACTTCAATGGAAGGGTTCAAAAGCTGATGTGATAAAGCAGAAGTAGAGATTAGTAAAACAGAAAATTGATAAGCAAAAAAAAAAAAAAAAAAACCAGAGCAAAGAAGAGAGAGAAAAAGAAAATTTTTTAAATTAAATAGGATAATAAGAAGCATAAAAGACATGTGGGCAAAAAGGAAAAATGACCTAAAGTGTCTGTTACTGGAGTTCCAGAAGGAGAGAAAAGGAAAAAAAATGGAAACTGGGTGTGGTTTTTATCTTTCTAATGCACCTTTCTAAATATTCAGGTTTTTATTATTTTTTTTAAATGAAGATCATTACCTCACATCATATATGAAAACAAATCCCAGATGGATTAATGAGTTTAATGTAAAAAATAAAATCACAAAACCAAGCAGAATAAAAAGGAACAGGCAAATATTTATCTTGCCTTTCTCATCACAAGCACAAAATCTGAAACCATTAAATAAAAACCGTTGTGTTTGTCTATATGTGAATTTTTGCTTATGAAAAAAACACCATAACCAAAGTTCAAAGGCTAAGGGCCAGATGAGAAAATAGTTGAGCCAGGTGTATGATGGAAATACGTGCAGTAATTAAAATCATATTTCACAAGAATATTTAACGACATGGAAAGTGCTCATAATTTGTATTTATATTTAAAATAGTTTATTGACTTTCCCTCCCAGCAAATATGGAATAACAAGGGCTGGATTCACGCTTTCACGATAACCAACAAGAAAAGCATACAAAACACATGAGACGAGGTTGTCAGATATGGAACAAGTGGCACCACAGAAGCATGGTCCTTGAGAGACGGGGAATAAACACAGTCAGTCCCGACGTGGTCCCCATTACTGCCTCAGGGCAGTTTCCACACTACACTGCAAGGAGGGGAGGCCAGAGACAGCCAGTGACCCCAGGGAACAGAGAGCAGACGTCAAGGGATCCCAGGAAGCGAGGGCAGGGCTGTGCACAGGGGCCCCTGGAGCTCTGCAGAGGGTGCGCTCGGGGCTTTGACTGATCACTAATCTGTGCGAATGGGCGAGGAAGCCAGCAAAAGATAGGGGAAGAAATACTGGAACGCAGTGGGCAGAGCAGTTCCCATAGTCCACACTCGCAGGGGAGGAGCGTGCGCTTCCACAGAGCAGAGCGACTTCCTATTACACGGGGTGAAACAGCTGCTACATGGATACTCAGGGCTCCTCAGGGGGCTCAGTGGCGCAGAACCTGCCTCCCAATGCAGGAGAGTCAAGAGAGGCAGGTTTGATCCTTGGATCAGGAAGATCCCTGGAAGGAGAAAATGACAACCCACACCAATATTCTTGCCTAGAAAATTCTATGGACAGAGAAGCCTAGCTGGCTCCAATACAAGGGATCACAAAGAGTCAAACACACCTGAGCAACTGAACATATATACATACAACATATAGATATTGTTCAAGAATATGGAGGAAAACATGATCATTATGAGAGGCAAAGCAGTGAATTATAAAAAAGAGAACCCAAAGGAAATTCATAGAGATTTTTAAAATAAAATATATTAATATGAATTAAGAACACTTTGGATGTTTTAAATCCAAAGCACCCCGATCTTGTTTCTAATATATTATTCTTCAATAAAAGAGACTAAGACTCCTTGGAGGAAAGGCTCGTTCTATGAGTGGGGAAGGAAATACACAAGATAGGCCTGGAGCACCCTGTAATGGCAGAAAGAAAAGAAGTGCAAAGAAAACCAACAATAACACTGCTGGGGGTGTGTTAGAGAGAGAGTGGGATGGACTTATCTTTAGGTCTTAGCTTTTTTTTTTTAAGACTTAGCTTTCAAGGGCTAAACCAGGAATTTGCCATTATTGTTCAGTCACTCAGTCGTGTCCCACTCTGCAACCCAATGGACTGCAGGCTGCCAGGCTCCCCTGTCCACAGAAGACTCCAGGCAGTAAAATTGGCGTGAGTTGCCATTCCTTTCTCCAGGGGATCTTCCCAACTCAGGGATTGAACCTGGGTCTCCTGCCTTGCAGGCTGATTCATTACTATCTGAGTCATCAGTGTAAGCAAAAAAAATATGTAGCGTTGATTATAACACAAAGAATAAAACAAATATTCACAATATAAATAATTGGATCATTAAATGAATGAATGAAGTGGGAGGAACAGACGAATCTCCCATGTGCAGAAAAATTCCAAATAACTTACACAGATAATCCATCTCAAGGAAGGTAGAACAACTCCCCACTGCCGGAACACGGGCTGCACGCAATGACCTCATTCTATAGAAATACAGCAGGGAAAAGGGAGGCAAGGAGTAACTTTACAGAGAAGAACCTGACAACTGCTATCTCAGAGGGGTGACCAAGGTCAACATGAAGAATAATAAATTATGTTATAGGATATGCTCTTGACGTGATAAAAATAAAAAGTTATCTCTGTGGGCTTCCTCCCCAAAATGTATATCCCCAGTGTAATCATGAGAACAACAACAAAAAAAATTCTAAGACGGGGAGTTGAACAAAACAATCTGAGAAGCATTGAGGTCATCGAAAAACAAGAGAACTCTGAGAAATTGTCACAGGCCAGAGGAGCCCAAGGATACATGACAAGTAAATATAATGTGAGATTCTGGATGGGATCTGGAAACAGAAAAAGTGCACGAGGTAAAAACAGAGGAAACCTGAAGTATGGACTTTGGTTAATGAGAATATATCGATATTGGGTCAGTAGTGATAACAAACGCCATTAAATATACGATGCTAATAATAGAAGACTGAAGGCGGGAAGAGAAGGGAACGACAGAGGATGAGATGGCTGGATGGCATCACCGACTCGATGGACATGAGTTTGAGTAAACTCTGGGAGGTGGTGATGGACAGGGAGGCCTGGCGTGCTGCAGTCCGTGGGGTCACAAAGAGTCGGACACGACTGAGCAACTGAACTGAACTGAACTGAATAATAGAAGAAATTGAATTTGGGGGGTATGTCAGAACTTTCAGTACTATCTTTACAAGTTTTCTCTCTATATAAAACTATTCTGAAGAAATCTGTTTTAAAATGCATTGGATAACATTAATGGCACTTTAAATGCTGAAGATTAAAAAAGAAACTTGAAGTCATAGCAAACTCCAGGAGATAATGAAGGACAGGGAAGCCTGGTGTGCTGTAGTCCATAGAGTCGCAAAGAGTTGGGACATGACTTAGTGATTGAACAACAAGAAGTCATAGCAAGAAAAACAACCAAAATCAGAGAGAAAAAAAAATGCCATCACAAATGTGTAACTGGAATGACAAGAAAGAGAGAAGGTGGCCAATGGCAGAGACAGAAAAAAAAAAAATTGACGGAATAATGCCCAAATTTTTGTTAAATTTGATGAACACTATAAGCATACAGATCAATATTCCTTATGATTATCAGTGAAAAAATCTTCAATAAAATACTAGCAATCTAAGCCCAAAATCATATTGAAAGAATTATACAACATTACCAAGTGGGATTTATCCCATGAATGCAACATAAGAAAATCAGTGTAATGCACCATATTAATAGAATGAATGAAACAAACAGGACCATCTCAATTGATGTAGAAAAAGCATTTAGACAAACCCAACACCATTTCATGACCCCCAAAATTCATAAAACTAGGAATTGAAGGGAAAACCCTCAATATGATAAATGGCATTTATGAAACACACGTGCTGTGCTTAGCCATTCAGTCATGTCCGACTCTTTGTGACCCTATGGGTGGCAGCTTGCCAGGCTCCTCTGTCCATGGGATTCTCCAGGCAAGAATACTGGAGTGGGTTGCCGTGCTCTTCTTCAGGGGATCTTCTCAACCCAGGGATCAAACCCAGGTCTCCCGCATTGCAGGTGGATTCTTTACTGTCTGAGCCCCCAGGGAAGCACATAAGCAGCATCTTATTCAACAGTGAAAGATTAAAGCTTTCCTCCTGAGATCAGGGATAAGGCAAGGATGCCTGCTTGCACCATTGCCTTTAAATGGGGTACTGCAAGTTCTAATCAGAGCAATCAGGCAAGGGAAAAATGGGCATCCAAATTGAAATAAAGAAGTAAAACTCTCTATTAACAGATGACGTGATCCTATACAAAGAAAATCCCAAAGAATCCATCAAGCAAAGAAAACATCAAAGCTAATAAGTGAATTCAGCAAAGGTGCAGGGTACAAGATCAAGATGCAAAAATCAGTTGTGCTTCTATGCACCAACCATGAGCAACCCAGAAAGGAAATTAAGAACACAGATCAGTTGTTGTTAGGGGCCATGGGTAGGGGAGGGAATTTACTGCAAATATATATGAGGAATATTCTGGAATAGTTGGGGCTGATGAAACCACTCTATATCATGACTGTGGTGGTGGTTATAAAAATGTGCATTTGACGAAACTCAAAAACTGTACATTTAATATTGATGATTTTACTAATTTATTTTTACTATTTACAATATTTAAATTGATAACTTTACCTACGTAAATTATATGTCAAAAGCTAATGAGGCAAATTTTGAAACAAAATGTGTACTCAAGATCCTCTTTCTAAAACACCTGAATGCATAGCTGGAAGTGGGGAAGGACAGACAGCACCAAACATCCAAAAGGGGGGTGATGAGTGGTTTTTACTTTTTGTCTATGCTTTTCACTTTAAATGGTTTATAATATATATTCATTAGCTTTATAAGCAGAAAAAATCGTTGTTTAAAAATATGTAAGAGCATTACACACTTTAGATTTATTTCCAGTTAAGAGTTAATATTATAAAATACTGGCCCTCACCATGTAAAATGAAGGGAGGTGTTATAATATCCTGAGCTGGCATCAAGTGCTCAAAGCCCATTTTCACATTACGTCTCACAGAAGTCTGTGCGCTAGAACCGCATTTTTATATGGGTACAATGGAAAGACTTCACAAACCTAGACCATGACTGGAAATTCAAAGGCTATTTTCCCAAAAAATTGTCCAGGTATACTTAAGTAGAAATCTGGAAAGCTGTCCGGTTACCACAGACCCATCTAAACTTCAAACGACATCAAACAGTAACAAGAGAGTTTTAAGAGCTCCAGGGAACAGACTTCAAGTGGTGGAGACATGAAGAAGCGAACGTTGGCACGGATGTTAATGATCAAACCTCACGTTGTCCTTGATCTCATAAAGAAAGATCTCCTGGCAGAGGAGGACAAGGCATCCTGAGAAGCACTCTAGAGAACAGACTAAATATTAGGATCCAGCGAGATGAGCACTGAAACGATGGCATGACAAAGCTGGTTGTTGTCTGGTCTCTCAGTCATGCCTGACTCTCTCAAGCCCATGGACTGTGACCCGCCAGGCTCCTCTGTCCACGGGATTCTCCAGGCAGGAACACTAGAGTGGGTTGCCATTCCCTTCTCCAGGGGATATTCTCAACTCAGGGATCGAACCTGCGTCTTCTGCATTGGCAGGCGGGTCCTTTAGCACTGAGCCACCAGGGAAGCCTGTAACAAAGCTAGACGAGCTCAAACACAGATTTGGCACCAAATCCGGAAATTCTAGCTTTAGTATCACTTTGGAGAGGTAATGGAAAGTACACCTAACAGATTAGGTGAAGATACAAAAAGTGATTACTCCAGGCGCAGGTACCAGCTGAAGGATGAGCAGAAGTTGAGTCAAGAAGCCCATGGATAAATTTACAGACCCTTGGTCCATAATGAACAGTTAAAGCAAGTGCACTTAATCCTACCACAATGGACAAGAAAGCCCTTTGGGAAACTTCTCTAACTAAAATAAAACTAAATAAAAAATCTTTTACAAGCTAAAATAAGACCTAAAAAAAAAAAAAAAGCTTCCACGTGTAGAGTGCTCACTATATAAGAAGCACTTTGTATACATTATCTGTAATCTAAATGAAATACCCAAATTTACGTATGAGTTTATGATGGTTGAAACAACTGGCAACAGTCTTTACAGTAAGTAAATATTAGTGCAAGGCTTAAGTCTCAGGGCGGTTTCAGTAAAAACCTCAGTTTTTTTCCAATCTCAAGCTTCTTCCCTCTGCACTAGGCTGAGAAGAGACTAAGTCTGACTGTGCTTGGAAGAGAGAGCGTGGAGAGAGCCTGCTACTTCCACTGCATATACCACCAAGAGCACACTGAGTTCAGCGAGCTCCAGGAAGGACTCAGGTGTCATCTTCACAGAGGAGCACAGAGGTCTAAGGTCACATTCAGCAAAGACTCTCCTTCCAAAAATTTGCAACGAGTGGCTTCTCTTACATCAGGTGAAAGATAAAGACGAGTCTTCTCTTTTCTAAACTCATTCTCCTTCAATTTTATACCAAGTGGAAAGGAAAAAGTCATTCCATCTAGCTCATTAGTCATCTATCTGTAAAGCAGGCATGATGTTTGCTCCACAGGGCAGAAGAATTCAGTTACATACATATTTTTAACGTGCTCAGCATGAGTTTATGGTAGCTATTATCTGTCTCTTTGAGTCCTCAGTGTTTGATAGGGCCGTCCACGTGACAGTTCTTTGAGGGGTCATTATGGAAGAAACCACCAAAGTAATAATCGGGTGAGCCTGGCACAGTGGACCCTTCTGCCCATGGGATTTTCCAGGCAAGAATACCAGAGTAGGTCGCCGTGCCCTGCTCCAGGGGACCTTCCCAGCGAGGGATCGGACCCGGGTCTCCTGCACTGCAGGCGGAGTCTTTACCATCTGAGCCCCCAGGGAGGCCCGAGTGGATGCCAGCTCCTGCTGCCCCCTCAGTGTCACCTTGCAGCTCACCGGAAGGCGGCTCTTCCAGGAGCATCACCAGGTACTACTTAGCTTCGACACGACATTTTCTGACTGCAGCTCTCAAGTTCTCCTTTCCTTTTGCATTTTGCAGCTTGAATGACACCTCCCCAAAGAGGGTATATACTTCACTGATGAGTATCAAAATAATAATTAAAAATTATTCTTTTTTTTCATTTGCATTTGCACAAGGTGAGGGGAAGGTGAGGAGGTAGAGATATTTCTGCTTGCGTGAACTGCATGAACTCTGCTCACCACGTCAGGACAGTCCATCGGTCAACAGTGACTCAGGACACTTTTGAAACATGTGGGGGGTGGGGGGGTGCGTGTGTCAGCAAGAGCAAGAGAGAGACCAAGAAGCCATTGCCTTGTTGCCCCAAGCACACTTTTTCAAATCCAGCATGGATATGGATACATTAGACCTTTCACTTTGAGTTTTTACTGGCAGCGGTGCTAGAACAACCTTCTGAATAGCAACTACTGCTGAATTTTAAAATCTTCCTGGACCTTCCCTGAGCCAAATTTTAAAAGTACATCAGGCTTGGCTCATTCTGATATGCAGGAACCTTATCTTCCCTTAAAATATAAATTAATCTTACCAGTACTCAAGAGTACATCCAAGTACTGCCGTACGAAGATAAGACATAGGCCATTCTATACGGTGAAGAAAAAGACACAAAAATTACTTTAACTTTCCAATGAAAGACTTAACCTCAGCCAAGTTCTATTTCACTTCATCCCCTCATTCTCTTGAGGAACTCCTTGTAGCTAAGGAAAATCAACTGTATAATTGTTTATTTTTTTTTTCCGACTGGCAAAACCAAATGATTAGATGAACTGTATAATTTGTAAAGGTTTTAGGAAGTCATCTCCTCAAGAAAATAATTAACCATGCTCAACAGTCTCTCACAGAAGACTTCTCTAGCATTTCCATCAAGTTTTCCACTAGACTTATCTATCCTGGTACCATTGGGCCCCACAAAATAAATGCAGATTTCAGTCTTCACAAACACACATCCTTTTCTTTGACCGCTGAGATTCCAGCCTAGGAATGTTTCCAAGAGAAGAATTCCTTCGGTCTCATCAGCTGGCATACTGGAAGTGCACATTCCAAGGAAGGAGGCGATATTTATTTTTTCAAGCCCCGACTCCAGCCAACCACCATAAACTTGGTTATTCTGAGGGCTCCTTGTTTCGCTTCTATCTGGGGTCTGCCTGCAGGTGACTGGATATGACAGGACATTCATCTGCTCCTCGGGGCTCCGTCTAATGGGACCATAACTTGGAACCAGTCTTCCAGCTCAGGAAAACCCCAAGTCCAGAGTTGGCAGCCCCTTTGAGTGCCTCTTCCCACATCCACACCAGGAGTGGTGTTCCAAGGTGGTCTCAGCATCGCACCCGCCAGCTCGTGACTGGATCAGCAGGAGGCTTATTAAAAGGAAAGAGAACTCGACGAGCATCAGGTATTCTGCAGCAGGCAAAGTGAAGCTGTAACGCGGTGTCACCTAAGGTCACCCGGTCCTCTGAGATTTAAATAAAATTGGCTTGGGCCCCAGTTCCACATCCTGTGGGGAGATGCCTAACTTTCCCCAGGATTTCTGCAAAATATCAGAGCCTCATGTTCTCATGGTCATGTCTACATTCAAATTCATTTCCCCCCTTGCCCAGTGAACTGTTGATCTGAGTTCATTTTGCTAGTGTCTCATCTCCTGTGGGCTTTTTCTTTCCTCTGCTCCAGACATGGGTCTCAGCTGTTTTTCTTCTTGTCCCCCAAACGCATGACCTTTCTGTGGCAAGTAGATTTCACACAGGTTTTGGCTCCATGGGAGGTTAAGGTGCATAATTTAAAGCAGCAGCTAATTCAGATCACCCCTAGTCCTAGAGTCACGCACGCACCCGAGCGTCCGCCTTGTCCGGTCCCCAGCGGTTCCCGTCGTGATCTTTCTCTCCTCTCCGTTTCGGTTCCCTTCTGTCTTGATGCTCATGTTGATGGTTATGTTTCTTATGTCTTATTTTATCTTAGTCCATGCAGGCTGCTATAGCAAAAAGCACCGTAGACTGGATAGCTTGCAGCTGCTAAGTCACTTCAGTCGTGTCCGACTCTGTGCGACCCCATAGATGGCAGCCCACCAGGCTCCTCTGTCCCTGGGATTCTCCAGGCAAGAACACTGGAGTGGGTTGCCATTTCCTTCTCCATTGCATGAAAGTGAAAAGTGAAAGTGAAGTCACTCAGTCGTGCCTGACTCTTAGCAACCCCATGGACTGCAGCCTACCAGGCTCCTCCATCCATGGGATTTTCCAGGCAAGAGTACTGGAGTGGGCTGCCATTGCCTTCTCTGAGACTGGGTAGCTTAAACAGCACGTATTTGATTCTCACAGCTCTAGGGGCCGGCGTGTTCAAGATCAAGGTTTCAGCAGATCTGAAGTGTCTGGTGAGAGCCTGCTGGCTGGCTCACAGAGGGCTATCTTCTTGCTGGGTTCTTATCTAGCAGAAAGGGGGAGGGACTCTCCTGAATCTCCTTCATAAGGGCACTAATCTCGTTCATGGGGGCCGAGCCCTCCTGCCCTAATGACCTCTCAGGGGCCCTACCCTTCCTACTACCAGCAACTGGGGGTTAGGATTTCAGCCTGTGAACATGGGGAGAATACAAATATTTACTCCCCATCATTTCTGTTTTACTCCCTGAACACATCACATACTGGGGAGCTCACTTTCCACGTTATAGTTAATTCCTTAACTACAGTTAATTCCTTAACTTTTCTTAAAGGAAAGTTTTCTTTCCACTTAAATCAAGGCCATTTGTTATAGCTCTAGAAATACATTAATTCAACTTTGAAAATTCTGCTCCATAACAATTTTAAAATCCCATAAACACGATACACCATTTGACTGTGAGGCCTTTCAAACCAAAGCCATTTCTCGTGGGGTTGTATGGAAAATATTTTTCCAGCCATGCCATCCCCACCAACTCCTCTCCAACACCATAAACCGGAAATACTAATATCCTATGAGCATGGTTTTTTAAATCAGCTCTGTCTTTTGGTGAACCCCACAGTCTGCTTCTTGTTTTTAACTGCACCATCACGAGGGAAACTCCTGGGCAAGTTTCCAGTTACTATTTCTTCAAATTAAGTTTGCTGCCACTCCACCTCCTCTTTGTCTCCATAGTGTGGATATTGGTCCAGAGGTCTCCTAAACCATCCTCATTTTAAAAAATCTTTTTTTCTGTTCAACTTAACTGATTCCCTTTTTTTTAGTGTGAATGGTTTTACAGAGGGCAGGTATTCATTTGCCCCAGGTCAGATGTTCCCCCGCAGACATGTAGCTGCTATGATCTGACCATTTATCCTGAAGTGATTTGGGCGCCTGACTTAGGACCTGGGACATTTTTTTCTGAACGTATATTCTGGACTGTTTGGTGATAATCCACCTAATAAGAACTATGAAGCTAATGATATCTAGGTTAGTCAAGAGCACCTTTTTTTCACCCAAAGTCGGCCCTCGTTTTGCCTGGCTGAGATACATTTATCCCATGAAATCCTTCCTTCCATCTTCTATCTAGCCTGGGTCTGGTCTGTGTTCTACTTGAGACTGAAATAAAACCTTCTTACCTGCCAGCTCCCTTAAGGATGTCTCATTTTGCCTGTTTTGCTGTTTAGTCACTAAGTTATATCCAACTCTTTGCAATCGCATGGACTGTAGCCCACCAGGGTCCTCTGTCCGTGGGATTCTCCAGGCAAAACTGGAGTGGGGTGCCGTTTCCTCCTCCAAGGGATCTTCCTGATCCAGGTATTAAACCCTCGTCTCCTGTGTCTCCTGCATCTGCTGGCAGCTTCTTTACCGCTGCACCACCTGGAACGCCCATGATATATGGTAGGTTTGGACAGACCAAAGACTTTTCTCTGAATTTGTCTGATAGAGAAAAGGGGTGCAATGATTACTGACCCAAAGAAGATGAAACGGTGAGATTTACTCAGGGCTCTCAGACTGAGAGCCAAATGGAGTAGAACTGAGCTCATTTATGCCTCTGCCTGTGTTTGTGGGGGTGGGGGAACTGGAAATGGACAAGACACCCCATCGAAAGAGAAGCCCCTGGCCTGCTGATCACACTGGAGCAGGCAGCAAGAGGGAAAGAATGTGGAAGGCTGTCAAAGACAGAGACCGTCCCACGTGCCGCTTGTGTTAACCTACCTGCGGGCCTTAGCTCAGCGTTAAGGGTGCAGTAGAAACTATAATAAAAAGACTTGGAACTAGTTGAGAAAATGGAACCATGCAGCCTGGGTTGTGCTGGGCTCATTCCACTTAGCACAGGATTTTCAAAATTAATCTGGGCTGTGCCATGTATCAGAGCCTCGCTCCCTTCATGGCTGAATCCTGTGCCACTGGAGGGACATACAACCTCATCAGTAGATGTGTGCCTGCACCGCTTCCACCCCTCGGCTGTAACGAGGAACTGTTCATTGACATCCATGTGCATGTTCTTGAGTGAACGTATGGTCTCATGTTTCTTGGGTAGATACCTACAGGTGGAATTTCCGAGTCCTATGGTAACTCTGTTTGACTTGTTGAGAAACTGCCAGAGCATTTTCCAAAGTGGCTGCACCATTCTGCATTCTCACCAGCAGAGTATGAGCCCCAGTTTCTCTGCATCTTTACGCATACTTGCTACGATCTGTTTTTTGATTATGGCAAGCCCAGTGAGTGGGAAGTGGTTTTAATCTTTTGTGGTTTTAACTTTCCCTACTAACTAAAGATGTTGAACATCTTTTTCTGATCTGGATATTTGTATATATATATTTTTTGCTGAAAATTTATGATCATTTCCTCATTTTCAAATGGATTGTCTTTTTATTCTTAAGTTGTAAGAGTTCTTGGTACATTTTAGGTACAAGTACCTTATCAGATATATGTTTGGCTACCATTCAGCAGGAAAAGTCAGACTACTAATATTGTCACATTTTAAAGAACAGAAATACACAAACAAAAAAATCTTCCAGTACAAGATTATAAATACTGCACTATTTTCTGCAAAAACACATTTTCATTTTTATATGTTAATCTTCATATACTTTAAACCCAGTTTTTTCCTTAACTCTCATTAAACTCACCCCCAGCTTTCGTTGGTAAGAAAATAAGGACATGTATGTCAGTGCCTCTACAGAGAAGAATGGCTGATTCTGCAGTAAAACCATTGCAGCTTTTATAAATCATGTTTTACAAATTCCCATACTAGAATTACATCCCAAAATAAGTCTTGGAAGGCATCTGGCTACATGCTGTAACCATTAAAATGATGTTCTGTGCTGCAGAAAATGTGTTAGAGATACCCTCTACATGGAGTACAGCTAGACAGTTCAAGTCTCATATGACTGACCAGTACGTTGGTTCCCAAGAATAAATACCACAGCTCCAGCAGCCACGGAAACCCCGCTCATTAAAGCAAGCCATTTTCTCGTCGGGCCGGGGTCTCCGTTATGTGCTGAATGGTAGAATGTAATTCACTGGTCACTCTGCTGTGACACCAGAAGACTTCACTTCTGAGAACATACCCAGGCAGGAAGAGAGGGCTTTAGATCACAGAACTCAGAAAACAGAACTCTTGATGTGAAGCCGAGTTCAAAGCCGAACGCGCTCCTCACTATCCCTGGGCGATCCATCTTCTGCTCTGACAATTCTAGCTGGGTGCCTCGCTCCAGTCTCACCTTGAAATCCCCTCTCCCGGAGCCATTGGAGGCTGGAGTATGTTTGAAATCGTTGAGTTCTACTCTGCCGGGCTGAGCCGTGAGCCTTGCTTAGAAAGACCTGGGAAACATTAGCTTGCTTCTGGTCTGGCCATAATGAAAATAAATGAGGGCTTCAATTTAAAGTCGTTACTAAAAATTTGTTCTTTCCTCCATTCTAATTCTGAGACCCACTTGCAGCTAATTAGAACGGTTCCCAGCGTGATCCCCCAGCACACTGCTAGTGTAAACACCGACCATCTGAGTTTCATTACAATAAAGAAATCAAATAAACAGTGGACCAGAAAACAGTAGTCTGGGCACGGCTCATTACAGCACAATGCAGTTAACATTCCTTGCTTGGGAAGGAAAAGGGGGCATCGGGGAGCAAAGCCGATGCCCAGGGCTTTGCATCCTTATTAACGACGGGAGTGGAACAGGGAATTATTTCTTACTGTTAAAACTTTCTGGAGAGAGAAGATGGATTTTTTTTTTTAAATGAAAATAAAAAAAGAAGTGCTCTCTGAACCTCGTTGTAAACAGAGAGAAAAGGTAATTATTTGCTTTGGACTACTCTCTGCTTCTCCAGTTCCTCATAGGATATACTGTTTACAATTTAAATAAGGAAAAAGAAAAGGAGGAATAGAGTGCCCATTAATCTGCTTAAAATTTTTATGATTTGTCCTTGGTACAAACAAACCTCTGCCAACACAAGCTAGACAGGACTCTGTGATTCCTAATATCTAGAATATTTTAAAAAATAAAATAAGTAAACATATACAAAAGCAAAAGAGCCACTCATGTATTTAGATGTTTTACTGCTCTGACTCCCATCGACTAATGTTTGGAAAACTCACAGGAACAGATAAGCGCTTTGGAGGTTCCACTGCGTTGTTCAACGTGCCCTTGGAATTCATTAAAAGGGGAAAAACCCAAGCATTTGTCTCTAAAATTTAACCCCACTCTTAAGTAACTGAAAAAGTCTAAAGACATTTACTGAATCTGGTTCACACAAGCCCAATGGTGGTAAGAGCTCTCCGGTTACAGCATGTTCTATGAAGAGAGCGTTCATGAACCCCAGCACTTCCTGGGACCCTACCTGTCTGGCTGTGCGGGTCAGAATTCCCACCTGGCCCCTGCTGCAGGCCCTGGACTCACTGCACATAATAGGTGCTACCTGGCCTCTCAGTGATAACTCAGCTTCAGTGAAGTGCGTGAGAAAACCCCCTTTCTTCCTATCTTACACACTCTAGGTCTAGTATCCCATGGCTGGTATTATTTACTTTTTTTTCTTTCGTTTAAATGGTTACAGAAAGACTTGTGCAAATGTATTCATTCAGAAAGTTCTAGAAGCTTTGGGCTAAAATTAAAATAAGTCTAAAACAGGCTCTTTACACTCCACTTGGACCACTCTTAAGAGCTGATGCGTGAAAAGACCAAAGCAAGATCCTCAACCAGATTAATACTTTAAGAAGAAAAGTCTCAAAATTACAAATTATACTGAGGTGGACCAAGTTAAGGGAAAGAAAGAGCTAAATCAATGGAACTAAGAGCTGAAATGCATGCTTTAACCTTGAGGTCCCTTTGGACTCTGTGGAAGGAAACAGTCACTCATCCCGGGGAGGAGGGGGTGAGAAGGAGAGAGGCATCTGTCTGCAGCAGTCAGTCGTCTTAGGAACACATCAAAAAAATCTGCCATTGTTTTGGAATCGTCTATCTATCATCTCCATGTTGAAAGAAAATTAAAGTCAAGGAAAATAAAAGTATCGATATATGTCAAGAGAAATTAAACCTAAGACAGCATTTTTTAAAAATCTGAATACACTGTCACGTCACATATTTTGATAATTTTCTTAACCTGCTTCACCTCCAAGCAAGAAAATTTGGTCCGAAAGTAGCTCTCTTTAACTGGGCAAATATTTATTCAACATCTGTCTGCTAGATGCCAAATCTACTCACTGATTTCTCAAGTGGAATTTGCACACATTCGTGTCCACCTCTGCAAGATGGAAGATTTAGACGGAATCACAGAGAGGGGTGGCCAGCCCTCACGGTTCAGAGGCGTTCCCTCGCCCACAGGCCATCGAAGGTGGCCACGGTCCTCTGTCTGAGCAACATGTGCTGTGACACCGTCAGAACCAACCTTGAATCAACCACTTTTCAGCCATGAGTTTAAGGACTGAAATGTTTAGCGGAGTCGAGTGGGGAAAACTACGATTCCTCAAAAGTTCCCTCTGAATCCGTGTCCTCCCAAGACTGGAATAATGCTGAACGATCATCTAAATATTTCAAGAATGCCAAAAGGATGACAATAATCAGCACCCAGTTTAATTTTACTTTATATTGGCATTATTCCTTTCAAAGCATTTTTAGTATTAATTTCTCATACAGCATGACTTAACCTGTGATGGAATATTAAACCAAGCAAAGCAATGAAATGCTTAAATAACTCCATTATCCCTCTTATCAACTGCCTACAGTGTGTGAGGCCTTCAGATACCCCACAGCAGGCCACGGGGTCTGCATCCGGAGATGCGGCCGTGCAGGCTTGGTCGGTCATAGTTGGGAAGCAGAGGAGCCAGGGCTTGAACCAGGCTGATCCTTATCCGAAAACCCACGTTCTTTCTTTGTACCTCGTGTGGACTTATTTAATCTTTGTGCATTTTGCCGCAAACTAAGTTTTAGAAAATAAATACACAATGCATTTTAGAAAGTAAACATAAGTAGGGGAAGTTGTATGATGGAAAGGAGACACAGTGCTGAGGTAAGATGACCCTCATTTGAACATGCATATTCTAATGTTAAAGCTTGCACAGTAAAGCAAATCCTGGAATAGGAAATAGCAACCCACTCCAGGATTCTCGCTTGGAAAATCCCATGGACAGAGGAGCCTGGTGGGCTACAGTCCATGGGGTGGCAAAGAGTCAGACACGACTGAGTGGCTGAGACTTTATGGCAAATAAACCAGAGAGCAGTTGTGCTGAGTCTCAGATGACTCAGCCACTGAACTCTGTGGCTAAAGACCTTGGGCGGCTTTTCCTCTGTCATTTGCTTGTAGAACATGGAGCCCGTCAATGACAGGGTCACCTAGAGCTTTAAGCTTTTGTTCGGTTGTCTGTCTTGATTGAATGTTTCACAATATCGTTTCTGTTTTGATTCTTGGCCACGAGGCACGCGGGACCTTGGCTCCCCGACCAGGGATCAAACCCGCATCCCCCACGCTGGAAGGTGAAGTCTTCCCCACTGGACCAGTGGGGAAGTCCCAAGGGTGACCCAGAATTCGAAATGACATAAAGTGAGCAAAACCTGTCCTAAGGCTTTTATAGGGGAAACAAAGGGGGTGAAGAACTGACTCTCAAATTGCTCTGTCAGGGATTATTTATACCAGTTTTCAGATCATCATTAAGGACAACTGAAAAGGAGATAACACCAGGATAAAAGGCATAAAGAACGGAATGAGGAAAACATCTTTATCTGCGCTCAGCCACTCAGCAGTTGCCTCCGCTTGGGGGTGACGTCCCTTATGCTTTCTGCTACTTTACATGTGCAAAACAGGGGTGTTAGCTCTCAGATTTCCCTTCTATTTCTGATGTGCTCATAGACTGTGAACCATTAAAAGAAAAAACACACAGTGTTGCCCATCATGATTTTAACGTAGAAGTTATTCTCACTTTGGCAGAAGGAAATTCTTCTGCCTCTTCAAATCACATATGTGGCCTGAAATTCAGCTTAATTGTCCAAAAGTCCAATCTAGGCAGGAAAGCAACAGATGCTATTGGAAGCTCAAGACACCAAATTTAAAGTGTGTGTGTGTGTGTGTGTGTGTGTGTGTGTGTGTGTGTGTGTGTCTGTGTCTCCAGGAAAGGTCACAGATCTGACCTCCTGGAAGCAGCAAAGGTTCCATCCACGGAGCCTGCTGTGACAGCATCTGGAAATTCCTCTCTCGGGTCAGTGGGGAGACATTCTCTGTTTGCTTTGCTTTTGTTTTATACCCATGTGGTGTCCGGCATATCAATAATATATTTCAATCTCATCATGAAACCCTTTAATGATTTACTTTTCAAACCTCCCAGGCCCATCTAACCACAGGAAGACTCATTCCTTTTGTTACAAGCTGAAAGGATGAAGTCAAAACACAGACAGCAGAAAAAGCGCTCCGTGGAATCCTATGCCATTCCTACTGTCTGGCCCCAGTAGTCAGGGCTGGGCTTTCATCGTCTGTAGACGCGAAGGGAAGGCTGCTGACTTCCTGCAGTAGCTTTTTCTGTTTAGTGACATGTGTCAAAACGTATGGAATTTTTGCACGATTGGCAGTATTCATAAAAAAAATTTTCTGTGAAACAGAATATGGCAGTAATTGGTTCTGGAATATCTTAACCAAGCTTTGAAAGTAAAAGTCACTCAGTCGTGTCCGACTCTTTGTGACCCCATGGACTATACATGCCATGGAATTCTCCAGGCCAGAATACTCAAGTGGGGAGCCTTTCCTTTCTCCAGGGGATCTTCCCAACCCAGGGTTTGAACCCAGGTCTCCCGCATCGCAGGTGGATTCTTTGCCAGCTGAGCCACAAGAGAAGCACCTATGCAACACGTTTATAGACCTTCTGATATATTTCATATTCTTCTGTGTAGATCACATCAAATATTCACTTAGTTCTATGTCATTCATTGTTAGAAATACTGTGAATTTCTATGGAGAGTATCACTGATGTTCCGTCCTGCTCAACACAGGCTTTGCCAAAATAGTCACCATTCAATCAAGATGATTCTGTGAGTGACACCACTCACTCATCCTTCCACGTGCCCCAGGTCAAAGCTTTCAGCATCATCTTTGTCTCACTCTTTCCATTTACCCATTGGTTCTAGTGAATTTCCACCTCGGTCTAGATTTTAAGCTAAAATTGCCCAAAGCAATTCGTTTTCCTCTTCTCCTAAACAAGCCCCATCCCCAGGGCACTATCCTATGGAGCCAGGATCACTGCATATGCGCCTACGCTCTCTCGTGCAGCTCTTCCCCCACAGCTGAAATGGAGTAATCATATTTAAGTGACTTCTCAGGTGGCTCAGGGGTAAAGAATCCGCTTGCCAATGAAGGAGACAAAGGTTGGATCCCTGGGTCAGGAAGATCCCCTAGAGGAGGAAATGGCAACTGACTCCAGTATCCTTGCCTAGAGAATTCCATGGACTGAGGAACCTGGTGGGCTACAGTTCACAGGGTCACAGAGTCGGACATGACTGAGTAAGCAAGGACTCATATTTAAACACAAATTTGACTGCATCGTTTCCGTGCTCGAACCATGCAAAGTGTCTCTTTGTTCATCCAGATGCTCAATAAATATTGCTTATTGTCTGGATGACTTGAATAGTCAGCATTCCTGCAAAGGTGGCTGTGTATAGAACAAAATGCTAATAATATCATCATGTATTTGAAATTAAACAGGGTAGTTAAAATGGGGCGAAGAAAGGAAGAAACACTGATTAACCCTTATGCCCCTGTTGGTGGATGTATGCGATTTCACTGGTCACGGGAACTTATCATAGTAGGCTTGCTAGCTCCCATCTCAGGAAATCGAGGCATATAGGGATTAAGCGCCGTGCTCACAGAGAGTCACAGGCTGACCAGTGTCGGGCCAGGAGAGCGGTCTAGTTCCGGGATGGCTGCCTCGTGCTCTCCCCACACAGCAGATGAGTCAGTCTTTCACGCCCTCCTCCCTTCTTGGGATGAACTTTGTCTGCGCAGTAAGGCTGACTCCTCGTCCCTTCAGGTCTTCCTGCTCTCTAGATGTCCCCCTGTGTTCAAGAGGAAAAGCAGTGTGTCCCAGTCATCTCCTGCCCACACACGTCTCTTCCACCAAGTCCCCTCCCATTCATTCCTCCAGCCTCTGTAATAAGACCCTTCCCCATCCCTCACATAGACAGTGCCCAGCAGGGTCTCAGCGACTCCATGTCACACAGTCAACAGTCCTTTTCAGCCCCCTGCTATTGGAACGGCTCAAGAGCAAACAGTGCTTTTGGCCACTTTATGTAAATCCCTATCTTACCCCAAACAGTCAGCAGTCCTTTTCGGCCCCCCGCTATCGGAACAGCTCAAGAGCAAACAGTACTTTTGACCGCTTTATGTAAACCCCTATCTTACCCCAGAACCCCCTGACTCTTCTCTTCCATCTCCATTTCTCGGTGTCCCGGGGGCTTCTTCTCCACGGCTTTGAATTCCTGCTAATGGCAGTCTGCTGTCCCCCTCCCTCCCTCCCTCTCTCTGTACTCTGTCCATAGCACACTTCACCTGCTGCTGCACGCTCCTGGAACCCTCAGGGTGACTCTTGACTCGCTTTGGTTCCTCATCTCCCTCCACGTCCAATTCATTCCATGGTCCTGCAGGACTCACGGAATATTCTCCCACAGGGAATATTCTCCAGGAAAGGCTAGGTCATGGAACGAACCTCAGTGAATTTGAAAGGACTGAAATCATCAAAGTATGTCCTTTGACCACATAGAATTAAATGAGAAATCCATGACCGAGGGAAATTAGGAAACTCACAAATACCTAGAAATTACCAAACGTAAATAACCAATATGTTAAAGAAGTCGAAAGAGAAATTATAAAATGAGATGACCAAAAATGTTGCAACATATTATAACATATAGGGAGAAATTTAAAGCAGAAAGAAATGTGTAGCTGTACATGCTTAGATTTGAAAAAGAACAATTTCAGATCAATAACTGAATCTTCCACTTTACGTGACTGGAAAGAGAGGGATAAGCTCAACCCAAGATGGACAAAATGAAGAAATAGTAAGGTCTAGAACATAAATAAAGATAGAAAAGCGATTAAGAAATTAATAAAGCTATGAGTTAGACACAAGATTGACAAAACGTTAGCTGGACTAAATAAAATAGTAGACTCAGAATATTAAAATCACATTTTAATCATGACCATAATAATCCTAGGGAGACAAAACATGAAGCCAGGGGATGTGAGAGCAGATGATGGTCAGAGATTCAGGCAGACAAAAATCTAAACAGGTTGAGGACCGCACCCCTGAGGGTGCAGTATAGGTAAGAGTGCTGGAAATTTCAAAACCAACTCGTGGCAAATCCATAGGCTCTGGGGCAGGAAAAGGAAGACAAGGATTCAAACAGGGAGACTGACACCGAGACGGGAGCCCCTGCTCCAGAGCTGGCCCCAGGAGAAGCGAAGCGGCAGAACCAGGCAATCATAACAACACGCCAACCGCAGAGCCAGAAAGCCCCAGAAGGGACGTGGTGCTAATACTTCAAATATAAAGCTGGATTCCATCAATCCCCGATGCAAAGGTCAGGACACGGACTAAAAACTAGTGCAGCTGACATTTGGGTGAAGTGGTCTCTGCCATTAGGAAAAATCAACTTTTGGATGCTGGAAAGTGTAGAATGCTGAACTTGTGACCTGAAATCTAGAGCTGTTTCACTCTCCTTCTTCTTTACTTTTAAGGAGGCCATTCCGATGTAGTTAAATAAAGGACAGAATTATATACGGATGAATAATTTTGCAAATAGAAAATTGTATACACACACACATGTATTTCAAACTACATATATAATTTAACTTTCCTCAAGACAGGGGGATCTCTCATTCTCTCCAACACCTCAATAACCTTCAGACCTCAGAAAGAACGAAGAATGTAAGACGGTAAAGTGGAAGTGTAACACTTCTCTCCAGAATACCCCATTACATTGTCTCTGGGTCGGTGTTTCTCAAACAAGACTGAATCCCAGGTCTGTGAGAGAGCTTGCTTTGGTTTTATTCGTAATGCAGACTCATGCCTCCTCGTGAAAGCAAGCACTTTTTGAGTTCTTCCTATGTACCAGGCTAGTGTGAGTGTTATTTCTATGCTACAGATGGGGAAAGTCAGGCAGGAAAACTAAACAGCTCCACAGAGTGACCTGGCTAGTATTGGAAGGGTTGCAATCCACATCCAGGCACTCTGGCTCCAGAGCAGGGCGCCTCGCTGGCGTATCCATCAATATTGCGGGAAGGCGCCCAGCATGTTGTATGTTTTTGAAAGTCCTAAAGGACACTCACGCTCACCTGGGCTCAGGAACCACATTTCTGGCATGCTTCTGTTCGAAAGTGCGCTTACAAACAGTCTGTGGTTCCTCTAACATCTGTGCTAATATTGCATTAAGTGTCCGGCATGTAGGGAAAAGGGTGTTCATGCTACTGCTTTAATTTGCTTTAGAAAGTTTCTTTCTTTAGGTTTATTTATTTTTAATTGAAGGATAATTGCTTTATAGTATTGTGTTGGTTTCTATCAAATATTAACATGAACATCATTTATTGATTATATAAAACACATCGATGTGTCAGGAATATATTTTACTTAAATAATAATAGTACAGAATATTAAAGTAGTAATAAAGATGGCTAACCTTGCTTCAATAGTAATAATACAGAATCCTGAAGTAGTAATAAAGATGGTTAAAATCCTGTGAGTTCCACTCACTAAGATATCAGGCTGAATGTTTTGTATATAATATCTCTAACTCTTACAACAATGTCACCATTATAAAGATAACAAAACTGAATCTATGCAAAGGTCCAAGGTGAAAAACCTGAACTCACCTATATTAATTTCAAAATTCTTATTATTTCCATTAAGTCTATGGGACTTCGCATCCTCTTCACACCCTGAATTTGTAAGAAGCACCATCTCATAATCCTATGTGATTTAGTTGCTAAATCATGTCTGACTCTGCAACCCCATGGACTGTAGCCCACCAGACTCTTCTGTCCATGAGATTTTCCAGGCAAGAATACTGGAGCAGGTTGCCATTTCCTTCTCCACGGGAATCTTCCGGGCCCCAGAGTCAAACCCGGGTCTCCTGCATCACCTACGCTGCAGGCAGATTCTTCACCGACGTAGCCATCGGGGGCCCTCGAGGCCTATGCTGGTGCCCATGTTAAATCATCGCCCTCTTTGCATGGTTCTTTCTACAGCTGAAGCCAGTTAAAGCCCTATTTGGAGACTATGATTTTCTTCAGAGTCCTACCGTTTCTGGAAAAGATAAGTGAAAAAGATTCTGCTAGTTGAAAGATTTCTGGAGTAGCAAAGAGGGGATTAACACAACGGGACTCCGGAAGAAAACCAAAAAGAGGGTGGTGGCCGTCAGACCGAGGACATGAAGGGAGGCAGCAGTGGTGCGCGGCGAGGCCCTGGCACGGCTTCTTACATTTACACCGTCTGCAAGCCTTACTCCAGTGTGTGAAAACAAAGGAAGACACTTTCCTGAGTCCGTAGCTCTGTGATCCCTTGGCTCATCCACAAGAAGACTCATGCAGATGATAGAAATACAAGCATACTGGGACTTCCCTGGTTGTCCAGTGGTAAGACTCCACGCTCCCAATGCAGAGGGCCTGGGTTCGATCCCTGTTCAGGGAACTAGATCCCGCATGCTGCAACCAAGATTCCATGTGTCTCCAGTAAGGCCCAACACAGCAAAAAAAAAAAAAAAAAAGCCACGCACATTTAAGTGTAAAAGTCACCCAGCCACGCTCGAGGTTTCCAGCCCCCGTTCAGTCACTGCCACATTTAGCTGACCTCTATCCTCTCTGGATCTCAGGGTCTCTAGTTTCACATAATTAATGCACCAATATATTGTCTGTGCCTTTTTTCCAGGTCCAAATAAAAATTAGTAATCTGCATTTAACTTAAAGTTCACAAAGGAGAAGAGAAAGGATATCACACATTTCCCAAGCTCCCAAGAACTCAGGTAGTACTGACGTGGGGGCGTTACTGGTGCTGGTGGTAAAGAATCCGCCAGCCAGTGTAGGAGACACAAAGAAGCACGTTCAATCCCTGAGTCAGGAAGGTCCCCTGGAGAGGGAATGGCCACCCGCTAAAGCACTCTCGCCTGGAGAACTCCACGGACCGAGGAGCCTGGTGGGCTACAGTCCATGGGGTCGCAAAAGATTTGTACACAACTGAGTGATTGAGCAAGCATATACGTTTGCAAAAGGCTAACTTGACTCAGGATCTAGAAGCTGTGTTAAGCATGCTCTCTATTAAAAAAAAATTATCTTAAGAGAAAGATTTTCTCTGGAGGACTTTTCAAAGATCTTGATAAGACTTTCAGACATCATCAAGGAAAGAATAAAAGATTCTTCTCCCGAATGTCACAAAACTGGAAGTTTTACACCTTGACGTGAGAGTATAAACTGGTATAGCCTCTTTGGAATACTGTTTAGTCTTATCTGCTGGAGCTAAACATACGTATAGCTTATGGCCCATGCATGGGTCCTGTCAATGTTCTATTTCTCCATCCGAGTGCAATTTGTCTGGTTTTACTCAGCTGAAAATCTGTTGAGGTTTTCCTTAACTTAGAACATGTCTCTGTACACTTGTTATTCTTCATAAAACTTATTTTTTAATCCTCTTCTAACGTCACAAATTGTGACTGTCTGACTTGGGAGCTCAGCTGATAATGGTGGTTAAATGTATCAACTCATGTAATAATTACAGTACCCTATGTTATGGGATAAACTATTTCTTCCAAAACTGTTGAAGCTCTAATACCCAGGACCAGCAAATGTGACTTTATTTGGAAATAAGATGTTGGCAAAGATAATCAAATTAAAATGAGGTCAGACAGTATTGGTCTTTGTCTGACTTAGCTCACTTAGCATAATGCCCTGAAGGTCCATCCATGTAGTCCCAAACAGCAAGATTTTCTCATTTCTCATGACTAAATGGCGTCCATTGTGTATATATGTATGCATGAGCGTGTATATATATACACATAGACATACCTATCCATCTTCTCTATCCATTCATTTGTTGACAGACACTGAGGCTGTCTCCACATCTTGGCTCTTGTGAGCAATGCTGCAATACACATGGGGAGGGAAGATAATCTTTCCAACATTCTGCTTTCACTTCCTTTGGATGAACAGCCAGAAGGGCAGTAGCACTTATATGTGGAATCTACAAAAGCCAAACTTATAAAAATAAGGAGTAAAAGGGAGGTTAGTAGGGGCTGGGGGAATTCGGGAGATACTTTTTCGGAAACGGACTCATAACTAGAAGGTCAGTCAGTCCTAGAGACCTAAAGCACAGCATAGTGATCATGGTCAACAATACCGTATCACATGCTTCAAAGCTGCTAAGAGACTACATCTTAACTGTTCTCATGCCAAAAAGGAAACATTAATTATGTGGCATGATAGGGGTGTTAGCTAATGCTAAGCTATGGTGGTGATCATAATGAAATATATCAATTTATCAAATCAGTACACAGTATACCTTAAACTTACACAATGACATAAGCCAATTCTGACTCAATATAAAAAACAGTGAGGTCACCCTGAATTAGAGTAAACCCTGATAAAACATGGCTGAGATCACATAAAAAGAGAAAATGGAGGGACGGATCCACCAGCTGAGGACCGCCGAGGCCTGCTGCACCAGAAGTCAAGAGAAAGGCAGGGAGACCTTCGCACGGAACGGCCGTGCCGATAACTCGATGTTTGGAACCCTAGTCTACACAACCGTGAGGGAACAGATTTTTGTTGTCTTAAACCAATCCGTTTGTGGTCATTTGCTACAACAGCCTCAGAAACGCGCGCCTGTGACAAGGTAGGTGGTGATGTCCTCGCCTGACAAGCGATGTTAACTAAGGATTAGAAGGATTTCAGAACTTGACCAAGACAGTACATCGAGAGAGCGCTGGGCTGGTCTGCCCGGCTTTCATCAGGGGCTGGCAGCCACCTCCCCAGGCCAGCTCCCAGCAGCTCCCCAGAGCAACCATCCCTCTGCATGGTGTCTGCTCAGGCAGGTTGCTGCCTTCATCCCTAACTCTCTGAACTAGTTGTGGAACAGTCGCTGGTAATTTAAAACACAAGATGATGCCTTAGGTCACTTAGAAAGCAAGCATTTTTATTTCTGCCACTCCCAATATCCCTTCTATCTTGTAGAAATCCATCAAGGCAAACTCTCTTCCCCTGAGGCCTGTTTGATGAAGCTGATTACACTCCTGGCTTCTGAAACATATGTCAAAGGTAATCCTCTAGGTCAGCTCAAATCCCTGGACACAGCACAAAATTTATAAGTGGGCACATGAGCCACATTAGACCAGTCAGAGCCAGCAAAATATCCAAAGCCTTTCTTTGATATCTCAAAAATGTCCCCTTTCTCACTAGACCTACAGGAGGGAAGATAAAGCTCCACTGTGAGAAAGAACTGCCAAAAGAGGAAGTGAAGACTCCAGGCAACACCCCATGTAGCTGAGCACTGAATTTAATCATGGCTGAAGCCAGGCCTTTGGTAGGTCTTTCAACTTATCACAGACTACTAATCAAAGATAACTTACTTTTTGTCTCAAGACCATTGGTATTTTCTGCCTGTTGCATCCACAAGAGTCCAAACTAAAATAGCCTTGTCTTCAGCAATCTCCATAAATACTACATTTGTTTTAGGAGCTGTCTCTTTCTAACAGTTACTTCCACCTACCACACTGAGAAAAGCTCTGGGATATTGAGAAATAAGATGGAGTTCCCAGGAGCCTTGGTGGCTCAGACGGTAAAGCGTCTACCTGCAATGTGGGAGACCCAGGTTTGATCCCTGGGTGGGGAAGATCCCCTGGAGAAGGAAATGGGTATTCTTCTCCAGTATTCTTGGTATAAGAATAAATGGTATTCCACTCTAGTATAAATGGTATTCCACTCCAGTATTCTTGCCTGGAAAATCCCATGGATGGAGCCTGGTAGGCTACAGTCCATGGGGTCGCAAAGAGTTGGACAGGACTGAGCGACTTCACTTCACTTCCCAGGAGTCTTATCTCTGATAGCCTCCTGAAGAAGAACAATGAAAGTCCACATGGCACAATCCACTTGGCATGTGGCTCACTTGTCCTCTGGGGGGGACCCTTTCCAAGCCAAAGTCCTTTCATCTCTCCTCTTAGCCTTTGCCAGAGACTAATCTAGAAACACGGCAATGCAAGACGGCCCCTACCTGCCAAATGGCAGGGCCCAAGCTCCGTGGTCCAGAGGGTAGGGAGTGGTGATGGGGAGACATTCCATCTGGTGTGCCGACAGGTCAGGCAAGCAAGTGAAGCATGGAGACCGTGGGTGACGAAGGGAGAAGACCTTTAACAAATCTCGGACTCAGAAACGCACACGGAGCATCTCTTCCTTGTAGCTCAGAAGCAGCCTGGGTCTTCTGAAGTTTGGAAACTTTCTCATTGGCAGAGGCAGTAAATACATTTGCCTAGATGCCGCCATTAAGGAGTTAAACAACACTTCTTTCTTTCTCTTTGGTATTATGATAATAAAGGGCACACATTTTAAAACTAATTTACCTTCTAAAAAATTAAAGCATTTTTACCGCTGTTTGCTTTTCCAGCTTCTTTAATTTGGGTAATTGCTTAGTCAACTTTCAAAAATATATATTCTGTCTTAAAAAAACAGCCAAATATGACGGATCACCTTCATTTTCATTTCGGATTTGGCATGCTGGACCCAGATTGTGTATTCTTTCCATGGCGCCACACCAGCGTCGGATACTTAATTAATTTCCTTTCGTTTGTGCAGACTTGCACTTAAAGAGACAGTGTCCCATTTTGATGGCTTACTTTTGGCTGAAGTTCAAAAGTATCACTTCTTAAATCTTTTTTTTTCCCCCTTCAAAACTTCCCAGAGTGCTATATAGAAAAAATAAAATAAAAACACCCTGGTGTTTTCCTCCTCCCTCTCCCTTCTCTTCAACTACCATTTCTTTCACTCATATTTATTCTTCCTTTAAGCCAATCTTTGCTTAAAAAGAGGAAAAAGAGAGATGGAAAGAGAGAGGAAGTCATGAAAGAAAGAACGAGACAGATGCGTTCTTGCTTCCCTCCTCCCGACACCTGTTTTCAAAGCTGGGGGTGAGGCTGCATTTCACAATTGTGTCCCTGGGTCAAGATCACTGGGAATAATCAAAGACTTTTTGAACATTAAGACAGTATCTTCTCACTGCAAATGAAGACCTGCCACCTTCTCATTAGATACCCCACACCATCCTCAGAGTAAAACAAACATTTTTAAAGATAGGTGATAAGGAGGTGAGAGGTAGGCTTGCAGTTTGACATTTGAGAGGAAGTTGGGGAGATAAGCATTTGCAATGCAGACTGACAACACCAAGAACACGACTGAGCCAGGCAAGTCATTTTCCTACTGCAAAGTCCTTGATCATTCAGCAAAACGTTGCCCTAGAGCAGAACTGCCTGGTTCTTATGTACCACTCACACAGTGGCATTCAGTAAGACATTATACCCAACAATTTTACATGCTCTGTCCTGAATGAATACTTTTAACAATGGATTGCTACACAGTGATCTTTTTTTTTTCTCCCACCTAAACCCAACTCTCTATCCAGGAAGGGAGATGGGGATGAAATATTTAATCCCAACGTGCAAAGACACTAAACAGAAAGAATCTCCTGTGGGGAATTTGACTCCAGCCTGCTTCTGAACCTCACGTCCCTATTCCATTGTCCCTATAGCTCAGCGTTTGCTGGTTTAGGACTTTTCTCCTTCCTTCTCCACTCAACTTTCTGCCTCTACTTACTCTTGGTATAATACCTCAAAAAAGTAAAATCATAAAGTATCTGTCCTTTTATTACTGTTTTATTTCAATCAGCCAGTTCATCCATGTTATAGCATGTTTGAAATTTCTTTTCGGGGCTGAACAATACTCCATTGTATGTATGCACCACATTCAGTTTAGTCATTTATCCATTGATGGAAACATGGGTTTCTCCCACTTTTAGCCAAGTTAATAACACTGCTGTGAGTGTGGGTGTACAGATATCTGTGTGAGTCCATCCTATTAACTCTTTTTGATTTACACTCAGAAGTGGAACTGCTGGATCAATGGCAATTTTACGCTTCATTTTTTGAGAAACTGCCATCCTGTTTTCCACAGAAAGTGTACCATTTTACATCCCCACCAGCTATCCACAAGAGCTCCTCTTTTTCCACATCCTCACCAACATGTATTATTTTCTGCACGACCTTCCTTTCATCATAACATTACTCTCTTGTCTGATAGTTTGCTAACTTCCAAGCAACTTCATCTTTTATTGTTCTTGAGAGTCTTTGTCTAACACGCACTAGACAGGACTCTGAGTGGCGTCTTCTTTCCCAGGTTGAACTGGAATTCTGACAGAGAACGCAAGGAAGCTTGTAAATGTAACATCAGCTACTAATCCTGGAACAGCCTTCCGTGGTCTGAGAATAGAGGTTCAGCATTGACAGGCGTGGCAGAAATAATTCTTAACTCTAATCGAGCTGTCAGTGGGCAGGAACCTACTCTAAAACCATTTCTACAGCAGAAAGAAGTGATCGAACTTGGAAGGAATGTTGAAGGAAAGCAGTTCCTTGTTGGTGGTCATAAAGCAGCAGTCCCGGGCGCCACCTCCTCACTCATCTTTACTGCCGAGGCCCCTGGACAGCAGGGAGCCTACACTTCATATTTCATGCTACCCCTTGGTGCTGGCTTCACTGTCTATTCTACCTAAGATATATATATATATATATGTGCACTTACATTGAACATAACAAAGATAATGCAGTTTAGTTTTTTGTTACATTTTTCTTATATTAAAAATTATGCATGCATCATAGATATGCACATACATGCATACACATACATGATATACACACGCTAACAGACACGCGCTGGGGCCACAGCAGTACCCCCCTGGCAACACTGAGTGATGAAAAGCAAGCTCCACTTTGCCTCCTCCCGGGAAGACGTCCCTGTGTCTCTGAGACCTTCAGGCCTTCCTGCTTCTTACTCTGCCCGTGGGTTGGTTCCTGCATGAACCCTATTTCCCGCAGGCGCTCTCATTATCGCGCTGTGATACTGACTGCATGTACCGCCATTTACCCACTTTCTGCCTCCAACCTGGGGTAGAGGTCTCCACGGTGGAATTTTTCCACCTATTTAAAAATGTATCAAAGTGACCCCACATGCATATTCAAGAGAAGGAAAGAAAAGTCTCAGGGAAGAAAGGCCCTTCAACCTACGCCCTTCATAAATTAATGATAACAAACAGCAACCCAAGGTTCCGAAGGCCACGTGTGGTAAAAGGGAACTGCGAGGGCCCCACCTGTCGACGAGAAACCAGCTGCCTAATACACTGGCTAATAAAATCAGGAGGTCTCCCATGCAGCCAGGACCTCAGTCCAGCCCAGCAAGTCGAAACGTCCAGCAACAGGGAAGGGCAGCTCACACTGTCATATCCATGGCCAGGTCCGGAACCGCCAGGAATACTCAACAGGGGAAGATTCTCGGGAAGTGGTGACGCGGGGGAAGAAACAAAGGAGAGGGAAGATGCTGTTGGCCAAAAATCCTCCTCGTGTCTGTAAGCCCCAGGCCTGCTCACCCTGAGTGCAGTCTCTGAGAGCAGAATGACTTTCCAATGAGCAGGGAAAGGAGAAGATGCTACTGTTTAGTAAAAGCACCTGCTGTCATACATTGAACGATAATTTATTGATTACGATGGGCAGGAACTGCATCACCTGCTCTATAAACACCAGAAAATTTAACCTTCCTACCGCTGATGTGAGGCAAGTTTCCTTCTCCCCATATAACAGGCAAAGACACTGAGTCAGAAAGGTTACCTAACAGGTCCAAGAGCCCCGAGGGAATGCTGGAACTCGGGTTGGGACCTTGGTCTGTGAAATACACAGATGCGAAAATAACGCCCCAGACCTGCGCTAGACAAGATCGTGTAAACCAGGAGAAAACGGTGTGTGTAGCCTGTGGACCAAATCCAGCTGACCAGATATTTTTGTATGCCCCACAAAACAATATTAACGGTTGTTGAATGGGTGGAAAGAAAAGAACAAAAGAACCTCTCGTGACATGTGAAAAGTACATGAAATTCAAATTTTTGTATCCATAGATGCAGCTGTATTGGAACACGGCCATGCTGACTCATTTGTGCTTATGGCTGCCTTTGCACTTCAGCAGGAGAGCTGAGTGGCTGCCACAGAGACACTGTGACCTGCAGAGCCTGAACTGTTTACTACCCAGTCTTGCACATTAGACGTTCATTGACAAGAGACACTGTTCTAGGAAACAGCTCGTGCAATAAAGCCTTCGCTCTCACACTGGTCACAGAATTCGAGCACTCTCAAACTTTTCACGAGGGATGAAACAGTAATGGACATACTCCAAAGGCACGAATCTGTGTCTTGCATGACCATAAATTTGCTTTTCAAAAGGATGCCCTCAGCACTTTCATTAGGTCGTTTCAGATGGGACGTGAGCTGCCGAATTCATGCTCATTCGCTCTTTCAGGAACGCACACGACAGGCAGAATGAGGCACACCTGCTCTGCCAAGCTCAGCCCAGCACAAGCCTGTCCTGGGGCCCATCCAACGGAGGCTAATTTTCAAAGGACCAGAGGGACCTCATTATAACCCCTGCTCCTTCTGTCCCAGACACCCCACGGCACGGACCCCCATCTCAGGCTTTCCAGCCAGGTCCCCGGATACTCAGGTGCTGGGAAGCTAATGAACCGGGACCTGACTCCAGCCAGCAAAACGACCAGGCTCTGGGGGAGTATTATCGGCAGGGGAAATAAAGCTGCAGCAGGCCTTTTCCCCCCAGAAATAAAAGGATGTGAGGTGGGGAGGCTTCCCAGGTGGCTCAGTGGTAGAGAACCTGCCTGCATGCAGGAGCTGTGGGTTCGATCCCTGGGTCGGGAAGATCCTCTGGAGGAGAAAATGGCAGCCCGCTCTAGTATCCTTGCCTGGAAAATTCCATGGACAGAGGAGCCCCCTTCTACAGTCCAGGGGATTGTAAAGAGTCAGGCACGACTGAGCACATGTACACACAGGCGTGCAAGCACACACACACACACAAGATGGCTGACACAGTATAAAGAGCAAGACTGAGGAGACTGAAGATGCCCTGTTTCAAGCCACAGGAGACCTAAGACTGTTTCGAAAGTTTGAGTTGCTCAGTCGTGTCCGACCCTTTGCGACCCCATGGACTGGAGCCCACCAGCCTCCTCTGCCAGTGGGATTCTCCAGGCAAGAATCCTGGAGTGGGCTGCTATTCCCTTCTCCAGGGGATCTTCCCCACCCAGAGACTGAACCCAGGTCTCCTGCAGTGCAGGCAGATTCATCACCGTCTGAGCCTCCAGGGGAAATCTTCTCATGTTCCATTTGTTTAACATTCGTGGCAGCTTGAGCCCAGGCATTAATTTTGGGACACTGAGCAAAGAAGGGTTTAGCCATTAACTAATACAAATACAGAAGAAGGTCATGGACCTGTGGGCCAAAACTGGGATATGAAATCAGGCCCTCGAACGCTCTTTAAAAAGCTCCACTGGGAAAGGAGAGATGCACTGGCTTGTCACGAAGGTGACTGGTTGAGCTTGGTCATGACGACACAGGAGTCCGGCCTGCCCGCGTGGCTGGAGTTGCCCTGAGTGCCCTCTGCTAAAAATCGCAGTTTCTCCACAGCCACTCACTCTGTCTCCCACGTCGTCTTCTTCCACAGCACTCATTGCCACCGGACATCCAAGCGTTGCAGTTAGTCACTTGCTTATAGTCCACCTCCCACCTCGAGAACATGAGTTCCATAAGGGCAAGGATTTCATCCATCTACTGAATTCTCAGCCTGCTGTCTGGCCCGCAGCATGCGGTCAAGTTTTCCTGAAAGATCAAGCGACTTAAAGGGGGTTCTCAACCAAACGCCAGAACGAATGCTCTTGATCTTTGGGAATTGCCTCCTGAGAAGATCTGGACTTTCCTCCAAGAAATGGGAATACTAGGGTGACATGTAAACCTTCAAACCACCGCGAACTGACTCACCCTCTCACTAGAGACAGTGTTCATCTGTTCTATGCGATCAGCCAGAACCAAATGAGGAAGCAATCTTCAAGCAGTCCAGCACCTTCACTTCACAGGGGCTTGATCCGTGCCTGCGACTCCCTGAGTGACACCTGAGTGACTAAGGGAATAGCACAGAAGACAAGGGAATGAACTGGCGCACTCTGGTAACTGACCACCAGCAAGGAGGCTCGTTCTGAAAGCTTAAACCTTTCATTCCCTTGATATTGCTGTCTCTAGGTCCTCCTTGACCCTCCTGATCTCTTTCCCTCCTGTCTCCTTCTAAAGATTATTTTCACCTCCCTTCCCCTCAAGTGATACATTCAGTGGTTGTGAAACACACTAATATCTCACCTGCTTTTCCGTATCAGGAAATCCTTCTAGAAGATGATATAATTGGTACAGTGCGCGAAGGAGAGGAGACTGATAAAGCTGCTTGTGGCCCCAGGGGATGGGTCTCGGGGTTCTGCTGGCCCAAGCGCTGTTCTGTGGCTTCAGGACACGTGGAGGCAGTCTCCGGATGGAAGAAATCAACATGTCTGTATACTTGTCGCCCATCCACGGCATGGCCTCAACACTGCAGCAGCACGGTAGCTGGGAAGCTCTGCTCTTCTGCTTCAAGACCTCTCTAGTCGATTTGATCCACTCACGCTTTTGATCAGCACCTAGACATAGTAACTCGCATATCCACGTCTCTCCTCCAGACACCCACCCCTTAGCTCCCGGACTGAGGGGCACACAGGGCACCACTAACTGAACACGCTGTCAGGACGCTCTGTCTCTGACTACGTCCTCTACCCACATGCTTCCCGCCAGATGTCACTCTCCTGAGTGGCAATTAAAGCTGAGATTCAAACTAAAGGCATGGGAGCCTTCTTTCTTTATCCATCCCCCATTTTCCGCGTCTACGCGACCTCCAAAGCAGCCTCGACATCAGCTGCTTCTCTGATGGCTTCAGGCCAGGTTGTCGTTGCCGGAACCTTGTAGGCCTCCTCACAGGCCTCAGTTCTTCCAGTGTTATCCCCTCCAGTCCAGCGGTGGGCTGCAGCTGACCCCGCTGGCTCCTAAGAGTCAACTGTGCCCTTTCTCATCCCAACTCCTGGTTCAGTGGCTTCAAGTTGGTAGCTTAAAATCCACCCGGTGGGAGTATTTACACCATGGAAATCAGCAAATGCTATAGTCAAGATTTTTTGTTTTCAGACAGGCAGTTGTTAAACCTTTACTAGCATATCACTGCTGGAATCTATCTTCTACAGAGAATAATGTATTTTAAAACAAACATTTAGTCAGGCCATGATTTAAGCCATTCTGCTCCTAATTTCCCATGAGATTAACCCACGCTCTTAAATGTCACAGGAAGGCCCCCGAGATCTACTCCCAGTTCCTCCCAAAACCTTATCTGCTAACATTTCCCCTCCCTGATGGAAGCTTTTTGGCAGCACTGGACTACTCATAATCACCCATAATTCAGGCTCTTCTTGACTCAATGATTTTGCATAAACTATTCCAGAAGCCTGGAGTCTTTTACTGTAGACCATCCCCTTTTGTACAACTATCTCTTTACCCAGAGTTTAATGTATAGCTGAGACAGCATTTTCTGCAGAATTCTTTTCTGGTAACCCCTAAGCTCTGATGCCCACTCCCCCTCTTCTAGGCACTGAGAGCGCCCTCTAAATGTTTCTATCGCTGAATTTACTATTTCCTATTATAACCATGAGTCTGTATCTCCCTTTCTAGAAACAGGCTGGGAGATTCGAGAGCACAGCGCATGCATATTCATTTTGCATCCTCAGTTCTTGAACAGTAACTTGAGACATTGTAAATTCAACCCATATTTACTGCATATATGGGTAAATGAATAAATAAGTGGACGAATAAACACTGGCAATGACTACAGTAATTTAAAACATTTGAAAGAATACTGAATCTGGAATTCACACTTTTTCACTGAGTCACTGGGATTCCTTAATTTCATGCGCGTGAAAGGCTGGTTAGGTTGCAGCCACCTTCACAGGGAGGGTCCCTGCTGGAGGCTGTTGTCAATGCTAGCTCCTGCAAAGGTCATTCTCTCTTAAGCAAAGCTCTCTTTCTTTGAATCTGCCTGATCCTGGTGTAGCAGATCTCCAGATACACTGGCCACTCGTGAACAAGTAGGAAATTGGCGTGAGTGTGTGCGTACCTGGGGGAACGAGGGAAGAGGCTTTGAAACAGACAGAAGGGTGCTGGTGGACTGTTGCTCACCAAAGTCGGCAGCTCCTGTTCTCTTTCTTCCTGACAGTGCGACTACCAAGAGGGCTCCGCCTTAATGTCGCGCACGTGAAATCTGTATGATACAAACCAATGTCAGCTCAACAAGAAATCTAAAATCAACAGCAGCATTAGGCAATCTTGAGGGCTTCCCAGGTGGCTCCGCAGTAGAGAACCCGCCTGCCAATGTAGGAGATGTGGGTTTAATCCCTGGGTCCGGAAGATTCCTTAGAGAAGGCAGTGGCTGCCCACTCCAGTATTCTTGCCTGGAGAATGCCCAGGGACAGAAAAGCCTGGTGGGCTGCAGCCCATGGGGTCCCAAAGTGTCAAACACAACTGAGTGTTCACACACACACACGCATACAGTGTTGTCTTGAACAGATTTTTAGAATAATTTTTATTTTATATTTTTACACTGAAATACAGTGAGTCTCCTATACATCAAGTATTCCTGTGAGTTCTGAAGTGCAGTATTGCAGTTTCGAAAGAAAGCAAAATGTTCATTTCTAGAAGAAAACATGTCCTGAATAACTTTGTGAAAAAGGAGGCATCAGTCCTTCCTGGGTGGTAGCTCAACCAGCAGCAGCTGAGAAGCTTAACAATATTCCTTTCCTACTATTCCAAGAAATAATAATAATAATGCTTTTGTGGTAACAAAAAGTTTCCTTCTCTATATCTCTATTTTCCCCCCCTTTTAAGGTCCCAGCGAGAGCACTGAAAGCAGTAATTCCATGAGTATGTATTAGATATATTTATTTTGTTAATAAAGTATTTAAATATTAGGAAGAGAATCAATACGTGATTCTGCAACTAAAGCTCAAGGCCATAAAGAGAAACCACCAGTTGAATTTAGAATCTACAGGAGTTTGCTGATGTCAAGAAGTAGTTATTGAAAGTATTCTGAAAGGTCTGATGAAGGATTTTCTCCAGTCCACCCCCACAATACCAACACCACCATCAACAGGCCCACTAACCATCTGTCTACCCACAGCATTACCAAAAAGGTGACATTTATTGCAAGCTTGGCATTTTCTGAATCTGTCTTGAACCACAAAAATTATGCTGAACTCCCCAAAAGAAATGAAGTTGTTTTTACTTTTCCTTCATCTCTGTCTTTTTGCCTGACTAGTAACAGGAAGCTCTTGGAAACTTCCCAGAGAATGGCTGGTCTTGTAAGAGTCCCAAACCACCCTTGTAGGCGCCAGAGTCTTGGCACATGTGAGGTAAGGGTTTTAGAAGCACCTGCATTGCCCTTTCAACCAAACGTCCCATCACCGAGCCTGAGAAAGTCCCCTTGTTATTTACTAGCCGCGATCCAGAGTGGAGGCAAAAAGCTCATGCAAAAAGCTACAAGCCTTGCCCCAACTAACCTTGCATACTGATTGTAAAGAAAATATAGAAAATGCCTACAAAGCATCTTAAAGTTTGCAGCCGGAATTAGGACCCTCAATTAGACCCTAAGGTCAAGCTATCACCTGTTCCCCATTCAGAACTTATCCTCTAACAAATAAAACATAGGGAAGATGGAAAACTCACAACACCTTATTAGTCTAATGAACGGGTCCTTTTTTTCAACCTCAGCACTTTGGGAGGGAATTGGGAGATGGGTGAGGGAACTCACGGACCTTCCCGCTTCAGTCCACACTGAGCGACCTTAAACCCCAAGCCTGTTCCATCCCCTTCTCCAGCCTGTGCTTAGGACCCTGCTGCAGTTGGAGACGTTGCAAGAACAACAGAGATTATCTGAGGGAACGCCGCCCCCGCTCCCGCAGCCAACTGGGCTCTACCAGATGTTGCTCTGAAGCTGGCAGGAACTCCAGGGACCTCGAGGGGCAGCAGGAGAGCGGGAGGGCTGCCAGGAGGAAGGGGTGTCTCTGAGGTCCTCAGTGCAGGCTGAAAGCACTGGAGAGATCGGGGGTCCACTGTGCTGGAAGAAGGCAAGGGGCTCTGGACGGGCTTGAGAAACTGTTCTGCTCGTAATAATATTTTTCCTTCTTTCTGGATGGTTCAGTGACTTCCCAGTCCCAACAGGAGATGTAACTCCCAAGGATGGCACTCCTCCAGTTACATGACCACCTGCATGCCTAGTCACTAAGCCGACTCTTTGCGACCCCACGGGCTATAGCCCGCCAAGCTTCTCTGTCCTTGGGATTCTCCAGGCAAGAATACTGACTCCAGTCGCCAGTTCCTCCTCCAGGGGATCTTCCCAACCCAGGGATAGAACTCGTATCTCCTGCGTTGAAGGCAGATCCGTTACTCTCTGAGACACTGGGGAAGTTCAAACAAATGCATGGATTTCTATAAAAGTACCCCGAGCCCACAAAACAGATTCCAAATTCGTGCTCATTGAATGTCGACACTGATGGCAACAAGTCTACCATTTATTATTGCCATTTAAAGTCTCCGGGCTCATTAGAACAAACCAGCTCCTAGAGAAACGTAAGAGGTAGTATCTGCACTTCCACGTTAGTATAAATCAGTAAACTGACCACTAGCTAATAATAAACAACAATTCACTGAGAGCTTTTTGGGTTTTCTTTGGTGCCTCAGTCAGCTCAGTCACTCAATCCTGTATGACTCTTTGCAACATTAGGCTTCCCTGTCCATCACCAACTCCCAGACTTTGCACATCCAACCATCTCATCCCCTGTCGTCCCCTTCTCCTCCTGCCTTCAATCTTTCCTACCATCAGGGTCTTTTCCAATGAGTCAGTTCTTCAAATCAGGTGACCAAAATATTGGAACTGAGCTTCAGCATCAGTCTTTTCCAATGAATATTCAAGACTGATTTCCTCTAGGATTGACTGGTCTGATCCCCTCGCAGTCCAAGGGACTTGCAAGAGTCTTCTTCAACACCACAGTTCAAAAGCATCAGTTCTTTGGGTCTCAACTTTCTTCACAGTCCAACGCTCACATCCATACATGACTACTGGAAAAACCATAGCCTTGACTATACAGACCTTTGTTGGTAAAGTGATGTCTCTGCTTTTTAACATGCTGTCTAGGTTGGTCGTAAATTTTCCTCCAAAGAGCAAGCGTCTTTTAATTTCATGGCTGCAGTCACCATCTGCAGTGATTTTGGAGCCCAAGAAAATAAAGTCTGCCAGTGTTTCCATTGTTTCCCCATCTATTTTCCATGAAGTGATGGGACTGGATGCCATGATCTTCATTTTTTGAATGTTGAGTTTTAAGTCAGCTTTTTCACTCTCCTCTTTCACTTTCATCAAGAGGCTCCTTAGTTCCTCTTCATTTTCTGCCATACGGGTGGTGTCATCTGCATATCTGAGGTCACTGATATTTCTCCTGGCAATCTTGATTCCAGCTTGTGCTTCATCCAGTCCAGCATTTCACATGATGTACTCCGTATATAAGTTAAGTAAACAGGGTGACAACATACAGCCTTGACATACTACTTTTCCAATTTGGAACCAGTCTGTTGTTCCATGTCCAGTTCTAACTGTTGCTTCTTCACCTGCATGCAGATTTCTTAGGAGGCTGGTAAGGTGGTCTGGTATTCCCATCTCTTAAAGAACTTTCCACAGTTTGTTGTGATACACACAAAGGCTTTAGCATAGTCAATGAAGCAGACATAGATGTTTTTCTGGAACTCTCTTTCTTTTTCAATGATCTAACAGATGTTGGCAATTTGATTTCTACTTCCTCTGCCTTTTCTAAAACCAGCTTGAACATCAGGAATTTCTCAGTTGATGTACTGTTGAAGCCTAGCTTGGAGAATTTTGAGCATTATTTTGCTAGCATGTGAGATGAGTGCAATTGTGTGGTAGTTTGAACATTCTTTGGCATTGCCTTTCTTTGGGATAGGAATGAAAACTGACCTTTTCCAGTCCTGTGGCCACTGCTGAGTTTTCCAAATTTGCTGGCATATTGAGTGCAGCACTTTCATAGCATCATCTTTCAGGATTTGAAATAGCTCAACTAGAATTCCATCGCCTCCACTAGCTTTGTTTGTAGTGATGCTCCCTAAGGCCCATTTGACTTTGCAGACCAGGATGTCTGGCTCTAGATGAGCAATCATTTCAACATGGTTATCTGGGTCTTGAAGATCTTTTCTGTGTAGTTCTTCTGTGTATTCTTGCCACTTCTTCTTAATATCTTCTGCTTCTGTTGGGTCCATAATGTTTCTGCCCTTTATTGTGCCCTCCTTTACATGAAACATTCCCTTAGTATCTCTAATTTTCTTGAAGAGATCTCTAGTCTTTCCCATTCTATTGTTTACGTCTATTTCTTTGCACTGTTCACTGAGGAAGGCTTTCTTATCTCTTCTTCCTATTCTTTGGAACTCTGCATTCAGATGGATACATCTTTCCTCTTGGTGCCTGGGCTTCTATAAAGCATTTTATGTGCAGTATCTCACGGAATAATTAACAAAACACTCTGTGTAGCAGTCATGGCGGCCGCTCCCGGACATCCACTATGAGTAATCAGCTTAAGACCACCATTGTCATGCCATTCTTTTCAGTGTTGATCTGGGCGTGGGCATGTTATCAAGTCCAAGCTAATAAGTCATGAAAGGGAATCTGGTGAGGGGATTTTAGTAAAGATTTTCTTACTCCTAAAAAGTTTTCCCTGGTGGCTCAGTTGGTAAAGAATCCACCTGCAATGCAGGAGACAAAGGTTTGAGCCCTGAGTTGTGAAGATCCCCTGGAGAAGGAATTGGCAACCCACTGGAGAATTCCATGGACAGAGGAGCTTGGTGGGCTAAATCCATGGGGTCACAAAGAGTCAGACATGACTGAGTGACTAACTTTCCCAGTATTCTTGCGTAGAAAATCCCATGGACAGAGGAGCCTGGCAAGCTAAATCCATGGGGTCACAAAGAGTCGGACATGACTGAGTGACTAACTTTCCCAGTATTCTTGCGTAGAAAATCCCATGGACAGAGGAGCCTGGCAAGCTCCAGTCCATGGGGTCACAAGAGTTGGACATGACTTACCGATGAAACCACTGAAATAGAATAACAAGAATGAGACAATCTTTCTCCTCACCTGACATCATTCCTGGTTACAACATCTGCAGTTAATGTAACCATACCGCCACCATTAAATGGCCAAGGGGATAAACAGAAAACGTTTGAGCCCTGAGCAGTCTACTGAGCCAATGATTATACTTCACCCTGACTTCCACTCACCTGAGAGCATAAATTTTGTTACCAGGCAGGCCAATTTGAAATGGAGGTTTCCTGTTACTATTAGCAGAGGTCATCCCAGCTAATACACAATGTGCTTAACAAATAACACTGTCTTCCCCATTCCACAGGTGAAGAAATTGAGGCTAAGTTTCCATGTCTCCCAAGGTTATGATACAGCGATTTGAACTAAACAGAATTCCAAACTCACACTCAAACCACAATGCCACATTCTAATAATGTTAAAGAGAACAGTCTGAGACTAGCTCCATGAGTGACCAGATCGGTTCCATGGGTAAATCTGAGCAGAGTCAGGAGACGACAGGGCACCGCGGGCCGCTCAGTCCCTCCAGTGACTACAATGCCGGGGCCTTCTGGAGAACCCTACAGAATTGCTCCAATAATTCAGCACGGTAGTCAGTCACCAGAACACACGGGGCCCTGGTTCCCAAGGCTCCTGAGCTCCTCTACTTCACAGAAAAGCGGGGAGATGTTAGAGAGTTGACTACTAAAGAGGCATCTTATAATGGCTGCAAAATTGCTTTCATTTAGGGGCACAGCCAAGGGTAATTAATTCCAACAGAGGGTGAATCTCTTTATCCCTGTTCCCCTTTCAGGGCTCAGGCTGGCCAAGAGCGTCTCCCCGCGCCACGCCTTCCTGTGTCCTGTAACTGCTTTCTGATGTTTTATCTTTTTCTCCGTGGTCCTTGTTCAGGCCCGCCATCTCCAAGGACAAGGAATCATGGCCTCTCATCAGGGCTCCTGGATAAACGGAGAGCATCTCCTTCCATCAACCGATGAGCTGGTCCAGGGGCTCTGGCTGTGAGACTGCAAGCAGACGAGGGCTGACAGCAGTATCTGTTCCTCACTCAGTTTTAGTCCTGGCTGTTCGCTGTTCAAGGTCTTCCAAACACATGCAATTATCTTTCAAGGTCATGACCTGGATATCAAATTTTTATCTAAAAATGCTGCAGATCCATCATGAATTGTTTACTCACGGGCCTGAGGAGCCAAGCTGCTCACAGCTGCCAGAGTGTGGAGAACCAGGGTGACCCTGGGAAGTAGCAAGGCAGTTACCTCCCTGATACAGCAACTGAGAACGCCCCCCGCCATCACATCAGTATTGAATGTAACAGGCAATAATTTCTGTGGAGCAATGTGCGCCAGTAGCTCATTGATAAACTCTTTCCCACCCCATTTATGATTATTTTCTGTTAATTCTTGGTATGCTAGAAATACTGATTTCCAAAAATATCCAACTGGACATAGAAGGGAAATACAGAGTTTTGGAGATGCTTGTTTCAAAGCAAATTTTCAGTCAAAGTGCTATTAAAAATGAGCTCAATCAGGCAAGAATACTGGAGTGGGTAGCCATTTCCTTTTCTAGGGACTCTTCTCGACCCAGGGATTGAACCCACGTCTCCTGCATTGGCAGGCAGATTTTTCACCATCTGAGCCACCAGGGAAGCCCATTAAAAATAACACTCACCATCCATTTAGAGGCATCTCTGCCTGACGAAGATGAGCAGGTCACATTTCAGCGCTAGAACCTAAGTCTGCAAGCAGCTTCCCTCATAAATGGTCACTGAGAGGCATTTCTTACCACGTCATACGTCAAAGCACTCTTAAAAGAACTGCTCCAAGCGAGACGGTGAGAAATGCACACGCCGCGTCGCAGCGAAGCCATCAACACTCTCGCAGAGCCATTCACTGCCCCCCAGGGACCCAGAACTATGCCATTAGACCAGAAAGTCTGTGGAATGTAGATCCAGGGGCCTGAAACGCTGTCTGTTTTCAAGGAGTACAAAGTGGAAGCCATTGATTCCATGGATTCACCAAATGAATGGATTGTTTCATCTGCACAAATGAACTGTCAGAAACAATGGCCACATAACACGTTTGCTCCTGTTCCCCAAAGAGGAAAATCCCACCTCCCAAACAAAGCTATGTCTTTTTTTCGTTAAACTTGAGCACAGAAGCATGAGGAAAAGAAAGCTTGATTTATACTCTAAAATCTAGATGCCTGAATTCAGACAACATGGGCCAGAAATATGCCGCTCAATTCTCTCTGAATACTCAGAAAAGGTATGAGATAAGCCCGCAGCCTTCAAAATACAAACAGGTGACCCTCAAGTGTAGGTTCCAGGCTATTTGACCAAACCTGCAGAAGCACTTCTTGTATTATGCCTAGCTTCATTTTCTTATCACTGTTTATTAAGGACCTTTCTCCAAAGCTTTTATTCTGAACATGTTAAGACAATTTCATCCTTCACTTTTACACGCTTTCTTGTTTGGGGATGTCGTCTTTCATTATAAAATATTCAGAACACTTAGAGAGTTATAATGAACATAAGAAACACCATTTTGTCTTTTTCTACCATCATCATAAAATCTTATCATTTTGATAAGTTGGGTAAAATTTCTTTTAAGAAATTATTCTAACGCTGTTGCTTCTTGTCTATTGGTCTCCAAAATTATCACACTTGTCCCTTTTATACGACCTCTTCTTCCTGAGATCACTACTGTCTAAAATTTGGTATTTATCCGAATTTTATCCTCCTTCATGTATACTATACTTTTAGATAGGATTTTAAAATGGTATGACGTGTGTGTGTTAGTCACTTAGTCATGCCCAGTGAGCCCATATCCTTATGGAACTTGTTGCATTGTCTCATCACTTGCCTCATTAATGTCCGTGTAGCCTGAGGTTGTTCACTGTAACGGCTGGATTTTGTCGTTCAGTCACTCAGCCGTATCCAACTCTTTGCAGTCGTCTTTGGGCTGCAGCACGCCAGGCCTCCCTGTCCTTCACCGTCTCCTGGAGTTTGCTCAAATTCATGTCCATTGAGTTCTCACCCTCTGCCGTCCCCTTCTCCTCCTGCTTTCAGGCTTTCCCAGCATCAGGGTCATTTCCAGTGAGTTGGCTCTTAGCATCAGGTGGCCAAAGTACTGGGGCTTCAGCTTCCACATGAGTCCTTGCGGTGAATTTTCAGGATGGATATGGGTGTATATATGTATGTATGGCTGTATCTGTAACAGTTGGTCTAATTTATTTCTGATGAGCATGTGCACTCCTGAACCCATCATTGTTGTTCTTTCCTGTCATCTATGACCACTTAAGACTTTTCTGGGCCAGTTCCAGTTGTTTCTGTGTGAAGAGATGTACCTTTCAGCTTAGGCAGCAACAGAATGCCATCTGCCCTGTCTGCTTTGGCTAATAACTCATGCTTTTATTTCCTTCTGGTTTATTTGCATGCCATGTTATGAATGAGTGTTCTGCTATTATCTCTCTGCATCACATGTCTAAACAGAGAGCTTTAGGACTAGCAGAATCTTGGGAGTCACATGCTCCGACCTCCTTTACGTAAACTATGACACTGCCGAGAGGAGGTGAAGGGCTCCGATCGCTTAGTGAGGAGCATAGCTGAGGACCTGGGCCCCCTGGCTCCTGTTCCTAGTTCTCCCCACTACAGACTGCTGCTCACCCATTCTACTGAACAGCACATCTTGGTATTAGTGGCTTCTCGGCAGGCCTCGGACATCTCACACCAGAGCGAGTCAGCCAATGTGGAAACATCCAAAAAAGGGTGCGCATCCTCAGGGACATTAAACTAAAGACAAATGATAACATTACAGGCAATGATGTCAACCCAGATATGATGAAGTGATTTCTCCATTCATGCGTCTATATAATTTCATGCACCTTTCAGAGTACATTACAAAGTGTCACTTTATTATATATGTGCTTTTCTTTGAAAAAAGGGTATTCTCTTACATAGCTACAAAACTACCAAAATCCATTTTAGCACTGATAAAATATTAACTCTTTCCCTGGTGGCTCAGTGGTAAAGAGTCTGCCTGCAGTGTGTGAGATGCGGAAGGTGCGGGCTCGATCCATGAGTCAGGAAGCTCCCCTGGAGGAGGAGATGGCACCTCACTCCAGTATCCCTACCTGGGCATCTCATGGACAGAGGAGCCTGGTGGGCTACCGTCCACGGGGCCACAAAGAGCCGCACACGGCCAAGTGCTAAGCGACATAAACAAAGCACCAGTATGGGCGATAAATAATAAAAGCTTGAACAAGACCAGTGACACTGCTGAGGCAACGTGAGAGATTTTAATGAAGGAAAGCGGGCAGGACTCACAAACCGCTGGACAGAGGATGACTGGTAGTGGTAAGTAAGAGGGTTGAAACCGTCTAGAAAAATTCCCTGGATCCAGGACGGGCCTGGATCCATCCTACAAAGGAAAACACGAAAAAGTCTGTGATTCCAAGCCATCGAAATCTTCTAGCTTATTCTCCTAGGAGTCTTGCTATACTCTTTGGAAACATGGAAAAAGCACATATTCCCGAGTCCTGCCCACACATTTCCCTGACTTGCACACAAGCGCCCTTGTCTTCCGGAGGAGACTTGGGCTGGTCGTGGTCCCCGCTCCCTGGGTGACCTGGCCATCCTCCTTCTTGCAGTATTTCATCATTTCTCTCAGACTAAGTCAGCCGCATGCCATCTCCCTTTCAGTTCTGCTTGGGTCTCATGCATCATTCTGCCACCTACTGCTGCTACACTTTATAATAATATTCCTGTGAATATTTCACAGTTGGTGCTCAGTATGGTTTAGGGTGTTTATTCTTCCCCCTTCTTCAAACCAAGAGGCCCTTTTTTACAAACTTGAATGCATTTCTCAGCCTACAGCTTCTTTAAAAATCTTCCAAGTTCCCTATTAAGTTCCGCAGGACGCTCATCTGCTCAAGACCACCACTCTTCCTCGAGGCTTGAAAGATGCATCTTCCGCTGGTTTTGCTTTTAAATCTTCTAACCTTCTCTCCACTTGGGTAAATGTACCTTATTCTCTCCTCTTTGTTATCATCTGTCTATAATTTCAAAACACGCACGTGCTAACACTGTGTTATGGGGGTGAGAAGGGAAAGGCCCAGGTGTTCTAAGGAAATGAAGTGAAATGAAAGCGGGCAAGGGGAGAGAGGAGAAGACGACCTCCTCTGACTTCATTCTTCGGGTAGTGAGTCCGACGGTCTAACTGCAGTCTCCTCTCCTAACACCCACGCGCGTCTCCTCTTCAGTAGGCTTTCTGCTGCTTCTTCATTTTCACTTTCGAGTGGGCTGTGTCCCCAGATTTCTTGCTTGTTCTTAATGCCATTAACCGCTAGCATTTCTAACTTCCGACTGGGCTCTCAAAGCCATTTATCTTTGTTCTACCAAATGCCCAGTTCTGCTGATGGTTTTAAATCATCTGCATTACTTTTCTTAAATTCCATGCACATCTTCCTGATATTTTTGCTTCTGTTTATTTCTTCCCTTTTGATGAAGAGAAGTTGAAATGGTAGAGATGCTTATCTGAAGGATCTTCTACAAAAAAAAAAAAAAAGAAGGCAATTCTTTCTCTTCACCGTCTGCATCACCTGCTGTTCCTGCGGGCTCTATTTCTACTGCACTGTCTCCAGAATGAGCCCAGGCTTAGCGTTTCTGACTTGCATTCAACGCGCTTCTTCTTTCCATTGTAACCCACTGTGTAGCTTTCAGCCAGACATGGGGCCTGGCATTCTTTTCATACTAAGCTATAAGATGCTGCGGGTTAAATTTAATCTTTCCTTTATCTTTTAGTATTTGTGTTCCAGCTATGATAGCTCCTTTTGGTTTCCGTGGCCCTTCCTATCTATTCCAAAATATTTTACTCACAGTATTCCTTGAGGTCTTCCTAGATGCCTTCCATGAGGGCAAAGCAAGAATTGTTTCAGGGGTTGAGCTTGCTACTTCTCTCTGCACAGCCTTTCCCTGTCAGTATGACAACAGAGATAAGGATAAAGAGATCTCTAACACCAGACAGAACTGAGATACATCTGGCCTCCTCGAAATGTCACCCACGGTGAGTGTTAACCATGTGCATCTTGGGAAGGAAACTGGCTGTGACTGTCACTCTGTTGGACCAGCCCTGGATCCTTAACCAAGCCAAGGAAATTTAAAGATGATGGAATCAGCAAAATGAAAAGTAGCCTCAATAATGAGCGTGATGTGCGGCCCTACAGTAAAACAGTTTGGGATGGATGTAAAGCAATGCTCAAAGGCTTGACTACAATAGTAAAAATTTAGAATCAATGTCCAACATCAAGAGACCATGGACTTTGTTGAGAGGGATTTAGGGAGTCATTGAAATGTTTATACAGGGCGTGCTCTGATGAGATTTCTGTTTTAGAAAGATTGCGTTTTGCTAATGAAGAGGCCACTGTGGAGAGGCATGCGCTTTAGAAAAGGAACACCAGTGGCCGGGACCGTGGTGCTGGGCTGAACACGAAGAGACATATCTGAGGGCTTCGCGGAGAAACAGTCTCTAAGGAAGGACTTCCTGACTGATCGGAGATGGAAGTTGGGAGAGAGCTCCCGCTGGTCAGACATTAATCAGACCCCTCCAAGGTCTTTCAACAACTCTTTCTCCTCAAGGCCCTTTTCTGTGTGAACCTATGTCAGTCTCAGAACAGCCACAGGGAACAGAATCAAACACAAAAGCCTGTCCTCAGGGTCACCAGTGTCTCCTCAGCCTCCCCCCGCCTGCAAGCTCCCTGCTTCCTTTACGTGTAGGCGCCCGGGCTCTCAGGAGCTGGCTAAGTCTTGCAAACCATAACCGAGCTCCTGAACCTCACTGAGCCCGGTTTTACTTGTGGAAACTAGGAAAAGAGTGCATACTCCCGAGGGACACAGTCAGTCAGATCCAGATCTGTGGTACCTAGCAGTGTGTCGGGTACGGAACCAGCTCTCAAAAAATAACTGTTATGAACGTGATCCCACCCAGCTAAACAGTATTTTATATTGTTCAAAGTCAGATTATTTCCTCTCCCAGAAATATTTTGTTTTCCACTCTTGCCTCTAATACTAACAATGAAATGACAGATTTTGCATCCATTAGAGAAATCTGTGGCAAAAAAAAAAAAAAACAAGCAAACACAGAAGCCTACAGTGGAAAGGGCATTCTTTTTGTGAACTAGGTTCTTTCAATACTTACAGCCATTCTCTCTCCAGTAATTGCCTCCTTCACCCTTATAGGCATAATCCCTCAGCACAGCCCAAAGAACAAGAGAGATCACCTCTGCTCTTTACACATTTACTCTGTTCTGACCAAGCTTTCTGAGATGCTGAAAAGCCTCAGTGTCTGCCTGGCTATGGAACCAGGGGAAGTCAACCAGAAATCTGGGAAGAGTGTCAACGCAGAATGTAAAGCTTCGCTTTCTGGAATTCTCCCTTCCTACTTTCCAGGTACTGTGATCACCCAAGCCTCTCTCCTTTGATTTTTCAAGCTAATCCAGCTAATATGACTCAGGTTTTGTGTCTGATCTTCAGCCACTCCACGTAACACAGACTGACTGGGGCCTGTCCTCAGGCTAAAAGCTCTGAAAAACGGCATACTCACCCACGCTGCCACCTTCTTTCTGACAGCAACTTCCTTTCACTTTCAAAGCCTGTCTTTGCTTACCCTCGGTGCCTTCATATATTTATCTGCATTTTGCGCTTTGCCCAGAATTCAGTGTTTTTACTTATTAGAAGACTGGTCTGGCAGGAGCTACTGAGCCTTGCTGGAAATAGAATGCCATAGTATTATTACGTCTTTCAAACAGAATAAAAATCTACAATGGAATTTTTTTTTAAGTTATAAAAATTATCCAAATATCACCACTCTAAATATTCACATTTTTCCCACCTGTGGTTCTTTCCAATTTTTGTCCCTGAATATATTTTTAATTAATTCATAAGATACTTATACTATGGGAAAGATTGAGGGCAGGAGGAGAAGGGAGCAACAGAGGATGAGATGGTTGGATGGCATCACTGACTCAGTGAACATGAATTTGAGCAAACTCCAGGAGATGGTGAAGGACAGGGAAGCCTGGTGTGCTGCAGTCCATGGGGTCACAAAGAGTCGCATGTGACTTAGCCACTGAACAACAACAACGCTGACCCAAGCCTGTCATTTTGACTTCCATGCTCCACTCTTTATAACAGAGATTATAATGAATACTTTTGCTCCTGTTCTACAAATAGAGAAATAGAGGTCTGCGTAACATAATTAACTTCTCCAATACCTCACAGCCAATCAGGAGTTAGATTGCAAATATTCTGGTCTTACACTGGCTAGTCTAACAACAAATTTTAAACAGCCACCCCACCCCCCTTTTCTGACATTTACAGAAATGTTTATTTCATTTCAAAATGTATGGGCATACTTATGAGTTTCTTGAGGCATGAAGATAACAGAAATCAAACAGGACAAGCTTTACCCTAATTCTAAGTACTTAAAAACTCAGTTTCAAAAAGAATTTTTTTGAAAAACCTTCACTTTGCCCCATCCACAGAGCCACTGCTTTATAAAGTTCACTTGACTGGTGTTTCCTTACCTGTCTATGTCTGGTATCAAATTTCCAAGAACTAATATACTTCACGCTTCCTACACACAAGCAAATTCCAGATGGAGTAGTCAGAACCCCCACTCAGGCGATGGATTCCCAGCAGGGTGGATGTGTCCTGGCGTTGCGCTTTTTCGATTTTTTTTTTTAATGTGTGGGATTTGGAAAAAGAATGTTGAAAATTCCTTTTCCCCATAACAGTTTAGGATTCTAAGTCATGTAGAACTGAGACAGTTATTTGCCATGCAATATAAACACCAGCACCATAGCAGCCCGCACCCTTTGCCAATCTTAGCAAGCCTTGAAAAACTCATTGGTCTGGGGATGCTGCTTCAAGATTTTATCCTCCTCTGTGATATTTCTCATGCAGAAACACACCCTTGGCTTTCCTGTGGTAGGCCACCTGTGTCAGGGGAGTTAAGCTTTTGAACATTTAGCTACTAAGCAGAGAAGTCCTTTCCAGCCCTCTTGTTATATTTAACCTACTCTCATCTGATGTATCTTACAGGCTATATATATATATATATATATATATATATATATATATATATATATATAATATCACAGGCTACTAGACAGTAAGATTCTGAGACCAGTGACCAGAGATCCTATCTCATTCTAATATTTCTTGGACTTTCCACAATGTTCTGTACACAGCCAATAGTCTATAACTTCTTGGATTCAACTGAAATAAGCTATAGAAAAGTTTTAATATACTCTCTAACATTTGCTTGATGGTAAGACCATGAGAAGACCTCTATTTTCAAAATCTAAGTGACAGAAATGTGCTTATGAATATTTATTGGCTAAGAACTTACAGTGAACTTTATTTTTTTAAAAAACGCTTATCAATGCAACTTAGATATTTTTAAGCCAAACATATCTCCAAGAATACTGCCTTAAAAGGAATATTTTGTGGTTTGATACCTTACCAAGCTTCCAAAAGAGAAAGAGATACTTCAGCAAATAGATATTTATATGTTAAAAGCAAAGTGATTTGATAAATTACATGTGATAAACAGTTTTGAAAGAAAGGAGACCATAAAACCAGATACTAGTATAATTCCAAAATAATATTGATGCCAAGATAGCATTTGTCAGTGTCTTCCTAATAACAGGATTTCTAAAATATGCTCCAAGGGGGAAAAAAGCACTAGCAGTCAAACATTTTCAGGAAGCAGCGTTCACTACAGCAGGCAGTTACAGATGTGCAGCGCATATGACTGTCCCGTGGGCTTTAAGAAGCTTCATTTACTTATTCCAGGATGCTGATAAACGCTATTCTGGGAAGCAGGGTGAGGAAAGATGGAATCTGCACTCAGGCATCATAGCTTCTAGTCCTGGCTCCGTTACTTACGTGTGTAAGCTTAAGCAGCAGGTTTAATCTTAAGAATCCTGCAGATTTCATCATCTGAAAAATGGGAAACAATCTTTACTTCACGAGATGCTCTTATCTTTAAAGTCAGAATAAGATATTAGCCTAAAACCCCCCGTAAATCTCGACACACATTTGGCGCTTGGTAGATGACAGTGCCTCCTGAGCCTGCTGGCTTCCTTCTCCTCCCCCTGCCACCCTCGACTTCTCCCCTTTCTTCTCCTTCTTCGTTGACTGTTACTATGTGTCTCAAATGAACAGACTGACTTTGGTTTAACAGATCATCAGTGATTGTATTAATCAACCTTTCAACCTCTGCTTGCCAAGAGACAACAGCGAATCCCAGCTCTTACATCTACTTCAATAAAGTCCAACGAGAGGCAAATTTAGAAGCCCATTCTCCGCCCCTCTTCCCCAACTGCCAGGCTAACCATGGGCAAGAACTCCGATGAAAGGCGCATCCAACTCTTTTCCAGTCCTCTGGCATACCAGCACACATCCTCACTTGATTAAATGCCTTCCTTTCGTAGAGCTCTTTGGGGATTAATGCTTGAAAATATTATTACCTTCAGAATGAAAAGTGAGAGTGAAGGTTGCTCAGTCATGTCCGACTCTTCGCGACCCCGTGACTTATACAGTCCATAGAATTCTCCAGGCCAGAATACTGGAGTGGGCAGCCTTTCCCTTCTCCAGGGGCTCTTCCCAAACCAAGAATCGAACCGGGGTCTCCTGCATTGCAGGCGGATTCTTTACCAACTGAGCTCTGAGCGAATGGTAAACGCCTCTCAGCAGGGACCTTCGTTCACTGTACTAACGCACTCTGATTGTCTGCTGGACTCAAAGCAGCATGGGCGCACTCGTGTGCACCAGGGAAGAGGACAGCAGTGTTTGTAGCCGGATGAACGCTCTTAGTTTATGGCACTCTTTCCTGAGCCCCTGCCATTTCCTAAGTCATGCGCTCAGGCTTTCATTGACACGCTCACGTTCTCATGTACTCCTGAAGGTGGAGTAAAAGAAGCCAGACTGGTCAAACAACTGGAACACCGGAAAACCCGCAGTGAAGCCGTCCAGACACATCATTTTGTTGGGGGTAGAGAGGGGGACTCCACAAAATAACTGGATTTGATGGGTTTTCAAATCTCTCTATTCCCTGAGGTGAAAATCAGCAAGTTTAGTCCAGCCTTGAAATGCCCTGATCAATTCATTTCTTTTCTAGTCACGCTTTAAGCACCTACTATGTGCAGATACTATAGTCTTTCCCAGGCCTAGAAATGAAATTGAAAGAATCTGGCTTTCCATCCTTGAGAAGCCTGACTTTGAAAAGCAGAGAGACACACAAGAACTATAGCAGAGACGGGATCAGGGATCCTGGGGCCGGAGAGCTTCTGTTGGCCTTTGGCTTCTTATACTACTGAATAGGGTTTCGATCTCCCCTATCGGTTCTATAAAATCAAAGTGAAACAAACAAAAACCACACCAGAATACTGTCTACAAGATACACATCTACGTTTAACTATATCACAAAAGTGGATATAAGATCGCGTGCCTAAATTTATTTAAGATGAATGTTGAATGGAAGGTGTGGGTAGTCATTATTGATTCAGGGTTCTATTAAGTGTCTTCTATTGTGCTATTATGGTCCTGGACTTGGGCCTGTTCAGACTTCAACAGAGCTGATAAGATATGGACTTGACCTTGCAAAGTCCTGCCCATGTTCGCAGAAAAAGAAGTTGCGCAGAAGATACCAGCGAGACGGCAGAATAGGAGTCTTCCATTGTCAATCTCTGAGAAAATGCTGATTTTTGACAACCACTCATGGATGAGACTGTCTTTGTGAGAAGCTAGAAGTCCAGCGAAAGAGTTCCAGTACACCTTTAGCACAGTTTCTGAGAACAGACTCACCAAAGAAAGTGAGAACAGTTTTGCTTCCCTTGTGCCTCCTCTCGTACAGCGCGACACAGCTCAGCGTCAGGAGACACCCCTTCGGCCTGCAGTCTCCCCCACGGGAGACACTGGGCCCACAGCGAGTCTGCACTGGGCTTCTTCAGCTGTGCAGGATGCCGACAAGAGGACCGCTTCTTCCCTGCCCCAGAGAGGACGCTAAGGGGCCTGAGCAGGTGAGGCGTGGGAGGAGCTGGGGCCACGGTGACCAGGGCCTGGAACTCGGGGAGGTTCTGAGCATCCTTCTGACCTCCGTGTGGACTCCATCAGGAAGCACATCTGTGCAGGGGCCTTGGGAACACAACTCCGTGATCAGACCTAAGGCTTAAGTAATTAATCTACCAGCAGAACAGAAGAGGGTCTGCCATGGGCTGGAGAAGAGGAGGTGGGGAAGCTAGTTAGAAAGCCACAGTAAAATATTATATAGGAAAGAGGTCAAGAGAATCTAAGTGACAACAAGAATTAACATGAGGGGTCAGAGACAAAGAGATTCTATGGAAATGGCAGTCATAGGACTTGACGTGAAAAAAAAAAATCCTGAAACTATGCAATTGGCTGAATTTAACTTTCAACTATATATATATTTTTTCTTTTTAAATTACACAAATCCTTAAAACACAGGGTTGGTTTCAACCTGTTTCAGTTAAGTCCTCGTGTAGGGTCGTTACTTGGGTGTAATTTTCCCTCCCTGATTTGTTTCTGGGGAGGAACGAAAGGGGAAGGGCGTCTGAGTCGTGGGTTCTGTGTTTCTGAGTGTGCTCTCCCGGCTCAGCAAACATCTGGTTCCCATCAGCCCGCGCGGAGGCGGGATGCGCAGCAGGGCCCGGGATGAAACGCAGCAGATGAAGTCTAGCATCTCATTCATCAGGAGCTTCCAGACAGTCTTCCCGCCCTGGGCCGGGGACCTCAGATGACACTCCCCACGCTCCCGCCCCTCGGTGTGGGCCTGACCGGGACAGGGTGCTCAGACCGGGACTGTTATTCTTGTCCACCTTCCAAGTGGTTCCTTGGAGACCTCATCAGCTTCCAGGCCCTCTCCTCAAAAACTGAGGGGGTACCCCTTGAGGACTGCGAAAGGAGAAGAATCCCATTTGCAATGCGATCCAAGAGCCTCTCTAGTCGGCCGCTTTCACTGCGTGAGCAGTTACTATAAATTTGCTGCACCAAACGAAGGGAGGATAACAGAAGAAAGAAAAATGGAACTTTAATGAGAAATGTGGTATCGTAAAGGGCTTCCCTGGTGGCTCAGACAGTAAAGAATCTGCCTGTAATGCAGGAGACTCGGGTTCAATCCCTGGGTCGGGAAGATCCCCTGGAGAAGGGAATGACAACCTATTCCAGTATCCTTGCCTAGAGAATCCCACGGACAGAGGAGCCTGGTGGGCTACCGTCCATGTAGTACCACGAAGTGAATTTTGTCCATTTTCTCAGCAGCAGTGAGCAGTCACACAGTTGAAAGGTCACTTAAGCCCTGTCATTCTCCTCAAAGTATTTCAGATTCAAGGGTAATATTGACCCTTCACTGCTCAAGCACTGAGGATAGACAGCTACTTACATCCATCGCAGACGTAAAGGATCATTCCCAGCGTCCACTCTCTGTTCAACAGCTAATTTGGGAGAACAACACTTTTCCCTGAAACCTTTTGGCTGAATCAGTGATTACTTAACCAATTAAATCTGCAAATATTTATTGAGCACGGACTATGAACTATTCTACTTAGTAAAGATACATGGGGGGAAACATAAAAACCCTAGCCATCTTGGCACTTACATTTCAGAGGGTAATACCAACAAAAAGGAAATGTAAAACAAATGTAAAACTTGAAAAGACAAAAACACAGTGTAGATTTAAGAGTTGAAAGAAGTTGCATTTTTGCATGGGGCATTCGGAGCAATCCTCAGTGAGAAGATAAAGTGTGAATGGCTGAGCAAGGCAAGTGTCTCGCAGAAGAGGATTCCACGGCGCCGCCAGCGCAGCAGAGATGAACAGCCAGGTGCGCGCCTGGCTCGCTAGGAGCAGCGAAGGCCGTCAGCGCAGCTGCAGCCCCGGAGAGGGAGGCTGGAGAGCGGACGCGGCAGGGCTGACAGGCGGGTTGGGAGGGTACCAGACACTGAAGACGCTGCAGAGCCTGCGAAGGGTCTCAGCACCCCAGCAGTGTAGCAGCACTGAAGCTTTCACACGGTCGTGCTCACGTCTCTGGAGGGCACACTCAGGATGGATTAATGTCGGCAAGTCTCCTGAATTCATGACAGATACATGAGGGCAGATGCACCAAAAGCAATGCAAAAGAAGTAAGATTTGGAGCAAGAACAAACTCCATTTTTAGCCAAAGTATAACTTGTAAGGACGCTGTGCACAAATGCCCTCAAAGGACGAAGACGAGGCGTGTCTTTGCACGCGGACGTTTCCTCTCACTGTTCCATTTCCAAAGTGGAGAGAGCCACATTCTGCTGGTCTCTCCTTTCCCTAATTGATGGTTTCCTTCCATTTCCATTTTGCTTAGCTTTTTAAAAGGAGTTTGCATTTCTCCAAAGTCCATAGCCATATATATATATATATATACATATATATATATATATTTTTTTTTTTCCCCCTACAGCAAATGCTGAGTAATGGGTCAGAGCATCTGGGCAACCCCAGTGAAGGCATGACCCAGGCCTGCTGTGATGAAGGAGGGCGGAAGCTAGTGCATCCCCAAAAAAGTGTCCTATCATCACGGAGAACATGGGGTGGAATCCAAAGGGAGGTTACAGAAGGTTCAGAAGGTCAAGTATTAAGCAAACTGTGCTTTCTACTCCCTGGTAAAATTTTACTGCTGGCTCTAAAACTTACTCATCATGGGATCCTTAATATACATTATGTTTACACTGAACTAAAAGGGCAGAAGGTGGTTTTTTGTTTCAACTGAAATGGAAATACAAAATGTAGAAAAAAAAAATAAAGGAGGGGAATCATTACCTCAGATTCCTGTGTTGACTTCCCATTACAGAAATAAACATTTGAAATGCAAGTACCTGGGTAATATTAACAGTAGTAAGAATGAGGCTCTTACCAATGTTTCATGAGCATTATCTCATCTATTCCTCAGATACATTATTACTGCCATTTAATCAAATGAGCAAACTGAAGCTTAGAGAGGCTCAGATAACTTGACAGGGCTCAGACAAGCTAAACCAAGCCACCGTGACCAGCTCTCACTCTGAGGTTCTGTGTCATATGCTGAATTAACTTGCATTTCTCTGCAGCGTGCATATCTCTACGTACAACACAGAAATCCCAACAAAATGGAAAGCTTGTCGTCTTACCAACTCACCTTCTCTTTCTTGACGTGACATTTCTTACATTTTCCAGGTACACGTCCATACAAACAATTCTCCCACAGCCTCACACCTGGAGGTACCAAGTGCTCTGGGGACTGTAGCCTCAAAGACAACCTCCCACTGCTGAACTGGCTTTGATCAAAAAAGTGTACTTTAATGTAAGGAATTCTCAAAAACAGCAATTCACCTCTGCCCAGCCACTTACATTTTATGAGAGTGGAACATATACCCAAAATGAACAGAAAGCAGAAAAGTTTATCTGTTTACTTTGCATTGCCTTTTTTATACTTTATACTGGAGTATAAATGATTAACAATGCTGCGTTAGTTTCAGGCGTACAGCGAAGTACGTCAGTTACACATGTATCTATTTTTTTCCAGATTCTTTTCCCATTTAGGTCATTGCAGAGTATTGAGCAGAGTTCCCCGTGCTGTACAGCAGGTCCTTGTTGGTTATCTCTTTTAAAGATAGCAGCGTGTATATGTCCATCCCAAACTCCCAATCTAGGTTTCCCCCAACCCTTCCCCCTCCCGCCTTCTGGTAACCATTGAAAGGTTGTTGCTGAAAGACGCCAGGATTCTTGGCCTCTGGAGGAGAAGAATTCAATCTGGGGCCAGAGACAAGGCTCGATAGCTCAGAGCTTTTGCGTAATAAAGTTTTACTAAAGTATAAAAGAGATAGAGAAAGCTTCTGAAGGGGGCAGAAGGAATAACCCCTGCTAGTCTTTAGCTGGATGTTATATAGCTACTAGCAGTCTGCTAATTAAAGAAAGGAAACCTCTCAAAACTCAGAGAATGGCACCAGGCCCCTCACCCACAAGATACATTCTGAGATAATCTTGACACCAGGTGAGTCATCCCGAGCCATAACACAATTGACATGAATCTTGAAGAAAGGCAGATTCCCATACAAATATATAGTTTCATTAACATAGATTAGGAGAACAGTGTACCAGTATCACATACTGGTTTGTCAGGTTGGTTCTGAGCCTTTAGGTGGAACTGACTTGGAGACAGAGTCTGGGGTAAATACATGGCACATTAACATGGCTTAAGACAAACATTTCCATAAGAAAAATGCATTGGTTAGCTCAAGGTGTGAGAAAAGTTAAGTTCAGGTGGAACCAGGCGTCACTATGGCAACACAGAGTTTTAAGAGAAACCTCTTTTTAAATCTGTATAGAGAAGGGGGAGAAATGTACTAGTCTGCTTCTTCCTGTCGCTTAAGAGAGAGAGAAAAAATGACACTTGCGGCCTGTTTTCTCCGTTTGGAGACCCCTGGCCTTCCTGCCTGCTCCCCACTCACCATGATTACACTCAAATGTGGTTATCATTTTCCATATTAAATTACTGATATCATTGATTTGGCATATTATGTGCCATATTACAGCCATGGGCAAACAGCCTCTCCAAAATATACAGAGAAAAGACAGAATGTGGATTAATGATTGTTAGAGTGTGAGTCATAGTTTCTGTATGTGCAGCTCCAATGGGGTCAGGGGTCTTTAATAAAGGTCATCTCCCCTTGAACTCTGAATCCCTCTAACCACCAGAAAGACCGTATTTCCCATGGTGATGTTCATAGTAACTAAGACACAGTTTGATAACTGCCCTTTGAACAGTGCTATGGTAAAACAGGGGTATTTGTGGCTCTTAATTGGGAAATAGTTCAATGATTCATATGCTTCCAAATCTCTTTGACCTTTCAGTGTTGCCAAACCTCCTAGGGAGACTGTACAGGTATAGATACATTTCAAGAGCAGAGTGGAAGTAATGAAAGTAAATCCAAATTAGGTTTAGGTTTTCCTTAAAATACGAAAATCATTCTCAGTTCCCAGCAACACTGAGCAACTGAGTAGCAATCTTTTTTTTTTTTTTTTTTTCTTCTACAGATGACCTGGGGTCTGAGAAGGACTCTGGAGAGAGGGTCTGTTAACCCTGGTGGGTGGCTTCTCACAGTTTGCTACTCTGAGTGTAGGAAGTAGACCCAAATCATTGAGCTCCACTGGGAGCTCTGAGTCACCCCAGTGAATTCAAAGTGATGGTGTGTCACAGATTAATTCACATGGTAGCATGTCTTAAGAAACTAGACCGTTACTCTGCAAAAATCCCAAGAAGAATGCATACAAGGAAGACGGCAGCTGATCACACTCCTACTTTTTAACATGCACCATGCAAATGGAAGCGCTGGATTTAGCCTGGGCTTTCTCAGACAACTGCAGTAAGGTAGTTTTCTGTGGGTGGGTTAAGGAAGAGAATAGATGCTTCTTTCTAGTCTTGTTCCTCATTTCCTATTGGTTTAAAATTCCAGCTGTATTCTACATAAAGAACTTCATTATTTTTCTTAACCTGTTTGCTACCAGCCACATAAACCAGTTTTGGAGGAGGAGTTAATTCTTTCCATGGGATTTCCCAGGCAAGAATACTGGAGTGGGTCCATTTCCTTCTCCAGGGAATCTTCCTGACTCAGGGATCAAACCTGCATCTCTTGTGTCTTCTGCATTGGCAAGTGGATTTTTTTTTTTTTTTACACCACTGAGCCACCTGGGGGGCCCAATCATTACACAGGACTTTGAATTTCAATTTCTGGATGACCTACTTTTTATGAACAAAATAACTACAAGATTCTCCTTTTATCATCTATAAAACACACACACATACTTGCCTTAATAAGTAAGTTTCATTCTTCTAACCACTTAGAATGCTTTCAATTTCCATAAAATGAAACTCTAAAACTGAAGCCAAAAAAAGCTTCATTATTTTACATGCCAAGATGTTCTCAGCTAGGGCAGATCCAGTACTGGACAATTAAGGACATCAAAGATGCTCTCAGAGACCTGTGATTTTCTGTCTTGCTGCTCTATCATCCTTATCATGCTGGTTCTGTTCTCAACTTGTATCCCTTAGAATTACAAAATAGCTGCTGTGGTTCCAGCCTTCACAAGCAGACACAGCAATGACCAACAGTGGAAGATGAGGCTTCTCTTGCTTACATCTTCTATTAATTAGCCATGAAACTCTTCCTACAAGCTCCTTAGGGATACTTCCTCTTATTTCTCCTTGGACCCAGTGGTACATGACCTTCCCTGAACAGTCCATGCAAAACAAACATAATTTTGCTTATAAGGAGCAGGGAAGAGATGGAAATTGTTGTTTTAGTTAACCAACAATATTTGCTACATTCTCTAAGTTTCTTACATAGTTGGTGTATTGTTTATATTAATCAGTATGAAAGGGCTAAAGGGAAAGTGAAGGTCACTCAGTCATGTCCAACTCTTCGTGACCCCAGAGATATACAGTTCATGGAATTCTCCAGGTCAGAATACTGGAGTGGGTAGCTGTTCCCTTCTCCAGGGGATCTTTCCAACCCAGGAATCAAACCCAGGACTCCTGCACTGCAGGCAGATTCTTTACCAGCAGAGCCACCAGGGAAGCCCAGGAATACTGGCGTGGGCAGCCTACCCCTTCCCCAGCAGGTCTTCCCAACCCAGGAATGGAACCGGGGTCTCCTGCATTGCAGGCAGATTCTTTACCAACTGAGCTGTTGGGGAAGCCAAAAGGCCTAAAGGAGGGGGTTAATTAGAGTAAGAATCCAGGCCTGGAACTTAAAACTTAAATGGTGATACAAGATAGATAGGGAAAATAGCTAGCAATTTCAAAATTAGGCAATTCAAATTCCACTATGCAATACTACTTTCTGAAATATTAAGAAATCTGTTTGTGCCTCCCTCTTCTCTTCCCCGTAAACTCTTCCACCACTGTATCCGTTTGGGACTGTGTTTCCAAGGAAATGAGGCCAGAATGGGATGGAGAGTGTGTGGAGCTGTGATTGACTTCCTCACCGCACCCTACAAAATACATTCACAGTTAAGTCACTGTTGGTATTGATGGAAAAGGTGCCTATTTCAAACATATTGACTTTATACGTCTTCTAGAAGAATCCTTTATCTCAGCACAGCAGGGCTTCCAGACGAACGACCACTTTGGGCAGGGTCCTGGGCCACAAGCTCTCTCTTTAATATCAGACCGAATAGAAGCAGGAGCAGTGCACACACCTCGTGAGTTTACGAGCACTGAGTGAGAGCAGATTCTCTTCATTTAAGGGTGGGAAAAAAGAAAAAACAGCTAAATGGACCTAAGGACAGGGGCACCTTAGAAGCAGATAAAAGAAAACCTCATGAAAATTCAGAAAGACATGTACTTCTGAAAAGGATTCAGGTCCAGAAACCAGAAGACAATGCTCAATAGTATAAAAGAACTGTCTTCTGTACTGCAAACATTAAAATCCGTTAAGCAGTAGGGACTTCCCTGGTGGTCCAGCGGCTAAAACTCTGTGCTCCCAATACAGGAGGCCCGGGTTTGATCTTTGGTCAGGGAACTACAGCCGCAGCTGAGTTCACATGCCACAACTCGAGATCCTGAGTGCTGCAGCAGAGATCCAGGTTCCCCCATGCTGCTGCCAAGACCCAGTGCAGACAAAGAATAAATAACCTTTATTTATATTTCCATAATAATATTATAGAAATAAGTAAAATATAAATATTTTCTGTTTATTTATATATGTATGCAGCCAAATAAGATTTAAAAAACCCATAAGGAGCAAACATAGAAGAAAACAATATTAAAGGGTGAGTCAGAAAGACCAAAAAATTAACTATAAACGCGATAACCGGAAACAAAAAAAGAAAAGCACCCACCCATGCACAGAAAACATGAGACTCATAAAAGGAATGCATAGCAACTAAAATTAAAATGGCAAAATTAAAATCTTCAGGATAGGATCTTAAGGGCAAAAATTCTCGATCAGTTATTTCCAAACAACCTTGGTAATACCTCTTCCAAAATAAAGAGGTAAAAAGCAAAGGACCGAATCTGGTGAAAGGAGAGATGATAAATATAGAAGCTAAGAATTACAGTTACTTCCAAGGATGGAAAAAATGCACTATTTCAACACCAGCAGAAGAAACAGTAATCAAGTCCATAATTAAAAACTTTCTGGAACTCAAAACTAAACACTCTAGAATGGAGATTAAACAGATTCAACTTGTTTCCAATTGTTTCCAATGCTATTAATGGAAATAAACCCACAAATGGGTAAATTCGACAAAATTTTGAAATTATGAAGAAAAAGGAAATTTCACAGAAGATTCTGTCCTAATAGCAACCAACGCCTCAGGTAAGGGGCCTGGGAAGAAATAAAAACCCTCAAGAAGACGTAGGTTGCCAAATCATTCTCATTAGGAGCTTCCAAGCATCACAAAGGACCAACACTTCCACTTGCTCTTCTTGGGTTAATACAGATTAGCTATCACTTTGAGGGATATAGACAATAGTCAAGTCTATACTTCCTTTCAACCCTACGGACTTGACGTTGGGTCCATGACAAATCACTCTCCAGCAACCCTGGGCTGATAAAGAGACTAGCTGGTGGCTGAGCTCCAGATAACAGTTCTTCACTTCAGTTTTATTTGGGTTTGGATTTCATGCATCAAAACATCATAGATCCAGAGCTTCCCCTGTGGGTCATAGGTCACAAAGTCCAGGCTTGCAGTGGTGGGATTTCCCTCAGACTGGTGCAGCTACTAATGTAACAGAATACACGTTGCAGGGAAATGAAACCCAGAAAGGGCAGGAGCTTCTACTCGCTGCAGGCTGTGAAGCACCGCAAAATTCATGGAGTATCCTCTCTGAGAGGGACTGAAATGCAGCCCAGCACGGATGAAGATTCCATGAAGTTCCATCCTATCGGAGAGAAACAGAGTCCAGAGTCACCGGCATTCTTTTAGGAGCACAAAGGCAGGAAGCAATCAAACCACCCAAAAAAACTACAAATAGAAGGCATCAGTAAGGCACAAGGGGGGATACGTACAAAAGTTAGGGAAAGAGGGAAAACAGAACAACCAGAAATATTCAGCCTTGCTAAAGCTTGAATTATATCAAAAATGGTGAAACACTGTTAGATCGGGCGATTTGCTGCTGTTGTTAAGTCACACAGCCGTGTCCAACTCTTTTCCAATCCCATGGACTGTAGCAAACCCGCTTCCCTGTCCTTGGGGATTCTTCAGGCAAGAATACTGGAGCGGGTTGCCATTTCCTTCTCCAGGGATCCAACCTGCATCTCCTGCTTGGTATGCAAATTCTTTACCACTGAGCCACCGGGGAAGCCCAGATTTGGTGATTAGGAAGTCATTAATAACCCCCTAAATGTGTAATTTTCACAGAAGGCAGGTGCTGGCAACTGGAGGTAGAGATTTATCTCTGAGAGATACTGGTCCAAAGAGAGATTATTTTACAGGCTAAACATCAGGGATTTACACCTCAGTACTGCTGACATTTTGAGCCAAGTAATTCTCTGTTGGGAAGACCATCCTAAGAATTGTAAAATGTGCAGAGCATCCCTGGTGTGGACCCATGGGACCCTGGGAACAATCCCGGGTTACACAGTCGTGACCCTCTGGACCCCAGCAGCGACCCCCGGTTACACAGCTGTGACCCTCTGGACCCCAGGAGCGATCCCCGGTTACACAGTCGTGATAACCAAAATACGTCCCAGACATCCTCAACTGTCTCTAGGGAGACAAAACTTTCCTTCCAGGCTATATTATAATATGGAAAATCTTAAAATACAGTTACTAGAAAGTTAGAGTGAGAAAAATTAAGACTCCGCAGAGTCAAAGTACAGCTTGCGAGAAATTTAAGAAATGTCATTTAACGTTTTTATTTCTTACCTTTCACGCTTTGTCTCTTATAACAAACTATCAACACCTTGTAGGTATCATTCTTTATATTTTCAAATATTTTTCACAAGAATAGGAGCTACAGTCCACGGGGTCGCAACAGAGTGGACACGACTTTGCCATAGAGCAACAGACCACAGTGCATGTGATGAATAAGATATCTACATGCTAAATAGACAAGAGAATTAGTCAAAGGTCACATCCAGAGACCACACCCCTGAGGAACTGTGTCACCCAGACTTCCAGAGGAGACCCGCAAGACCTTGCTCCCTCCCGTCCCTCTGAGAAGAGCACTTTCTATGACCTAGGTTCCAAGAGATTAGCCGAGCCCCAGCCTCGAGCTGCCTGGTCACTACTGTGTAAAGGTCACACGAGCTGACGCACTTCTCTCCCCGAGGGCCCGCCACGTTCTCACGCACAGATGATGGAGAAGTAGATACCGCCTGTCCCTCTCATGTGTCCACTTGAGACTGGCCCACCCAGCCTCCATCCCTGCTTCTGTCCTGGCATGAAATCTGTTGTGGACAGATTCGAGTCTGAGCTGAGGAAGATGGAAAAGCTCCCTCAGATCCTGTTCCCTGACCAAGTTTCGCAGGGCATTGCGATCCGGAGTTCAGATGTGAGCTGGGCCAAGAGTGAAACAGGACTTCTCCAGTTACTAGTGTCAAGGGCCTTCCTTTCTATACTAGAAAGTGCATGGTGAATGGTGGCTGTGGTTTAGGATGGGTTCTGGTATACCTAGGACGCTTGCCATGCTAATGCCACTGTAAGAATCCCAAAGCTTCAATTTAACCCTTAACCCATGGCCAGGGTAAACATTTCTTGGACAATAGGTTGAAATGATAATGACACACTTATTTTAAAATATGTCATTAAAAAAAAAATCTTCTGTTGATTCTGGCAACATGGCTGTAAGCCTTCCATTGCTGTTGCTGATTAGTGGCTAAGGCGTATCTGACTCATTGCAACCTCATGGACTGCAACCCGCCAGGCTCCTCTGTCCATGGGATTTCCCAGGCAAGAATACTGGAGTGGGTTGCCATTTCCTTCTCCAGGGGATTTTCCCAACCCAGGGATCAAACCTGAGTCTCCTGAATCACAGGCAGATTCTTTACCACTGAGCCTCCTGAATGTATAATTTCAATGAAAAGATCACACTATCAATTTCACTTGAAGAATGAGGTCAAGAGGCTGAACCAGGCCTCATATCAGATACCCATCCCTCCTTGTAACGTGATGACTTCTGGAGCCAAAGAAGTTGATCCAGACTGACTGTGATGATGCAGATAAAGCGAGTCAACCTCAAATCTACACTGGCAGGTGGTCTTCTTCAACGATACTCTGGGTGACGATGGGACCAGGCACCTCCACACAGACGCTGGCCCCGACTGCTGCTGCCATTACTCAAGCCTGGGGGTAGTGAGGGTGTCCCCTGACCTGTCTACTGTCAGCAAAGGGCCCAAAGGCGAGGGCTGACAGGGAGCCTGGCTTTTCTCTGCAGTCCCCTCTCCATCTTCACCCCTACTCTTTCTGGTTTGCTTTGCTTTCTTTCCACAAAAACTGTGGTCAAGCTGTAGTTTATCAAGTCCTCCTTTTCAGCTTCAATCTCTCAGTTCCTTATTGCATGAGGGCTTCGCCCACAAACACTACCCCTTGTCAAAGTGAAACTACAAAGGCGCATAAATGCGAAACCCTGGAAAACCAATTCAGCTGAAACCTGCAGTCATCTCTGCCAGACATCAGAGGCGGTTTTATTAGCTTATTGCCTTTTCTCTACTCATAATCTGCTGCTATCGGTTTCGGGCTGTGATTTTTGTGTTGTTGCTTCCTTTTGCTCCTTTTACACCTCACGTGATGGGGAAAACGACAGATCGTATGATGCTCCAATTAAAGTAACAGAATTCACCTTTCAGAAGTACTTCCTGTTTCCTTCTCACACAAACAAAGGGAATGCGGTGCTTTTAATTGCCTACATTGGCTTAAAATTTTTTTTTATTAATTGAAATATGAAAATAGTGATTAATCAAAGGGGAGAAATGCAACCTTGCCAAGTAGGTGCATTTGTGCTACTTGACTCTGGGGATTTAAACTCAGGATTCTCTCCAAACTCATGGTTCAGGTTCTAAGGACAGAACCAGAAAGAATGTGGAAAGTGAGGCCAAATTGACAACTGGATGCCGGACCAAGGGACGCTGAAAGTTCGCAAACTTGCTTCATGGGTCGTCTTTCTTTCCACTCATAAGAGCCACAGTCTGCCCCCAGTACGGTCTGCATGATCTCCCAATTTCAGTCAAGTTAAATGTAAGCTGACATCAAGTTTATGAAGGGAGGGAGAAAGACCAGATAAACAAAAGCAAACAAAGTATGTTGTGGTGGAAGCTCAGGCTCTTCCCTAACTCCTGGAAATCAAATGTTTTCCTGGAAAGACTTTGGATGAATAACTTACATCATCATCAACAGAAAAGTTTGTCTTTACAAAAGAGGGTTCTGTGAGGAAGAAAAATTGTGATCCAGCAGGTAACGTTCAGGTCTACAGGGTAACTGCAGCACCCAGGGTTTATACAGCCAAACACGTGGGAAACGGACATTTTCAGATTTCTTGGGAATTCAAGGTAGCTTTCTGGGTTTCACTTTCTTCTCTTTTTCTGGAACTTTTACGTGGACCTGGCCCAGACTTCAGGAGACAAGTGAAAGAAGCCTATTGCAAGTCAGCCATCAGAGGGGAGCAAAGGGACAATGGCTAACACCCACCACCACGTCAAAGTGCAACGGAAGGACTAGGGCCCTGTGGCTCAGAAGCAGCCATCAGCGGTTGCTTTGCAGAGAGATAAATAACTGTAGAGTACACTGTTTTATTTTTTTTTCATGTTTAACAGTTGAGTCTCCTTTTAATATGTTCGATCTACACCTCTAGTGGTATTCACTTCTCTCAACACCATTCACAGACTCGGCGCCTGAAATACCAACGTCGTAAGGCACACGTGCAAAACACCGGGGCCTCCAGTGAGTGACACTGGGAGCCTCGCGTGGGCAACGGGATCTGGAACGACACAGGGGCTACACGCTGCCGTGTTAGAGGAGAGACTGCCCTGAGGAGTGGGCCTCAGTTGCTACGAGCGAGCAAGGCAAATGGAAGCTTGTGTACTTGTCTCCCAGTTTCTTATCTCTTCAGTTCCTTAGTAGCAACATGCCAATAAGAGCATGAGCTACTCATTTATCTGAAGAAAATTATAAGGGAAGATGGACTTGACAAAGCTGGCTGGCAAATGCACGTGATTCTGCCAAAAAAAAAAAAAAAAATTGGTAGAACTCTGACATGCTCAATCTGCTGTTAGTTTTTTATTCCCCAACAAAAATCCTTATAACTTAAGAGATGCACCACACTTCAGGGTAACAGGACTCATCCCGGCTCTTTTTCCCTCAAAATTACAATAGGTTGTCTCCATGTACACGCTAAGAGCCCTGACTTGGAGAAATAATCAAAAGTGACTAAATGGTACAATCTCAATGGTTCACTCTAGGTTGCTTGCTAATACATTACATAGTTCTCCTAGCCCACCCCCCCCCCCACACACACACAAAATTCTAGCAACACTAACCTTATTTTTTTAATGACTTTTATGTGGACCATTTTTTAAGTCTTTATTGAGTTTTGTTACAATATTGCCTCTGTTTTATGTTTTATTTTTTTGGCCAAGAGGCATGTGGGATCGCAGCTCCCTGACCAGGGATCGAACTCACAGCCCCTGCATTGGAACAGGGGGTCTTAACTGCCGGACCAGCCAGCAGCTGTAACACTAACCTCCCTGTAACTGATCAGGTGTTTAAAGTGTCCTATGTGTCCCCAGTTCACTCCTGGGTTTTAGCTCACTGTGCCTCCGGTGGGTGCGGCTACTATATCTTACACCCCAGGCCAGCAGGCCCAGCTCTGCTCTCATCCTCATCATCCTGTGCCTGTCACTCGCTCCATGGCAAACAGATGGAGAAACAGTGGAGACAGCGACGGACTTTATTTTCTTGGGCTCCAAAATCACAGTAGATGGTGACTGTAGCCATGAAATCAAAAGACAACTGTTCCTTGGAAGAAAAGCTATGACCAACCTAGATAGCACCATATGTAAGACACATAGCCAATGGGAATTTGCTGTACGGCCCAGGAAACTCAAACAGGGGCTCTATATCAATCTGGAGGGGTGGGATGGGGCGGGAGATGGGAGGGAGGTTCAAAAGGGAAGGGATATATGTATACCTATGGCTGATTCATGTTGAGGTTTGACAGAGAACAACAAAATTCTGTAAAGCAATTATCCTTCAATAAATAAATAAAATAAATAAATGGGCAAAGGAGCCGAATAGACATATTTTCAAAAAAAAAAGGCAGAGACATTACTTTGCCAAAAAAGGTCCATCTAGTCAAAGCTATGGTTTTTCCAGTAGTCACGTATGGATGTGAGAGTTGGACTCTTACGAAAGCTGAGTGCCGAAGAACTGATGCTTTTGAACTGTGGTGCTGGAGAAGACTCTTGAGAGTCCCTTGGACTACAAAGGGATCGAACCAGTCAATCCTTAAGGAAATCAGTCCTGAATATTCATTGGAAGGACAGATGCTAAAGCTGAAACTCCAATACTTTGGCCACCTGATGTGAAGAACTGACTCATTGAAAAGACCCTGATGCTGGGAACAATTGCAGGCGGGAGGAGAAGATGAGATGGCTGGATGGCATCACCAACTCAATGGACATGAGTTTGAGTGAACTCCGGGAGTTGGTGATGGACAGGGAGGCCTGGAGTGCTGCAGCCCATGGGGTCGCGAAGAGTCAGACACGACTCAGTGACTGCACTGGGCTGGCTGACTCGCCCCCTACTTGCCTCTCTGAAGCTGGAAGCCTCGTCCTGCTCTTCCCTGCCTCTCTGACAGCACACAGAAGTCACGTGACACAAAGGCCTCACTTCGCGCTGAATGAATCGAAACAGTCCGCACATCCCCCTCTCGCTCCTGCTCTGGGGCTTTCCTGAGTCTTCCTTAAGACTTTCAGAAATCAGAAAATAAAGGAGTGCTTATTATAAACGAGGCTCTGTTGTACATTCTTTAATTATAAACAACCTCAGAAATATTTTTTATGAGAGATGGCTGAGAAAACAGATGCACCCCGAGATTAACGTTCTGGCTCTCCACCACAGGACTAACAGTGAAGGGCTCCATCCTGAGCCCAGACGCCCTCTCTTAACTCCCAGACCAACGCTTGTGCGGGAGAGCAGCGAGGGACCCAACTGCAGTGGGTCACACACCCCTAGGACTTCAGTCAGAGTGAATCTATTAGAACAAAAAACAAAACCCAAAACCACACGATACTCAACTTTCTCCCTCTGCGTGTGCAGTGTGTTCCCAGGAAAGCGTGCTCTCTGTAGTAGAACAGAGGGAAAAATCTGTGGTTCACACTTCGTAGAACACATCACAGATAAACTCACCGACTCCTTAGGCTAACCACCTCACCATGCAGAAGGATGGAATGGTTTCATCTGCAGTCACTGCGGCTGGAGGCTGACCTGGGTGAGGGCTGCCAGCTGTGGGGTCCAGACCAGGGCTCACCTGTCTGTCCCTGAGAGCTGCCGGCCCCTCCACGTGTGATGACGGGTCCAGGGTGGCTTTAGAATGGATGAGCCAGAGCACCGGGCCGCCCCAAAAGGCGCCTAGCATCGCCTGCCAAGGTGTCCTCCCCTTCCTCCCTGAAGGGGCACTGTCTTTCAGCTCTCCAATTTAGACCCTGCAGTCTCAGAGGATAAGAACTTAAGGGCCCCAACCACAGGCCTGAACAAGACTGATCCCGGGGAAACTTCCCGGAACAGGATACAAGAGGAGCCCCAGGTCTCTGCCAGTGAGGAGCGAGAGGAAGAGGTGTGGTGCTCCTTCGGGCAAACCAGAGTGGGGGTTTCTAGAACCTTCCTTAGGAGCCCAATATGGTACCTACCCCTGGCCCCGGAGACATAATCGGGGAGCTTCATGAGACACAGCCTCAGTCCATCCCATCCCAAGAGCTGAGACTTATTCAGAGGCTGCGTCTTTGACTTTCGTAAATAATTGTGTGTGTGTATGTGTTCACCCACGCATACGCACTCAGTTGTATCTGACTCTTTGTGACCCCATGGACTGTAGCCCACCAGGCTCCTCTGTCCATGGGGTCTTCCAGGCAAGAATACTGGAGCGGGCTGCCATTCCCTTCTCCAGGGGATCTTCTCAACCCAGGGATCAAATTCGTGTCTCTTGCATCTCCCACACTGGCTGGCGGATTCTTTACCAACTGTGCCACCTGGGAAGCCCTTCTTACTAATTGCTGTTCCCTTATTTTCTGCAAAAAAAAAAAAGCAACAGCCACACAAAGACAACTTCAGAAACAGGGACTGCTAAATAGGAAATATAGACCCCAAAAAACCAAAAGTGAGATAGGACAGGGAAAGAGGCTGTTTGAGGAGATAAGCCGGGGAGTCGTGAATCTCCGCCATAAACAAAAATCAAAGAACATTAAACACATATATGCCTTTAAAGAACTAAGATGATCAGAGTGCATTTATTTGTTCAGTGTTATTTAGCCAGGTTGGAAAACAAAACCCTGAAATTCATGCCAAGATAACAGAGATGGGAGCAGGACTTCTCCCCCTCATAATTATCTTACTATCTGTCCATCTTAGGTCAACAAACTGGCTATGATTGACAGGTTAAGATGTTTAGGTTAATCGGAGCGCACATAAACCATTTTAAGTTTTCTAAGACGGGAGAATGTTATAAAACAAACAGAAAATCCTGTCTCCAGCTTCCTACTTTCAGCCCTTCTTGCCACTGCCCTCCCCATCTCTCAGAGGAGCGGGTCCACAAAGCGTTTCGGGTTATCACCAGGCTGGTGGGCACAAGTTTCTGTGTGACCTAACAGATTACTGCATTCTTCTAAATGAAAGGAGAGGACGTGCTTAATCTCACTGGCTTCCGTATATACGACAGAAGGAGAAACAAGTGAAGGTGAGTAGCGATCACTCTTCCTCCCCTGAACTCTCTTGCAGATTCTTGACCCTGTGTGGGGAGGATCCAGGTAACGGATGGGGAGATCGTTGAGAGGAGCCCAGACCTGCTGGGTAAGTCAAGTGGGAAGAGAAAGGAATCCCTCATAAAAAGAACAGAGTCCATCTGGAAGGTTGGATGGAGGCAGAGAGGGGAAAAAGGAAAAAGGAGCTTCAGGGAGAATATGTAGGTGGAATGCGAGAGGGACCTGACTTGGTAGGCAGCGAGTACGTATATGAAGTGAGAGTGGCCCATTTTGGAAAATTCTGGAGTGTGTATTAAGTGGAATAAAAACATACCAATTTCTTATACCATTCAAGATTAAACACGTCTTTGCAATGAAAGTCACTTTGGGCTGGTGCTCACCTGAACGTGGCCCAGTGTGGAAACAGAACAGAGAGCAGCCAGCTCTCTGTGGATGACACACTTTCAATGTAAGGTCTGCGCCAAATGACAGCATAGCTTATCCTTCACACCACCCTTGCCCTCCACAGCACCCTTTTCCAAGGGGAAAAAGAAATTCATTGTAAAGACGACTCTAAGATGACTGCATGAAGACTCCAGTATCAAATAATTGAAGGTCCCAAGGTCACACATACGGTAGGAAATATGCCAGTACAGCAATTAGAAAATTCAGGCCCTATAGCTTACCACGGCTGGAAAACGTGAGGGAACGCCCATCCATTCAGTAATTAGAAAGACGGTTGTCACGTGCCCTCCGTTTGTATGACCCTCTTCTCTGGGAGTGGGCTTCCCTGGTGGCTCAGACGGCAAAGAATCCGCCTGCAATGTGGGAGACCCAGGTTCAGTCCCTGGGTCGGGAAGATCCCCTGGAGGAGGGCATGGCAACCCACTCCAGTGCTCTTGCCTGGAGACTCCCAGGGACGGAGACTAGTGGGCTACGGTCCACAGGGTGGCAAAGGGCGACAGGCCTGAGTGGCTAACACCTTCACACCTTCACTTTCTTCTATGTAACGTGGTTACAGCAGTGAATAAAGGAGACAAAATCCCTCTCTGTGGAGCTAACTTTCTAGTGAGGAGAGACAAGTCAGCGGTAAACAGGTAAGTATAATATATGGACTGTGATGTGCGGGCAAGGGATGTAAAAAAGTGTAGTAGCTCAACAAGGAGGTTTCGGAACTGACAAGTGTAGGGACCAGATAATCAAGGAAGACATCACATTTGAAGAAACTGAAGGTTTGAGCCACATGAATATCTGGAGGGAAAACACCCCCCAGCAGTGAATGCAGAGACCCTGGAGCAGGAGCTGAGCAGGGATTCCTGAGGAAACTACAGTTTTGGGGTTTTTTGTGGGGGGAGGAGGGCATGCTGAGAAGCAGGTGAGATCTGGTTCCCTGGCCAAGGGTCAAACCCACATCCCCTACATTAGAAACACAGTCTCAACCACTGGCCCACCAGGGAAGCCCTGCAACCTACAATTAACAGAATATCTTATAGTGTTCTGAATTTTACTTATTCATGTATTCCCAGGTGGGATAAGAAAGTCAGCCTCACAGAACTCTTGTAAAGTAACTAGAGACAACGTAGGAAAAGTGCTTGGCTTCTGAGTAACAAACTCACACGAGTAAGTAAATAGCATTCTTCTTGCCGTACGGCCCATCTGCCAAGAGACGTGTGCTGTCTTCAGAAGTCAGACCTCAGGAAAGGCTACCAGGTAGTCCAGCCCGGGGGCGAAAAGCCACTGTGATGATGGATGCAAATTCAAACCACAGTTCCATTATTTACAAGATACATAAACTTGTATCGATTGCTCAAAGCCTGTGAGTCTCTGTTTCATAATCTATAAAGTGGGCAAAATTTTGTCCATCCTTCAGAGCGGCTGTGAGTGTTAGAGGAAGCACTGAGAAGAAAGAGGAACAGCACTAACAGCTGGCACGCATGGAGCTCAGCAGGCGCAGGCGCAGCGCAACGCGTCTCCCTGCATCATTTCATTCCACCCCCTTAAGACCAGGGGGTAAGAGTAAACCCATGTTACAGTTGAAGAGAGGGGCTTCCCAGGTGACTCAGTGGTAAAGAATCCGCCTGCCAATGCCGGAGACGCAGGTTCAGTCCCTGGGTTGGGAAGATCCCCTGGAGAAGGAGATGGCAACCCACTCCAGAATCCTTGCCTGGAGAATCCCATGGATAGAGGAGCCTGGTGGGCCACAGTCCACGGGGTTGCAAAAGAGTCAGACATGACTAGGCGTGCAAGGAGAGAGAGAGAGACAGATGAGGAGACCAGGGTCTAGAGAAAAGGCCTGCGGGCCCATAACTAGGAAATTACGGAGTCAGGATTTGAATCCAGCAGTCTGAAGACGATCTGGGTTGAGACTACCATACTCTAGTGTGGCACCTAACTAAACTCCACAGATGGCAGATGTTATTGCTATTGATATTTTTGTTGTTGTTTTACTCCTTTCAGAAGGAAAGAAATGCTGAATTTGAAACGAGTCTGCTGGGGACTCCCCTGGTGATCCAGTGGGTAAGAGTCTGTGCTTCCACTGCAGGGGCCGTGGGCTCAGTCCCTGGTCGGGGAGCTAGGGTCTCGCATGCCACGCAGGGCAAGGCAGAACGCACACACACACGGAAGAGGAAACCCTGCTAGTCATAAAAATGATGAATCACTATGCTGGGTATCTGAAACGAACATAATGCTGTAAGTCAACTATGATTCAATTTTTAGAAATGAATAAAATAACACTGCTAGCACGGTTAGCAATGAATATACCCATCACTAGGGATAAACACTGGAGAAGGCAATGGCACCCCACTCCAGCACTCTTGCCTGGAAAATCCCATGGACGGAGGAGCCTGGCAGGCTGCAGTCCATGCGGTCCCTGAGAGTTGGACACGACTCAATGACTTTGCTTTCACTTTTCACTTTCATGCATTGGAGAAGAAAATGGCAACCCACTCCAGTGTTCTTGCCTGGAGAATCCCAGGGACGGGGGAGCCTGGTGGGCTGCCGTCTATGGGGTCGCACAGAGTCGGACACGACTAAAGCAATAGCAGCAGGAATAAACAAACCAACAAAAAGGTCTACCAACCAGACCCCTGGTTTACAATAGTCAAAGAAAAGTCACAGATGTGAATCACTGTATAAAAACCTGGATAGACACACTGCCCTGCCCTAATCCCAGATATTCTAAACTTGGGAACATCAGCAATTAGATGAAATGCATTATTGAGTTTTCTCTCATCGTGGCTTAAGTCTGGCTTTCTCACCAACCAAACAGACATGCACGCAGAGCACTGCCAGAGACCAGAACGTGGCGTAGGAGGAGCGCAGACAGTCCGCTGCACCCGCCACCTTGGCACTTCCTCCCCCAGACCCGGCCCATCGCTCATGGACACACACACACACACACACACACACACACACACACACACACACACAGACTGTCGCACCCGCCACCCTGGGGCTTCCTCCCCCCAGACCCATCCCATCGCTCACAGACACACACACAAACACACACAGACACACACATACACACACAGACTGCTGCACCCGCCCACCCTGAGGCTTCCTCCCTCAGACCCATCCCATCGCTCGCTCATGGACACACACACACACACACACACACACCCATATACTTGCTTCCTGTCTTCCTTTTCACTGCTCAAGTAAGTCTCTACAGATGATTTTCTGAACTGACTTCATTTTAAATAATTCACACTACAGAGTTGGTCCTTCTCCTGAAAACCCAACCAGGAGTGCCTCTGTGTGCTCTGGGAGCATCCTCAGGCACGGGGCTCCCACGCCCATCTTCCTCCCTGCCGCCCTCCCCTGCTCACACTCGCTCTCTCACTACTCTGTCTCTCACACACACACACACACACACTCTCTCTCACACACACACACACTCTCTCACACACACACACATACTCTCTCACACACACACTCTCTCTCCCACACACACACACACACCTCTCTCTCTCTCACACACACAGTATTCTCTCTCTCTCATACACACACACACTCTCTCATATATACACACTCTCTCTCACACACACACCTCTCTCTCACAGACACACATAGTATTTTCTCTCTCACACACACACACTCATAATATTCTCTCTCATACACACACACACTCTCTCTCACACACACACTCTCTTATATACACACACTCTCACACATGTACTTTCTCTCACACACACACACTCTCTCACACACACTCTCTCACACATACACACTCTCTCTCATATACACACTCTCAAACACACACCTCTCACACACACACACTCACACACACTCTCACACACACACACCTCACACACATACACACACCTCTATCTCTCTCTCACACACACACTTAGTATTCTCTCTCTCTCATACACACACACACACTCTCTCTCTCACACACACACACACTCTCACACAGAAACATTTACTCCGGTAAACTTCTCCTCCATCAGGGGATGAAGAAAAACCCGTATTTTGACCTTTATACACAAGTATCATCCCAGCACTTTAAAAATCCCCCATTTCCCCAAAAAGAAGAGAATAAAACTCCTCCCATGGAGGGAGTTCACTTTGCGGCAATTGCCTGTGCATCACGTGTAATTAAACCTGTGCCACACAGCGAGCTTCCTGATCAGAGAAACCTCGGGGGGCAGGACATTAGAGGGGGGGCGTGTCTGCAACCGGACGGAGCATCGCCTCACGGGGGACGAGAGGGGCTGAGAGCTCTTGGGTGTCCTCTGCTGCTTGGTGAGACCCCAGACCTGCTCAGCTGCTCTGTGACAAGTCCCAGTTTCACGGAGCTGCGCAGTCAGTGCAGTCAGCGCATTATCAGCGCCCAGCCACACACAAGCACACCCTCAGCCTCAGGCAGGGCCGCAAAGACACTCACCTCCAACCAGGAGCCCGCTCAGGCTCACTGCCCACCTCTGACACCATTTCCATGCCCCTCCTTGGAGTCAAGTAAACAGATCCTTGTTTTTTTGTTTTTAAAGTAAAGCTCCTTCTTACAGCCAGAAAGCCTGTCTCTTGTTTTCAACTCAGCTTCAAATACCTCTAAGGCCCCGTGTTATGGACCAAAAGGAGAACCAGAGAAGATAAAGGATTCCCGAGTCAAGTGCAAACCCAAAGCACTTTAATTCAACAGACCTCAAAATAACAGGCCTCAACCCCTGGCCTGGAGTCAGGCTCAGCAGGTTCCCGTGTGCAGCTGCCCGGAACTGCTGAGCTCATCAGCCCTGCCCCGGCCCTGCCCACGCGCGGCTCTTCCACTCGCAGGTGCCTACTTTCATTTTTTCCTTCCTCACACTCATCCTGCAAACTAAGCACTGCTAGGCCCTGTTCCCCTCACCCCCCACTTTTGCAAGTTCCTGTGGGCTAGTTCAAAACCAGTGGGGTTCAGACGGTAAAGAGCCTGCCAGCAATGCAGGAGACACAAGCTGGACCCCTGCATGGCAGCCCACTCCAGTGTTCTTGCCTGGGAAATCCCACGGAAAGAGGAGCCTGGTGGGCTACAGTCCACGGGTCGCCAAGAGTCAGACACGCCTGAAGGAACTAACACTTCCCTGCTGCTGCTGCCAAGTCACCTCGGTCCTGTCCGACTCTGTGTGAGTTAACCAGTTATCAAAGGAGATGCACCGAGGGCTCCTCAAGTGGGACCCTGAGTCCAGGGAGATTTTCTTCCTCTGAGGAGGGATTTCTGCCAACTTCCTTTTCCCCTCATTTCCCTCCTGCTTCAGGAAGGTGAGAGATGGAAAGAAACATAGTAACGGGACATTTAGCAGAGCCCGAAGTCCACACGGGCTCAATCCCTGGTGGCTCAGACAGCAAAGCGTCTGTCTACAATGCAGGAGACCCGGGGTCAATCCCTGGGTCGGGAAGACCTCCTGGGGAAGGAAATGGCAATCCACTCCAGTACTCTTGCCTGGAAAATCCCATGGACGGAGGAGCCTTGTAGGCTACAGTCCATGGGGTCACAAAGAGTCGGACAAGACTGAGCAACTTCACTTTCAACTTTCTTTTCGAAGTCAAGACACGTCAGCCCTCGATTGTCCCAGGGCTCTCTAAACGGAGCCAGGGCTGCCCGGAACATCTCCTCTCGCCACCTTGCTGAGCATGCAGAGTCGGGCAGGGAGCTGTGGTTTTCTGGACCAGGCCAAGGCAAGCAGGCCGGATGCCACGTAGAGTGCTAAAAGGCCCCTGGGTCACTCCGAGGTGTGCAATGAATCGGGATCTTACTAAGGCACTGATCCGCACTTGGGACATATTAAAATGTATGTGCCCCACCTGTTGTGATTTTCATTGCCGAGTTTTTTAAATGCCCGTATCTGTATCTTCAGTGTGGCCAACATATTTGGGTGAATGTTAACCCGTGACAAATAATCTCAGCAAAGTCGTAAGTTTAGATTCGATCCTGCTTCTAAGTTCCTTTCTCATGTAAGAGGATATGCATCCCCCCAAATCTGCTGATGCGCTTTTATCTCTTTTGTTTCGCTGCTACCACTTCACTGCACTGCACACGTGTTGTTGGGAGGAGCATCAAAGTCCAACGCGTGGGGCTTTCCAGCTGGCACAAGTGGTAAAGAACCCGCCTGCCAACGCAGGAGACGTGGGTTCAGTCTCTGGGTCAGGAAGATCCTCTGGAGTAGGGAATGGCAGCCCACTGCAGTATTCTTGTCAGGAAAATCCCATGGACGGAGGAGCCTGGTGGGCTACAGTCCGTGGGGTGGCAAAGAGTCGGACACGACTGAGTGCCTGAACAGCAGTCCAGGACATACAGCACAGGCCTGGAGCCAGAGACTCAGTGTGACGGGCGATGTTTGGCGTCAACTTGACTGGGCCACGAGGTTCCCAGATATGTGGGCAAACAGTATGCTCGGTGTTCCAGTGAGGGTTTTTTTGGACAAGATCGACATTGAAATGGGTAAGAGTCTGTAAAGCAGATGACCCTACTGCGGGTGGCCTTCATCCAGGCTGTTGAGGGCCTGAGTAGAACAAAAGGGCTGACCCCTCCATGAGTAAGGGGAAACCTCTCCTGCCCGATGACTTGAGCAGAGACATCATTTCATCCCTGCCTTCAGTCAGCTGGAATGTCAGCTCTTCCCCCATCTCCAACCCGCAAGCCTTAAAACATCCAAACCTGAAACGACACCCTTGGCCTGCCCGGACACGGGCTTGTTTTCCTTATATAGATTACTGAAATAAATGAGTGTCCATGACTCAACAGAATCAGCAGGCAGGAGGAATAATACTTCCTCCACCAAGGAGAACAGACAACAGAGGAAATGAGAAGGAGGGAGGCGAAAGCTCTCAGCTGCATCTCTGGGTGGAAAGGCTAGCACTTCACTTGCTTGTTTGTTTTAAAACCAAATATCACCAGTCAACAGAAGAGCAGAGATTTCCATTCTGAGAGCACGCTGCTGCTGTCTGATCACTCTCCACTAATCAGCGTTTACAGCCGTGTCCCAGATGGGATCCTGAGGAGCACTCCAGAGAGCTACATTGTATCATCTCCCTCATCCACTCAGAACCCCTGGGGGCTTCACGTCCCGCTGAGTCAACCCTGGCGTCCTGGGCTTCCTGGCCGTGGCGCCGCAGCTCTGCTAGGGGCCCCCTTGACCACACGCTCTGCCTCCAGGAGATCACAGCACTCGCTCTGCACCTGCCTGCCCTCTCTGCTCAGATCCTCCATCGGAAGCATCCCCCCTGTTATCCAGGCTCCTGTCTCACCGGCACTCACTGTAGCCTCACCGCACTGTGACTGGCTTTTCTACATCTATGCGGGCCACCCCTCCCCTCCCCACAAGACTACCAGTTGGTGAGCGCACATATAGCACGTGGCTTAGGGCTGTCTTGTGTGGAGTCTCAACAAACAACCCACTCCTAATTAGTACTTAAAACATGGATGACTATATAAATGACTGGAAGGCAGAAAGAGAAGGAGTGGGGGCCACAGACAGGGTGGGCGGGGGGCGGTGGGCAGGGACACTCAGAATCAGGTTCGGTCTTCCTCTCGTACACAGAGATGGACTCTCCAGCAGATAAATGAGCTTCATGTCAAAAACCCCAAAGCCAGAGCCACAGAAAGCCAATGGCTCCATGAGGTTTCAAATGCATCATCTCCACATGCAACCTGGGGAAAGCAGAGAAGTCACCAGTGGGTCATAGATGGGATGCAAAGATCGCCGCTGTGGTGACTTCAGTCCAGTCCTCAAAGTCTTGCCCACTGCTTGGCATCTTCACCAGGGTCTCTCAACCAACCCCACCAAGAGCTTTTTTATTGCTGTTCGGTCACTAAGTCATGTCCAACTCTTTGCCACCTAACTCTTTGCAGCATGCCAGGCTCCCCTGTCCTTCACTACCTCCCAGAGTTTGCTCAGGCTCATGTCCATCGAGTCCGCTGGCTCGTGTCCAGTGAGAGCACCAGTAGCTGAGGGTTATCTAACACTAACTGTGTTCATCTCTTGACCAAGCACCTGACACGTCGCAATCTCACTGAATCCTTGGGACAGCTCTGAGAGGTCACTTTTACAGGCCCATCTTCCCAGGTGACCAAATCCACTTAAGGTTACATGACCTGCCTGATTTCACACACTCATACACCGTAAAACCAGGCTGGGGAGAAGAGGCCGCCAGACTCCCAACGTCAAAACCTCCGGAAGCCGCTCCTCTGCCCTGCCTTCCAATCCCCTGGTGCCTTGCTTGATGCTGTCTTTCAAAGATTGAGTCCAGTAGCCGTGAAACGAAAACTACTCCACCTAAGACAGCCCCTGACATCCTGACCTGAACGCTGACATGAGCTTTGTGCCCTGCGACTAAGGTTAACTATGATGACAAAAAAAAAAAAGAAGGAATATTTTTTCCTGCTTTTTTTTTAATGACACAAATTAAAACTGCAGTTCATCAGTAGTTTGGTATAATCCTACCAAGCACTCTGTTTGCTGCCACAGAATCCACACAACACAAGTATAATAAAGCAAAAGCAAACAGGTTAACGGCCTATTGACACCGGGGCCTGGAAGAGACGGTGGAGCCTTTGTACAGAGTGGGAGGCACAGCAGGTGAGGGAGAGGGGCTTCTCTGCCGTCTCTGTGAAAGCTTCCCACGCTGCACGGAGGGAATCAGTGTTTCAGTAGGTCACAAAACATCAGTCAAAAGTTACCGTTTAGCCCTTACAGCATTCCTGGCCAGGTAAAGACTCTAATCATTCATTCCCAACATGGTAAAACACACATCTTAAAAAAATAAATAACCACCACGAGGAATGCAAGGAAAGCGGGCAGAATGGATCATGAAATAGGCAGAAGGGAAGGAAAGGAGAGAAAGGAAAACGAATATATATTGTCTTGTCTCCTCCTGTGCTTTTATCTAGGGATGGAAGATCACTGTAGGCTAGAAGTCCAGCTCTTCTCATAATAACGTGAAACCATGTTGCGGAGAGCAGCTTAGATCGCCTGACGCGAGGAAAAACGTGAGAAACGGAAGTGATGAATGAGCAGAAGGGAAGACAGACTTCACATTTCCTTGCAGACCTAAACCACCTTTCTAGAAAGGGTCCCGTGGGAGACAGTGCTAAGAGAATGCCTGCACATCATTTCGTTCCATTTTCAAGACAACACTCTGAAAACGTCATTCTAACAACCATTTACTGCTGAAGACACTGGGGCTCAGAGAAATGATCTACCTCAAAGGCACGCTGCTGTTTAGGTGGCAGAACGCTTGGGGGCCGGGTGCACGGCTTTTCCAGCCACTTCCATCTGCCTCCAATGGACACTGGGTAGGTTACTTCTTGGTAACCAACCTCCTCTTAGATAGCTTGTCCGTGAGTCTTGACACTGGCAAACAAGCTGTAAGGTTACACAATCCCCAAAGCTTAGGAGAGACAAAGAGGATAGGCAGCTTTTCTATAAGCAGCAGCCTTTAAGGAAATGAGCAGTCAACTCAACACACAGAAACGCCTATCAGCTGCTCCAAGGGTCTTCTCCGCTTTTAGGCCAGACCAGGCCCCTCTAACTGGCCGCTTCCTCTCTGCTCTCTAGAGAGTTCCAGGTTGGATTAGTTCCTTATCTGATCTGTAAATGCTTTTCCATCTTTTCTTTATCTGGGTTTTCCCAGCGTAAAAGCTGTCAGTCTCTTGGTGAGGTCAAAGTAGACCTTCACTTATTCTATTACCAGCTCCACCGGGTTAACTCCGATTAGGAAAAATTATCACCTTGTTATTAAAGAACTCTGCTTTCACTGAGGCCATTGTTACCCTAGTTTCAAGAGCTCCTTTGAGGTCACAGAATCCAGTAGCTGTGTGGAAGCAACGGATTAGGAGAGAAAACCAAGATGCCCCTCTTCTTCCTCCTGAGTATCTCCAAAGATCCCTGAGCCTGTGCCAAGGGTGTGAGTGCGCCTGCCCGTGGGCAGTCAGGCCAGGTTCGGTGTTCGCTTAAGCGGCATGGCCGTCTTATGGGTCTGCCTTCACCCACCCATCCGAGTTCGGCTCGATTTTAGGTTTCTGAAGTTGACTTGGTAATTTCTAATAGATGTCAAATATTACAAAGGTTTAGATGTGGAGCCAAACATATTTGGGCTGCAAGTTTTTGGAAAGCTGGAACTGACTCTCTGGAGAGATTTCCAGTAGGGATGGGTGAGTGCTTTTTTTGCCAGGTTTAGAACCCATTCCAAATCTAGGCTTGGCTGGAGTCTTCTCGAAGTTAAGGGGGAGTTGTTCTGTTTTATTTTCCCCTCATTTAGCAAAAGTCTTCTTAGCTTTTGGAATTATGTCCCAAGGGAACTGTGTGTAGATATTCAGTGGCTCTGAGGAAACCTCTTTTAAATTACTGTGATTTTTTTTTAATGTTTATATGTTTTTGATCCCACACAGCCAAAAGTATCTGTACTTTATAGTTTTTGCTGTCTTAGTGTGACTGACAGAGTTTTATTCACTGGAGAAAAGTCACCTCTAAACATGCCTTAGAAAATAACCACCCCCTCTTCATGAAGTTAAAAGTAAATCCCTCCTCCTGGACAAATGGTTTGTGCCCAGAGTTAATACACCCAAGAAAGCAAAAGTTGTTGCTTGGCTCCAGGTGAATTTAACAAACATGGTTTTCCCTAGGCCCCGTCACTCTCCTGTTTATGGAGGTGTCAGAGCTAAGGCTGAGCCCGTTAAGGGAGCAGAGCAGTAGAGAGCAGGGAGGGACCCACACGGTCAGGAGCTGTGCAGAGAGCAGAGGAAGCCTATGACCCGGAGACCGGATTAAAATCCCCAGTTCCGACGCACACTCACTGTTGATCTGTCCTTTTCAAGTTACTTCATCACTGATCTTTCCTATAAAAGAGGAAAACTAATCCCTGCTTTATTTACCTTGAGGGAAGATGATATATATGAAAGTACCACTTCACATAAACACACAAATACACAGGATCCTAGGAACTGTAAAAAAGCGCTTATCCTGAATTTTGGAATCTGCATCCATCTTAGAGGATATGAAACAGAATCTGCTTAGAAAATTCAGTGTCATTATGATCCTTTACCATGAGGCAGTTTTAAGGAATAAAATAACTGATGACTGGGGAGAGTTTAATAAAAAACCTCCTTCCAAGTCTACCTCTCTGCATTTCCCCCATTAAAAAAGAGCTCCTTTACAACAAAGAGTGAGTCTGGAGAAGACCAAAGATCATGAGGGTCCCAGGCTGGCAGTGAGGGGGGCCTCACTCTTCTTATTTGGGACCAATTAATTTCATGGAGTCCCAACCCTACAGGGAGTAAGCCCCCGTGTTTCCTAAAACTGGGGCACCCCATCATCCCAAAGGGCAGAGAGGCAGCATCTCGGGGCACACTCCCTCAAACCCCATCAAGAACGTCAGCCCCCCCGACTCCCCCACCCCTCCAGGCCTCTCCTTCTTTATGAAGTGAGAGTATTGTGGATGACTGTGGTCTCGCACTGCATTTTTGGCTGGCCAAGGCAATGCCATGGCTTCAGAAGCTCTCTTTAGCAGGAGCTGGCCGCGGCTCTATTGTTTGCATCTGGGCCGTGGCCAGTGGAGTTCGGACATCTGCCCATTGTGTGAGCTCCGTGGGCGCCAGTGGGCTGCGGCTCATTGTTCCGCTGGGGATTATGCCTCTGGTCCTTGGAAAGGGGAGTGACTCAGCAGCAGCCCTCTATCACTTCTGACATTTGGAAGACGAAAACCCCTTCTGAGTTCCAAGTTCGATTGCCAGTGAGTTTCTTACCCTAACCAAGCTAACCCATAAAGGTATATTGCCTGACAAAGCCCAAGCCTGCTCACCTCAACAGAGTTCCAATTTAGTAGGAAATTTGGGGATCCCTTTTCTAGACATGTCTAAGGCTGCACCAATTCAAACGGTCAGCCCCGTCTAGTTGCAAAACCAGGAGGTAAAAAGGGGCAATAAAAGAGGTCAGGGCTGGCACAGTACGAGAGGCGGGCACACTGCTCAGACCTCTCAACAATTGTGCTCTTTTCTGTCCCTTCATTTTCAACCCTTCTGCAGCTGCTTTCTAGCCCTTTGAGAATCTCAGCAAACATTTCTATCCTAGCACCCCCTGCTCCTGCTATTAACTAACCATGGCGTATTTTAAGAGCTGGTGAACCCAGGGCTCAATTTCTTTGCCTTAAAATTGAAGACTGTATTAACATTTACCTTACAGGACAGTGAAGGCTAAAGCCCTTAGTACAAGAGCATGGTATGTAAGAAGTGCTCATTAAATGTCAGAGATTTAAATACTGATGGTGTGCATAAACAGCAGAGCTCCATGTTGAGCATTCAGAGATGACTTGATACCCATGAGAATTACTGTTAGGATCATGACATGATTATTTGCTCCAAGTGAAAAATGAACAGGGTCCAGTTGGCTTCTCTGCTAAGGTCTGTTTACAGAGGATGGCCCATGAGGGTCCACATGAGGCTTGGGTCAGACCTGAAACTGAGGCTTCATCTTGAAATACCATCACCTCTGCTGTTCCATGACCTTGCTCCCCACTAACCACGGACCGAACTTTCAGTTCTTTAAGGGCTTCCAACCTGGCCTCCATGGCTAACAATAGCCAATAACTTCCAGGAAAACAAAGAGCAGGATATTGGGGTCTTTTGGCCTCTGCATCAAAGAACAGCTGGATCCAATTCAGAGCCTTAACTGAAGAAAGAAAGAAAAATGGACACCCTTCTGCTGGTCATGTGTCAGCCATTATAGGCTGTATCCCCTACCACCTGCAGGAACAGACTCGAATGGCCCGTTTCTGTTGAGGAAATCTTCCAGCAGATGACAAGCAGTGCCCCAGCGGGGATCCCATCTGACAGAGAACTGGCGACAACCCTCTCCCAGGAAGTCGCAACTGGGCACGGCCTTGGGAATCGGAGAATGGTAGGTTCAAAGCCTGACTCTGGCCCTTACTTTGGGCCAGAGCTCTGTCATCCTTTCTGAGCTTCAGGTCCTTCATTTTAAACAAAGGAGAGATCACCAAAATTGCACATTGCTTACTTGGGAAGACTGCTGGGAGATTGAGTCGGGATCCTGTTAGCTGGAGAGCGCCACGCAGCCTGCAGTGCCTGGTGTTTGACACATGCCAACCTGCCCTCTCTCCCTCCCAGAGTATCCCCGTGTGTGGGGAGCAGTACGGCCCTGCCAAGCACACAGCAGAGGTCGAGGCAGGGGTTCCTCCCTAAAAGGCAGCGAGACCCTGGGTGCCTGCTGCCGTGGCTCACTGGTGCTGTGTGCCAGTGGAAAGCTGGAAACCAGTGAGCCAGGCTCAGCCCTCAGCTTCTCGAAGCCCACTGCTGCCCCACCCCAGCCCGCAGGTTCCTGCCCTGGCCAGCGTGTTCCTTCGGCAACCCCTCCTCTTCCACGGGTCAAGAGCATGCCTGCCTGCCCTCAAGCGTCTAGAGGAGCCCTTCCCCACCCCTCGAGGGAGTCTGCGATACAGCCCAGATGCTCCTGGAGATTAGACGGGCTTTCAGTCTAGTCTGAAAAAAACAGCCCTGTCCTTTGTCTCAGGCCATTATTTCTTTCTCTTACCAGTTTACGAGGATGCGATGTCCCATTCTTCATTTGGAATATTTCGCTGAGGGTATTTGTAGATCGTCAGCCTATACGTCAAGTCTTCTGCTTGATTACACCATATAAATTCAGTTCTATTTATAAGCTGACCCAACTGCCACTAGAATAGGAATTAAACATATTTCTAGTTTCAGGGGCAAACAAAGCTCATTTTTCTGACTTCGTATTTCTTCAGATGAAACATTATCCTCAATCTAAAGATCAGAATTTTCATGCTGCAGTAACCATCTCGTTCGGGAGAGGAGGAAGGTGAAGAACTCGCCTTGAGGGAGATTCCCCCGCTCATGGCAGAATCAGGACTTGCACAGACGCAGCAGGTTCTCAGGCTGGTGCCTCTTCACTAGCCCATCACCCCTGATGTGGCAGGGGCCCCTCGGGTAACACCTCCGCACCCTTTGAAAGGCCCTTGGCATGCGTGCTCCTGTCGAGATCCGCTCTCCCGACCCTCTGCTCTGTGTCCTGTCCGTGGAGGACTTCCCATCTTTCCAACATGTTCAGGGGACCTCTTCCCACTCCCTGGAATGGCCTGCCCCACCGGACTACCTGGAGAACCTACTCATCCTCTAATATCTAACTCAAAGCTTATCTTTCCTTCTATAACTCTGGAGTCTTGGAAGACTCCCACAGAGAAATCAGCCACTTCATTGCCAGTGTTCTGACAGAACCCTCTGTCTGTCTCATCTTAGAACAAGTTGTTGTTTAGTCGCTTCAGTCATCTCTGATGCTTTGTGCTCCCACGGACTGTAGCCAGCCAGGCTCCTCTCTCCATGACATTCTCCAGGCAAGAGTACTGGAGTGGGTTGCCATTTCCTTCTCCAGGGGATCTTCCCAAACCACAGGCTGAACCTGAGTCTCTTGCACTGGAGGTGGGTTCTTTACCGCTGAGCCTTCAGGGCTGCCCCCGAAGAACATACTCCGCCAGATGACAGCTATTAGATTATCTCTGTTTAACCACCAGACTGCAAATTCTGCAAGTTTAGGAATTATACCTTATTCATCCCTGAATCCTAAGCTCTGCAGTGTGCTTCTGATACACAGACAGACTTAATAACGGCCATTTTTGTTCTGCTTTGCTTTCATGTTGTTTTGTTTACAGATGATAAATTTCATGTTAGTTGCATTAGGTGAATAAGAATACACTTACACGGAGTATAATTATTTGATTCTGGTCAACATCCAAATATGTCTGAACATCTATGGACACTTTGGATTTCCAGAAACTAGAAGTACTACTACTACTACTAATATTAATAATTGGAAAATTTTGCATGAAGGGTTCAGTAACTTTGTGCAAAGAGAGAAAGCCCATGAAATCAGAGCACCAGAGAAAATATCTGGAGAGCTCCCTTTATTCTTTCGGTTCAGTCGCTCAGTCGTGTCTGCCTCCTTGCCACCCCATGACCTGCAGCACGCCAGTTTTCCCTGTCCATCACCAGCTCCCAGAGCTTATTCAGACTCATGCCAATTGAGTCAGTGGTGCCATCCAACCATCTCATCCTCTGTCGTCCCCTTCTCCTCCTGCCTTCAGTCTTTCCCAGCGTCAGGGTCTTTTCCAAGGAATCAGTTCTTCGCATCAGGTGGCCAAAGTGTTGGAGTTTCAGCTTCAGCATCAGTCCTTCCAATGAATATTCAGGACTGATTTCCTTTAGGACGGACTGTTTGTTAAGCTTAAATTAAAAATTTAAGAATTCCTATGTCCCTCCTTTGACAACACAAAAACAAACTCCACTTGTGATGACATGCACTCCAACATCTTAAGATCTAAAACGAAGATTATAGTTAAAAATTGTAGCAAAATAAACACTTGTTTTGGAGAGAATAATAAACCTCCAGTAACTTAAAATTGGGCGTTGGAGGGGGGAGGTTAGTCGCTAAGTCATGTCCAACTCTTGCAACTCCGTGGACTGTAGCCTGCCAGGCTCCTCTGTCCATGGGATTCTCCAGGCAAGACTACTGGAGTGGGTTGCCATTTCCTTCTCCGGGGGATCTTCCCAACCCAGGAATCGAACCTGGGTCTCCTGCACTGTAGGCAAAGTCTTTACCAACTGAACTATAAGGGAAGCCTTAAACTTGGGCCTTAAGTGGTAATTAAGTCTCTAATATAATTAAAATATCTCAATAGGTCTTAAAGTAGAATTCTTTAAAAAAGTAATATGGGCTTTAACCCATAACCCCCATCCTTGAAAAATATTGGGGAATTCTCAACTCTGTCATTTATTTTTTAATATTTTCTATTTCATTCAGTTTGCCAGCAGAAAAGCATGAGCATTCACACACTTGGCAAGTATCTTAGAAGTTGTGAAACACTGCTGTTGAATGACCAAAACTGCCCTCTAACTACTAGCTCTATAGGCAAAGTCTTACTTATGGGACATTGTGAGGACTCCACTGCCCCCGCCATGACCTTCACCATATTCCCCTTAGACTAAAAGGGCTATGAGTTCAGTTGCATTCAGTTTCCCCCTCAGCTTACCCTGGGATAATATCAGGTTGGTATTTTGAGCCTTGTTTGGTTATTCTTGGCACCAGAGGACAATCATAGTTTCTCCCAATCAGGTTATAACGTGCTACAATGGGAAGGCATGATATGTGAAGAAAGATGAAAAGCCAAACACAGGTCTAATGCATGGAATCCACATAGCTATGCTGAGTGATACAGGAGGGCAGGAGGCTTGAGGTATGTATTTTGTCTTAGATCAGAGCGTGAGTTCCATTCCACTCAAACTAGAAAGAGAGAAAGGAAAACAGAATCCCTGTATGTTGAAAACAACTCCAGTTAGAAGCTACAAAGGCAGAAGTTATTTGACACAAATGCCACTATTTCAATTTGTTAAGGGTCTCTGGGAACTTAGCTTACCTTCAAGACTGACGGGGAGAAAGAGAAATAGCGGCTCAGGTGCAGAATTGTCCCACAGATCACAGGAACGACCCCTTCAGCTGGAAACTCATTAAGAGCCATGCTGGTGAAGTTCAAGGTCAGAAGCTACACAGCATCTGTGCAAATTCCATGCAGCATTTCAACTAGCTGGGTCTCAGCTGACGTTCCTGGCCAGAGAGACTCATTCAAACACATCCCGTCTAGTTTTTCAGGGGTTTTTCCCTTCCCCCACAACATCTCCAGTCTAGTTTATCAGGGATTTTTCCCTTCCCCCCTCCCCAACATCTCCAGTCTAGTTTTTTAGGGATTTTTCCTCCCCACCCTCAACATCTCCAGTCTAGTTTATCAGGGATTTTTCCCTTTCCCCCTCCCCAACATCTCCAGTCTAGTTTATCAGGGATTTTTCCCTTCCCCCCTCCCCAACATCTCCAGTCTAGTTTATCAGGGATTTTTCCCTTCCCCGCCCTCCCCAGCATCTCCCCAGCCTTACAACATGGATTGTTTTGTTTCATTTGTTTTTGTATTCTCCTCAGGTTCCTCCCTGTAAGTCACATGAATAATGACCTGTATTGACTACTGGGCCCAATGGAGACAAATCAAAGAGAACAGCATGTGAAGATGACTCTTGGCAAATGCCAAGGAGGCTGGCAAAAACCGGACCGCACAGCTGAAACCCGTGGTTAAGTGTCTGACTGACGAGGCTGAATCTTCGCTTCACTGGACCTCTTTGTGCCTTGGCCACCCTCACCCAGAGATGAGGACCACAAAACCCAGAACCTCAGTTTACGGTGGCCAGCTCACTGCCTGACAGACAGCCGGTGCAGACACAGATTACTCTGTATTTTGCTGTGAAACACTTGTTTATAGATACATTATTTTACTATTTTGTATGTATATTTTACATATTTGCAGTTACATACAACAGTCAGTTACTTCTAAGCTCCAATCATGCATCAAGCAATAAGATGCAGCAAATGAGAAAACAACATACACGTGACGGTTCTTCCATTTCTGTAAGTTATAAACGGTGGGGGAAATAAGTAACTCAAGAAATGCCAAAGTAACTGACCAGGCAGACCAGCCTTCCCTGGGCATGCCTGACTTACACCTGCTGTCCCAGCACACGTATTAAAAACTCTTCTTTTTGAAGAGTGTCTTGACCAATTAAATGCTCGTGTGGGATAAACCTCTGAGAGGAAAACCATACTCCAGGCACTGATCCCTGTAGAGACGGGCTGGGTGGAAAAGCTCCCGAGGGTTAGGTAAGACCCAGGCTGATGAGTGGAAGGAGCTGCGTGAAAAATGGTGCAGAAGCGAGGTTAGGAGCACGGATTCCAAAAGGACGGAAGAGTGAGTGCAAAGATAAGAGCCCGGTGGACTATGAAGAATGAGAGAGAAATTAAAATACAGAGGCGCCATGGAGTTCAAGGGGGGCACTGAACAGATCAGAAGTTTGCAGATGGGATGGATCAAAGGACGACAGGAGATAGATCAGGGGTGGCCAGACCGTGAGGGTTCAGGCCGTTCGGGCCCATCCATTTAAAGGGCAATAAAACGCCAAGGAAGGTGTTCCATTTACTTGAGGGTCTGCAGTGGTACAAAGTACCGTGAGCGTAAGGAGCTGCCGACCTGGAGAATAGATGCCTGTTTTATGTGGAAGCCCTTGGGGAACTGCTGCTTCTACAGCAAATTAACAGCGCTTTGCTCGTGGCATTCCTCTTCCAGGGCATACATGTGAGCTGCCTAGGAACCCCCAAAGCATGCAGCACCCATCTTGCCGCCAAGTTTATGTTTCAGCAGAGCAATCCTAGGATGAACCACTCTGCGCACTGGTTGTTGGTTATGCACGTTTAAAGCGCTTTCTCAAAGCTTGTGCTCAAGGCTGAGTTTGTAGAGATTTATGTGGACATTTCTTTTTCTCCTGGTCAAGCCAAGTGGCATGCGGGATCTTAGTTCCCAGATCAGGGATGGAACACATGCCCCCCCTCCCCCCACCCCGCGCTGGCAGTGTGGAGTCTTAGCCACTAGACCCCCAGGGAAGCCTGTATGCAGGCTTCTTCTTGAAAAACATAAAATCTCTCCCCAGGGAATTTTCCTCCTTCCCTGAGGCAGTGCTGGCCTCCTTGTTGTTACTTCCTCTAAGGGTTTTCTATCTCCACTCAAACCGCTGCCATTCATTTTTAAGAGAGGAAGGGAAGAGGCGAGATGAGAACAGAGAAATTAGCCCCTGACGGGTTCTGAAAGATGGAATGGCAACTGAAGGCAGTCGTTTGAAAGCAGAATGGGAGAGAGAAACCAGCGACTCAAGAAGAGAAAAGCGTGCTGTCAAAGAGAGAACTGATTTCAGGGAAAGACTCAATTTCTGAAAATCCCCTCAGAAGGAAGGCCAGCCTGATGCCGGGTCTAAGGAATCAGTACCTCCATCCCCACAGGGATGACAGGAACTCAGTGTGAGGAGAGAAACCTGCTCAAGGAAAGACTTAAATCCGAGGAAGAAAACAGCACCCAGTTCACAGAGCGGGAGCTTCACGGAGGCAGGAAGACGGGGAGTGGGCACACAGTGGTGGAAGAACAGAGGCGTCAAGGACTACAGTCTCTGGGCTCAAAGCAGGGCCTTTCACGTACATGCTGTGTGGCTTCAGACAAGTGTCGTAAATTCTCTGAGCTCATGAGCTTCATCTGTAAAATGGGGATAGGAACAGTACCCACCTCACAGGACTTGTTACTAGGATCCAATACACTCATGTTTATAAAGTGCTTGGAGCCATCTCTGATGCAGATTGCTTGTTAACAACAGTGGGGACAGAAACCATCAGCCTCCATCTCTCTGCATCCCCTGCCGCTCAGGGATGCTGTGACCTCCTCCACAAGCCCCGCCAATTCCAAGCTTCTGTTCCTGTGAAATGATTTTGTCCCCTGCTATGTTCCTTCCACCTACTGCAAATCTTCCTAAAACCGAGCAGGATTTGTAACTCTTACGGCAAAAACTTCCAATCTGATATTAATAAACAGAAGAACTCAGAGGATGCTCTCCAAATCTTTGGTGACCCGCCTACACGTACACCAAAGCCCCTCAGTGATAAGGGCATTCGCCAAGGTGGGGATGAGAAGGCTGAAGACGCTGCGGGGAGCTCGGCCGCGTCCAGGTTTATCTTCACGTCTCTTTGTCTCAGTGTACAGAAGGAGAAAGGTCTCGGCTTCTAGACAGCCATGAAAGCAAGATACACAGGCATGTAAATGAGCTGTGTTCTGGACGTCGGTTTGTATATATTGGCAGGAAGAGCAGTGAAACTTATGACTGCTTTCTTATTCTTTTTCTCTCTTCTGTCCCTCTCAGTGCCAGAGGAGTTATTTTTAAAAGCATGGGTTCACGTTTTTTCTCATAATGTTAGGTCAAAACGGGAGGTGACCTTCACATTTAGTTAGCAGCTGTTATACAAGGGGCATGGTCCACCGGCTGCATTTCGTGTTTGCTGACCAGTAAGCTGGGTATTCTGTAGCTTTGGTTTGCTTGTTCCTCCTCACAAATAGCACTTAACCAAGTCTCAACATGTTGAGACAGTAATTTACTCCTTAAGTCATTAAAAGGATATATATTCCCTGCCTAGTTCTGCCAAAGCAACTTGCAAGGGCGCCCTGGTGCAGAACTGGTATCCTTTTCTCTCTACAGTTGTAGAGATAAGCAAGACTGCTAAATCTTTACTAACAAGTGGAGTTGTTCACCCAACTTTGCACATAAGGATTGAGAGAGGGTGTGAAGTGTCTCCACAAAAAACGTAAAGGATAGAGAGACAACCTTTAGAACCCATAGAAGCAGTTATGTGAAACGCCATCTCATTGAACTGGAACGCCTGAGTGTGTACCAGGGTTCCTATCAACAAGACTGGAATCCCATGATTCATATCGGGTCCTAAGTCTTCAGCATTTCAGTTTCTATTTTTGATTATTCTGGGCGGTTATCAACTTCCAAGGGGGACGAATGAAAATTTCTGGCAAACAACAATAATGAATACTGACTTTGTATGTTTCAGGCGCTAACATTTTTGCTGGGGAAAGGGGAAAAACCACACTGAATAACTTCTGTGACTGAATTTTGTTTTGAGCCCTCACCTAAGAGAGCAATGAGAACAATGTCTATATTACTGCAAAATTTTGATAGAAAATTACAAAAATCTAGTAAAACACGCTAAATCTTTAAATACAGAATTAAAGAATGTAGAAAAAGTTAATGTGGCCACAGAAACTAATTTTTTTTTTTTTGGATATTTAGTGATTGGATGGTCTAAAACTGTCCATATGATCATATTCATATAAAATATAGTCACATGAAAGAATATGCACTCATGGAGATTTCTCTGATCTTAACTGCTAACATCTTGTTGTAAAACAAACTTTACTTTCAATTCCCTAATGTCTGGTCCAATAATGGTGTTCTGTCCTGAGAACTGTATCTAACAAAATTGGTATCAGATTAGACTTGATCCACCCACAGAGCCAAATCTCTCTTAAGGCAAGAGTAGGGCAATGGGAATCCCCTCATATTCCTACAAAAACAAGAGTAAAATTTAAACTGTAAAAAATGAGTAGTGTTTGAAATGTGTATTTCTGGGGCTTCCCTGATGGTGCAGTGGGTAAGAAGGCGCCTGCCAGTACAGGAGTCACAAGTTCGATCCCTGGTCCAGGAGGATTCCGCATGCAGACGGGCAGTCAAGCCCGTCTGCCAAACTACTGCACCAGCACTCTAGAGTCCGGGAGCCCAAACTCCTGAGCCCACGTGCCTGGAGCCCACGCCCACGACAGGAGAAGGCACCGCAATGAGCAGCCCCCACTCTCTGCCACGAGCGCGAGCCTGTGCAGCAGCCTAGACCCGGCGGAGTCAAAATATAAACACGTGTGTAAATAAATTACAAAGTGCGTGTTTCTTTTCTTGCATCAACAGGAAGAGTAAGTAACGGTTTTGAGGCTTGTGTGAGAATAATTAATACCAGCTTCTGAAATGAACAACCTCTGAATATCAGCGTCTTAGCCCAAAGAAGATTCATTTCTCATACAGGTCAAGTTCCCCTCAGGGGCTCCTGAGCACGTCTCCCTCTAAATGGCTCCTGGATTTGGACGGCTTCTGTCCTGTAGCCCTGTCATCTGGGAGTCCTTTATTTCAGGTGCACAAAAGCTGCAAAAGAGAAAGACAGAGAGATTGAGAGACAGAGGGAAATGGAGGGAGGGAAAGAGATCACATGGAGCTGAAGGTAATAGACAGATGAACTGTTTTAAACACCACCTGACTGCCTAAGGACCCTAACTTTGCTGATTTCAGCCTTCCATCTACAAACAAGTCTGCTACACAACTGCCGAATCTTTGTAAATTACACACACCACTCTTAAAGGGTAAAGAACTAGACAACAGACAGGTCAAAATGCAACCAGCCAAAGCCTGAGTCATCCAGCGAAGAGTTAAGTGCAAATCACCAGTAAAAGCAAGTAAATGTCACTCAGTTGAGTCCGACTCTTTGCAACCCCATGGACTGCAGCCTACCAGGTTCCTCCACCCATGGGATTTTCCAGGCAAGAATACTGGAGTGGGTTGCCATTTCCCTCTCCAGGAGATCTTCCTAGCCCAGGGATTGAACCCAGGTCTCCGGCGCTGTAGGCAGACGCTTTACCATCTGAGCCACCGGGGATCACGCTTCTAGTAAATGATAAAGTACTTTCTTTAAATGTCTTCTCCTGCTCTTCCATCACCACAGGTAAGTGACTATACAGGGGTTTTAAAAGGTCTTCCTAACTAGTGATCTGCAATGTTAAAAATAAGACATTGAGCCCAAAATGAATTCATGGATGCTAAGCCATCAAGACTTAATTAGTTTCAGCTCTCCCAGGAATGAATCTCAAACCGATCAATCAGCATTATTAGTTAGATCATCTGCGAGATAGACACAGCCCACCCCCCACGGCCAAAAGAAAGTAACTTTGCAAAAGCCAACCCGCTTTTCACCACTACAACTACCTTTCTGCCCCTTCTGCCTCCAGTCTGACCAGATGCTGCCTGAGTCAAAGAGATTTTTGCCCAAATACACTCTTAGAATGTTTAATATGCTTCAGTTTCCCTTTGGACAGCGCTGGTGTCACAAGAGGGGATGGAAGGAGACCGCAGAGCCCCCAGGCTCAGGTACCTGCTGAGCTGTGGGGCGGCACGTGCTCTCTGCTTCTGGGGGTGATGGACACAGCCGCCCCTCGGGTCCAGGCTCCAAAGGTCCCAGGTCATGAGTTGCCAGACTGAATGCTTCTTTTTCTAGCGAGTCTGGAAACATGCCAGAGCAGACGGGGTTGGCGGAGGAAACTTACAAGGCCGCATGTCACGTGGGTTCTGATTTCAGACTGGGCCCCACGTCCCACTGGGTGCAGAGTCAGGTGAGCTCCGGGGTCAGGCTGGGGCACACTTAGAAACACAGCTGGACTGGGGTGGATCGGATTCAACCTACCAACCCAAGGGGGTTTAATCAGCCTAGGACCATCTTAAGCTGGATTGGATCCAGAGTAAGACCTCAGGTGAATAAAATGTTGCTATAAGGTTGAGCAAGTCCATTAGCCTTAGCAAAGGTGATCTTGAATTATAAGGGCCACCTTGCAGAACTTCCAGCCATCTTCCATAAGCTTGATGTGTATGAGGTGCCCTAGAGAGAAGAGAGGATCTCGGCCAAACATCCACTATACAGGGCAGACGTTTAGAAGGATAGATGGAGGAATAGAGATGGATATTTATTTGTTGGTGGTGTTTTTCTTAAGTAGCTCTATGGTCAGAAGTTGGGCAATTGGAAGCTGACATTCAGAGCCTGAAAGGAATTTTTTTAGGCCTTCTCCCCTAAGCTAGACTGAAACTATGTGCCCAGAGGGAAAGAAAAACATTCTGAAGCCTTCATGGAAGGATTTACCAAAACATTCCAAAGACACAGCTCTCAACCTAGAACGTGGGCATTTTAGGACCTCCATCTTGGCTGAAGGTCCTCCGCCTGTTATAAATAAAAGACGCAAACGGAAGATGCTGCGGCACCTGCATGGGGGCTTCAGCACCTCACATTTGTTATAGGTTTGAACTTCTCTGCCCTTTAATCTCATGTTTCCTATTTTAGTCCCCTTGAGTGTTTTTTTTTTTAAGTTTTTCTAACCTCTGAGTCCGGTTTCCCAGGTGGCGCTAGTGGTAAAGAACCCGCCTGCCAATGCAGGAAACCTAAGAGACTCAGTTGGATCCCTCGCTCAGGAGGATCCCCTGGAGGAGGGTATGGCACCCCACTCCAGTCTTCTTGCCTGGAGAACCCCATGGACAGAGGAGCCTGGCGGCCTACAGTCCATGGGGTCGCAAAGAGTTGGGCACGACTGAGCGACTCAGCACTCACACACACACATGCAACCTCTGAGTCCATGCTGCAAGATGAGACTTTAGAGTGCATATTCCCTTCCCACCTACCAATTCATCACAGGCTAGCACACGCAATCGCTCTGTGTCAATTCAGGTCCTCCAGGTAGGGGGCACGGAGATGGAACTAGAAGTGGAGATTTACTGACTGCAAGGCAGAAGGGAGACAGAGCAGGGAAAGTGAGTCTCATCCAGGGCTGACACCTACAGAAGGAAAGGGGGACGGGAGGGGCCAAGACTGGCCTGCAGCTCTGAGACATCTCGGCCAGCCAGTGGAAAGCCAGGAGCAAAGACAACTGGGTGGAAATGGCCCCTCACAGTCCCGCTGTTTCGCTCAGTCGTCAGCGGGATGCGACCCAGGGAGAGCATGGCTTCCCGTGAATGCTGTGAAGATCCCAAAGGAATGCGTGTATCATGGGACATTTCCCAAGTCTTTTTTGACACAACTTATTTACTTTACATTTTGAAGGTCCTCAGTGCGCTTGTTATATCATTTCATATATAATACACACAGATGTGGACACATGCCTGTGTGCTTTCTAAGTCGCTCAGTCGTGTCCGGCTGTTTACAACCCTATGGACCGCAGCCAGCCAGGCTCCTCTGTCCATGGGATTCTCCAGGCAGGAATACTGGAGTGGGTTGCTGTGCCTTTCTCCAGGGGTCTTCCCCACCCAGGGATTGAGCCCAGGTCTTTTACGTCTCCTGCACTGGCAGGCAGGCTCTGTACCACTAGTGCCCCCTGGGAAGCCCATACGCGTGTATATATTATATCGACATATAAGTTGTTCAGCATGACTTTACTGAGCTCTTAGTCTTATCCGTATTGGATGATAGAAATGCCTGATTTCAGTGCCCATTTCCGGCCTTTATGCTGTGTTTTCTCTGTCAGTCTCACTTACCTCTAATATTTCTAGAGTAAGTCTACAGAGTTTTAGCAAGTGTACGCCGGTACTGGGTTGTCCAAAAAGTTCATTTGGGCTTTTCCATAACAGTGAAGGGAAAAATACGAAGGAACTTTGTGACCAACCAATAGTTTATATTTTCTAAATTTTCACATCTGAGAACACTTTGCTTTTGCTCATGAGTGAATACATGACATGTTATGGACTGTTTGAATCTTTCCTTTTATCACTCCAAACTCTGCAGGAATTACAAACTTATCTTAGCATTAAGTATTACTGAGGAGAAAGCATTTCCTTTTTTCCTTTGTACATAACCTAGATTTTCTGCTTGAGTGCATAGAGAACTTTTTTTTAAATCTCTGAAATGCATATGTTTTGTCAGAGTACATTTATGTGTGATTCCTACTCTTTTAAGTGCATTTTCAAGTAATCTTACCTGGAAATTTAATAGTCTCGTTTATTTATAGATTTGAACCTCCTTTAAAAACAGGAATCATTTCTTTAATATCTCTAATAATCTAATAATCACTTCTATTCATTATTTATTTCTTTTACCTAAGTGCAAAATCACTGATGTTGTTACTTTTTTGTCTGAAAATAAACTGGGAATAAATACTTTTATGCTTCTCAATGTCAGCTTGAAAGTTCTAAGAGCTATTTTTCAAGCCATACCACTAAGTCTTATGTTTAAAGCACCGTCCTGAAATTTGTCACCCCATTCCTTCACTTTTATTTCTTACCCAGTCTCAAGCACTCCTCTGGGAAGCAGAAAGAGGTCTCTTAATCATCTGTATTTTATTAAGTGTCTAATAGACTATAGGAGAAAGCCAATTCTCTGTTTTCCCAACATTTCAGCTGAGTACCAGGATTTGGGGCCAAACAAATTACAGCAAACCATTTTCTAAAGCAAAAAAAAAAAAAAAAAAAAAAGCCTCTGGAGTTCTATAATGTCCAAAACGGAGCAAACAAACCTTGGGTGTTTAGAGACCTTTTCTAAAAGACTCTCCCATCATAAACCAAATGCAACTCAATTTATCTCAAAAAAGACGAAAGGGTGAGTCAATGTGGCTGTAATTTGAACTTTACAGTTCTGGGGAGTCTCCTCGTCTCTAACCTGAGTCCTAGACCACTAAGCCATCTTCCCTAGTGGATTTATTTGCCTCTTTTATTTCCTTGGCTAAAAATGTCTGAGTCACTCTAAACCAAACACTGCAAGAATCTCTACTTTTAAAAGAGCATTAAAACCGCATCTATTGATTTGGTGAGATGTTGGAAACTCTTTTGTTCCCTGAAAATTTTAAAGGACTTTATTTGATTCCAGGACTGTCAACAGAAGGGATGAAAAAAGGCAACATCGTCGGCCTCTCTGCCCCCAAACCCTCACCATTGTGCCGTCACCTCCTAGGTGGACCTTTCCAACTGCTCCTAGAAGTATGCACACATCTGAAGACACCTGAAAAGACGGAACAAGCAGGGCTTTACCTACAACACACCCAATCCAAGCAAAACTCAAGAGCAGGCTTCAGACACAGAGGAGAGCATCTGCTCATTCCCTTATTCCCTTAGCTGTCAAGCATCTGTTGAGCGCCGCCTGTGTCTACTCCTCCCCAGAATGCTCCTGCTGCAAAGATGGACAAGACCCGGCCCTCGAGGACAACCTAGACACGGCTGTCGGTGAAGGAAGAAGGCAGGCAGGAGGAGGAGGGAAGTATTCCTACTCCCACTTTACAGATGACAAAACTTAGGCTTAAGGAGGTAAAGAACATACCCAGCACACGATATCTGTAATTAGCAGGACCAAAATTCTAAGGCTCGAGTGGGCCTTCCGCATACCCAATAGGGGCTTCCCCAATGGCTCAGTGGTGAAGAGTCTGCCTACCAATGCAAGAGACGCAGGAGACACAGGCTTGATCCTTTTGTCATGAAGATCCCTTGGAGGAGGAAATGGCAACCCACTCCAGTATCCTTGCCTGGAAAACCCTATGGACAGAGGAGCCTGGCGGGCTGCAGTCCATCAGGTCGCAAAGGGTCGGACACGACTGAGCAGGCATGCATACCTGATAAACCCCATCCTCTCCTGTGTAAATAGGAGGCTGAACAAATAAATTACGGAAGGAATTCAGTATAACCACGTTTGCCCCTGGATTCAGCTGGAGTCACAGTCGCAGTCATGATCCAAACACTCTATCCTGTGGAACTGAGGGTTTCACTTATTTAGTTTCTGTCATTTACTTTCAAAGGCTTATCAGGGTGTTTTTCGGGGACTTTCCTGGTGGTCCAGTGGCTAGGACTCTGTGCTCTCAGTGCAAGGGGCCTGGTTCGACCCCTGGTCAGGGAACTAGATCCCATGTGCCCCAACCAGACACCCACATGCCACAGCTAAGACCCGTCATAACCAAACAAATGAAAACTTTTAAAAAAGCAACATATTTTCTTGTCTCTAAGATTCAGATATTCCATCCATTTACTGTGCAGCTGAATGACAGTGAGTGAAGCACCAGGCACCCTAAGTGTGTACTTTGGTGAAGAAAATGACACCTTAGTAATAGCTTTAGAAAGCGTCTTCATTCAACATACAGGAAATACAATTCCGGCACACAGAAGGCATGCTGTTCATGTAAATCAAATGCCACTCTAACTCCCAAGGAACACAGAATCAGGAGACACAGGCACCTTAATACCTGTTGTACAGTAAAAGCTCAGTGCTCTTAGTGGGGTGACGTACAGTCTGGGTCACCAGGGAGAGGAACAGGCAGCCGTCTGATTTTCCTGCATAAGTACTGATAGTGCCAACTTCCACTCTCAGAAGTAGTCCCATTTGGATGGTAAGTGGTAAGATGATCACCCTAGTATTAAGAGAGGTAGTCGGTGTATGAGGGAAAGACAATGAGAGAGCAACAAATGTTCCATGCGGGGAGGGGCTGGAGCTCTAAATTAGTTTCTGTTGTGGTTTATGAGACATCTTTGTTTTGCATTTAACCTGCAAACCAAACTTCCCTGTGTTCATGGCCTGGCAGGCAAAGGACTACCCCCTCAAAAGAAAATACCAGAAAATGTGAACATACAAACCATGCTTGTTTCATTAAGTTGAACAATTCCCAAAAGACGTTTCTGATTTTTAAAAAAATTTTATTGGAGTATAGTTGCTTTACAATGGTGTGTCAGTTTCTACAGTAAAGCAAAGTGACTCAGCTATACATACACATACAACCCCTCTTTGGGGATTTCCTTCCCATTTAGGTCACCACAGGGCGCCGAGTAGAGTCCCCGTGCCCTTCAGTAGCTGCTCGATGGTGATATTTTATGCACAGTATCAACAGTGTCAATCCCAGCCTCCCAGTTCACCCCCTTCCCTTCCCCGCCTTGTACCCATATGTCTGTTCTCTGCCTCTGGGTCTCTATTTCCGACTGCAAATAGGTTCATCTGTACCGTGTTTCTAGATTCCACATATATCCGTTAATATACGATATTTGTTTTTCTCTGACTGACTTCACATTGTATGACAGTCTCTAGGTCCATTCATATCTCTGCATATAATTTTTTAAAAATACATTTCTGAACGCCTATTGCATCCCAGCAATATATATGTGGTACTAATGGCATGTGGATGGGTAGGTCATTGTCTTTCGAACTTAACTATAAGCACCTTACATTCTAGGACAAAAATACATAAAAATTATGACACCATCAATACAAAGATGAAGTATGTGAAGAGTATGAAGGGGAAAGGGGCACCAAATTCAAGCTGGAGGTTCAGGGAAATCTCCCAGGAGAAATAATTGACCTGAACCTTGAGGTTCAGTTTTAAATAAATGAAACAAAAGAAATAGTTTTAAACAATTTCATGAATTAAATTTAAAAGGTGAAAAGCTATGGTTTTTCCAGTAGTCATGAATGGATGTGAGAGTTGGACAATAAAGAAAGCTGAGCGCCAAAGAACTGATACTTTTGAACTGTGGTGTTGGAGAAGACTCTTGAGAGTCCCTTGGACTGCAAGGAGATCCAACCAGTTCATCCTAAAGGAGACCAGTCCTGAATGAATATTCATTGGAAGGACTGATGCTGAAGCTGAAGCTCCAATACTTTGGCCACCTGATGCAAAGAACTGACTCCTTGGAAAAGACCCTGATGTTGGGAAAGATTGAAGGCTGGAGGAGAAGGGGCCAACAGAGGATGAGATGGTTGGATGGCATCACTAACTCAATGGACATGAGCCTGAGTAAACTCCGGGAGTTGGTGATGGACAGGGAGGCCTGATGTGCTGCAGTCCATGGGGTTGCAAAGAGTCAGACACGACTGAGCGACTGAACGGAACTGAAAAAATTAGAATGGAATTCAAGAAAGAGCACAGTCACCCAGCCACCATTGGGCACACACTCTGCTCCACTCTGGAGGGAAGTACACACCCAGGAAACAAGCTCAGACACAGAACAGCTGAGAAAGCTAGAAGATAAATTGTTGTTGTTTAGTTGCTCAGTTATGTCTGACTCTTTTGCGACCCCATGGACTGTAGCCTGACTGGCTCCTCTGTCCATGGGATTTCCCAGGCAAGAATACTAAAGAGGGTTGCCATTTCCTCCTCCGGGGTATCGTCCCGATCCAGGGATGGAACCCCACGTCTCATGTGGCTCCTGCATTGCAGATGGATTCTTTGCCACTGAACCACTTAGGAAGCCCAGAAGCAAGTTCTGTAGTAGCCAAGATACTCAAAAGGGAACAGTTGGCCGTGAACACTAGCCTTGCACATGGATCCTTCTAGAAGGACAGTCAAGTGGCAAAACCACAGCATCATCTCTGATCTCCCCAAAACCTCACCTGCTCATTAAAATTATGCTAAGAAGAAAACACGTCCAGGAACACTCTCCTATCCCCAGACCTCTGCGTCTCTCTGCCGCTTTACTTGCAAGACAGAGGAGTGGAGGGGAGGGCTTGACAGGCTGCCCTTGAGAAGCCACCAGGAAACCAGGAGGGAAAGAGATGAAGTCCAGCTAACTCTCCCCACAGTTGTCCCGCCTAAGCCAGCAGCACACTTCAGGGAACCAGAGAGAATGAGACAGCTTCTCGCAGAGCCCTTGGCCTCCTTGACCACGATCCTCTGCAGAACTCAGAGAATATTGAAGTCGACCAGTTGGAGCATCTTTTTTTTTTTTTTTTAATCTTTTGGTCATGCTGCGCTCCATGTGAGATCTGGTTCCCCGACGAAAGATCAAACCTGCCCCCCACCGCCCACATTGACAGCGCAGATTCTTAACCACTGGACCACGAGGAGGTCCCTGGAACATGTTTAAAACCTCTGAATTCAGTAGTCTGATACACCATAAAAAACACCCTTTTTCCCTTTAGTCATTAAAGAAAAAAAATTAAACTATATAAAAGCAAGCCACTCTCCGTGGTTCCGATTTTCAGAAAGATTAAAGATGTCACAGAGTCAAAAGATGTGACCGTCGCGTTGCCTTTATGTGCAAGTTCTTGGTGGGCTTCCCTGGTGACTCAGATAGTAAAGAATCCGCCTGAAATGGGTCAGGAAGATCCCCTGGAGGAGGGCAGGGCAACCCATTCCAGTAATCTTGCCTGGAGAATCCCCATGGACAGAGGAGCCTGGAGGGCTACTGAGCGACTAACGCACACACACATACCAAGCTTTCGGTGAAGAGTTTGCATAGAAACAGATCTCATCCCAAATTGAACAGGTTAAAAAAAAAATCAGAAATCTTGTATTTTTCCCAGTATCAACATCACCAAAACCTATTCAATTGAAATAAAGACAGCGCTAAGAATAAAGCTGAGTTCTCTGCCAGGGTCACTGAAAGCACAGAAAGACTCTCGCTGAGAGATGCGGGCAGTGAGTGGATCCCAGCAGCCGGGCAGAGAAATAACAATGGACACTGAAGTTTGTTTCTTTCCGAAAAACAGGACACCGGAGATATAAGACCCTGCGATATTTTATTTTCAAAACAAGGCAGACCCAACTGCAGCTCCCCAAGGAGTGCCGTCCTTCCCAGCACTGGGTCTGCATGAGGAGCCCTGGCAGGCTCTCTTTAGCAGAGAGTACAGCCAGCACAACAATCAAGCTGTGATTGGGAGCCCAGCGCAGTAGTTAATTAAGGCTACATCTTTTATTCTCCAGGGCAATTCAGCGCGGCTTGAATGAGCCCCAGAGCCGGTCTGCGGTGGGAATGTCTCCCTGGGCAGTGGGAGAATCCAGGCTCATCAGCATGACAATGGTGCCCAGGATGCGCTTGGACTGATGTAATGGCCTGAGATGGGAGGTGGGGGATGAAAGCCTTGCTGCAGAAGCCTGGAGCGTTTGCAGCTGACTAGGGCTATTTCAGTGCATGAAATTCCTTCCCTCTTTCTTTCTTCCTTTTATGAGACATTTGCTAATTGGTAGAGCTCCGAAAACAATATACCGTTAAGAATCCCTTTCCTTCCTCCCACCCCCACCCCACCCACTCCTTTTTTTTTTTTAATCCCTGTTTCTTGCTTCACTGGAAATCTCAACTTTTGTTCTTGCCGCTTGCATGAAGTCTTAATTTCTTCTATCTCTTAAACATGGAATTGATAAACAACCATTTGCTGAAAGAGACTGCAACCCGCTCTTCCATACCGAGGTTTCCCTAACGCGCTCTCCGCCTTGGAGAATCTTGGCTGCAGTCCTGCAGCTCATAGGTTTGCCTTGTACATGATACATTGATACAAAACATTTTGGAAAAGTGAGTCATGGAAAGTTAGTCTGATTTTTTTCTTCTTCTTCTTTTTTTTTTTTTTTGTTTTAATCACGAGAACCCATTTAAAGCTGGAGCATTTGAATCATTTCAGCTGACAGGGTAAAGCTCAGAATGGAGGCAGCCTGGGGAGCTGCCATGTGGGAGACTGGCAGTGTGAGTTTAGTTTTGCCACCAGCTCAGTGAGGGACTTGGGCAAGACAGCGTCCTCCTCTCAGCCCTGTGTCTCCACGGCTCGTCTGTCCGATGGGAGGGAGGAACTCGAGTCTTTCTAAGACCCGTCTGGCTGTAATGGCGCTTTACTACGAGTTGTCACATTTCCTCGATCTACATAGGCCAGAAAATTTGCAATGTAGTGGTTTCCTAAAAGAAAGAGACTTCCATATTCCGCCTTGAGTTTTAAAATGTGTGTGCATGCTCATTCTTGTCTGACTCTTTTGCGACCCGGTGGACTGTATAGCCCACCAGGCTCCTCTGTCCATGGGATTCTCCAGCCAAGAGTACTAGAGTGGGTTGCCATTTCCTCCTGCAGGGCATCAAACCTGAGTCTTGCGTCTCTCGCATCGGCAGGCGGATTCTTTCTTCCCGGCTAGCGCCTGAGTGCGCGCAGCTCTTCTGCATGCTGTGTTTCAGGGCCGCAGACCACGGGAGATACCGTGCCCTGCCCCGAGGCGCCGGCAAGGTCCGCAGCTGACGAAGAGACAAGAGCAGCCCACTTTAGGAGAAGGCTCTACACACACACAGTTCTGAGACTAGGGTGGCTCTGAGGCAGGAGGTAGATGGGCCCACCGCTGAACAGAGAGAGTAATCTGAACGCATTGCCTGTGGACAGAAACTTCAGAACACCCATAACAGGGGACTCGAGAGGTGTGACAATCAGTCCGCATGAGTCTATCCACACGTACTGTGCTCTTTTTCCTCCTGATGAGTACTTCACTTGTCTCAGCACCTTCAGTCTTTGTGGGGTTCTTTTCTGCAAAGCCTCGTCACTGACCGCAGCCCTGGGGGCTAGGGTTTGGTGCCCTCACGGCCGAGACCGGACCTCCATCTCTGGCCAGGAACCGAAACCCAGCTTCGAGCCCCTGTGGACTGAGGCCACCCAAGATCTGCTCTGCTTCCTGGCCTCCGTTTCATGTAGTCCATCGTCCCCTAACCAACATTTTTAGGGCCATTAGGGGCTTCCCAGGTGGTGCAGTGGTAAAGAATCTCCAGTGCAGGAGCTGCAGGAGCCGCGGGTTCGATCCCTGGGCCGGGAAGATCCCCTGGAGAAGGGCATGGCAGCCCATTCCAGTGTTCCTAAATGGAGAATCCCATGGACAGGGGAGCCTGGTGGGCTACACTCCATGGGGTCACAGAGAGTCAGACACAAGATATTTGAAATTGTCTTTTCAGCATTTTCTAAAGTCAGATAATTTTTTTTAAGTGGTCTAGGGATGTGGATTTACTTTTGAAATCATAGTCGCTGTGACTTGATGGTCATGGAAGATACGGCATCATCTTTCCCTAGGACAGACTTCATTTTGTAGAGACTAGTGAAAGTGTGCACGTGTTCGTCGCTCAGTTGTGTCAGGCTCTGTGACCCTGTGGACTGGAGCCCATCAGACTCCTCTGTCCATGGATTTCCCATGCAAGATACCCTTCTCTAGGGGATCTTCCCCACCCAGGAATCGAATCCAGGCTTCTCACACTGCAGGATTTTTTTTTTTTTACTGTCTGAGACACCAGGGAAGAGACCAGAGTCACCAAGAGATCTGGGAATCTGGGGTGAGAGGGGTGGCTCTCCAGGGAGTCTGGGAGCTCCCTGAAATGGTATACACCTTGAACATGTATTTCACACATATTACTGGGGACGGCATCCAGGACTTCGCTGGCTAACTTTGATGGTAATGGTGATTATCTTAAGATAAACAACCTGAAGATGCAAAGTAGACCTTGCTGGGTGAACATGGGTTGTAAAGCTAGGCCTATATGGACGGTCATCTCTTCTTTCTTTTGTTTATCAAAATAAACACTGTGAGGTCTCTCTGGACACTCCTGTAAAATTCCTGGTAATTATTTAAAGAACCAACTTCAGTTCTTCATCGTATTACTTTCTGAGATTTAACAGAAGAAAAGCAAAAAATAAACTTTCCAGAGCTATCAAATCCCCAGCCCCTCATATAAAATATAACATCTTAGCTGCAAAAAGCCAGGGCGCTGTCACGGGTGACTTCAGTTCCAGGGTTATTTCAGGTGAGCCAGGCCTTTACTGTTCCCATCTCCTTACAAAGCAGCAGAATTCTAGTGTATCCCCCTGTCCTCCCTGCAAAGATCCCTGTCACAGCATCCTGCAGAAAACCTCTTTGAACTTGGTAGGGGACTACTTTATTATCATTATTATGAAACTCTGGGGAAGAACGTAGCTCGCTTGATATTTTTCTCAGGCTCACATCTGAGGTTGAGTTAAAAGATACAAGATGAGTGTCTTTTTAAAGGTGCCAGATTTATCATCTGAATTTGCCTTGGCAAGGAAACACACACACACACACACAGAGAGAGACAGCCGCAGTTGTCTCCTCAAAAGGGAAAGAGCCTGTCTCTGTCTTTTGGACGGTTTGCAGCTGGGAACACAAGATGGTAAAATGAAGACTGAGCATCCCCGCCCCCGCCCCCAAAGCAGCCAAAGAAATCTTTGTCCAGCCCAGGTGTTGGCTGTGTCCTCTTCACTGACATCCTGTCTTGAATTATTCAGGTCCATTCATTAAGGATCCCGTACAGACACAATGAAGTCGTTAACTTTCCCCTCGGGAGACAGTGCAGAGCCCCCAGGAACCACAGGACAGGACCACAGAGGGCCTCCCTGCGGAAAGCCGCCTGGTGGAGCTGATGCGAAGGGGAATGATTTGCAAAGAAGCGCTGGGCTGGGGGCCTCTCTGCTCAGGAAAGCGGAACCCCACTGCCCTGAAAAGTTACTCAACTGCAGAAGCAGCTCCCCTGGAGGATTCTCAGGGAGACAGAGGTGGGGAAGTACTGGGCGATTCCAGCTTAGTTTAGGGATCTGTATAGAGTCCCCGGGGCACTTCAAAACCGCAGATGGATGAGCACGCATTTGGTTGCATTTGGTAGAAAGTGTGGAAGAACTCCGGAGACTCTGGAGGGTGCGGGGGTGTGCGGGGGTTGGGAGCGGGTGGGCAGAGAGTCTCAGCCTTGTATCCTCTTGAGACCTACAGTTGTGTCAGGACAAATGCTGACGGAAGCCATCCTGCTGGCCAGGTGCCACGTAACCATCCACGTGAGTTATTTTACGACGGGAGGTCCTGGTAAGAAACTTGGAACTAACAAGCCACCACCAACTGGAACAGTCCAGGAAAGGTCAAAGGGAGATGCCAGTCCATGTGTCCGCCCAGAATCCTTCTCAGTGGAACCCGTCTTGGCTGAGTGCTGGATGCCTGCACCACCAGGAAGGACCCTGGGTCAGACTGATTAGCCAGAGACAGCCCAGAAACGAGTCCCACCACCACAAAACCTGGGTCCGCGAGCCACGTGGCAGAGAGGTCCACCTGGGTGACCCTTACCAATAAATTCTCCTGCTTGGTCAGCACGCATCTCCTCCTCTCCTCAGACTACTCATTTTCTAGTGCTAGACAAGAGGCCACTCGGGCCCTGAAAGGGGTCCGTCTTCCTGCAACAGTCAGACGAAGGAGGGCTTTTTAACTCAGAAAAAAAAAAGGAGCTTCTGTAGGACTGTTCTTCACCATGGGCCTCAGACGGTAACAAGCAGCTTGGACAGAATCATCACAAGGTGGTTCACGACATCTCCAGACAAGTCAGTGATAAAAGTAAACCCAAGGAGGTGTGTGTCGGGGGAAGGGAGGGCAGGAGAGGGGGTCTCCCTCCTCTTTGGGGTCTCTGCAGGTCCTGATTTCCTATCTCTGGGAGCCTAGAACTTCATGTTAAAGGGATCTGACCAACTCTACCTACCAACCAAATCAGTTATTTGTCATGGTCCACCCTGATGACAACTGACCAGAGGCAATTCGGTCACAGTTCATAGGTCCTGTATGGTAGACAATAGTAAGTGTCAAGAAGTTCAAGGTAGAAGAATTCATTAACTCAAAGACATTAACCCATATAATCAAACAAGTCTGTTACCCCAGTTAACTAATATGTAGGCGTGGATGCAAATATTTATTAGCAAGGAGGCACAGAAGAGCTCAGAGGACATGTTTCGTGAGTCCAAAGACACCTTAGGACCCCATCCTTTAAGGCATGGTCCCCAACCTCTGGGCCATGAACTGTGACCTCCTGTCAGACCAGCAGAGACACTAGATTAGAAAAAGTGTGCACAACAAGTGTGCACCCCAATCTACCCCCAAAAGTGTGCACAAGTGTGATGGGCTTGAATCACCCCAAACTACCCCCCTCGCCAGCCAGTGGAAAAACTGTCTTCAGTGACATCGGCCCCTGGAGCCGAGAAGGCTGGGCACCTCTGCTGTACAGTGACCTCAATCTGTCCATGAAAGATTCTCTCAAGATGGGCATGATAACAGCCCATCTCAGAAGTTCATTTTCCTTATAGCTGGTCCCAAGTCACTATACCCTCTAAACTAGTCTTCCTCAACGGGGGCAATTTTGACCCCACCACTCCCCACAGTGGACATCTGTCAGTGTCTGGAGACCAAACAGAAGGAGAGGAACGAGGGCTTCCCCTGGCATCTGGTGAATGGAGAGCAAGGATGTTACTGAACATCTTGAAAGGCATAGGAAACCCCCTGCAAGACAAAGAATTATCCAGCCCAAAATGTCAACAGTGCCAAGGTTGAGAAACCGTGATCAAAGCCAAGGACTGGCTATAAGGCTTTCTAAGGCCTTTTAGATATTAATCCTTGGTTGTCAACCCTGATGTAAAATCTACTGCCTTTGCTGGATTCTTATGCCCCCTAACCAGGAGAGTCCGGATGTCTCGAAAAAGTTCCAGCTAAATGCTCTAAATAAACATCCCTGCCAAACAGCCCTGATGCTAATTAGCAAACTACTAATTTATAGACAGATTGGTAAGTAACTAAAGTCTGGCATTGAGTAGGGATTTGTGCCACAAACCTCCTTATAATACCCACATCCAGAATCAAATTGGAATTTCATTTTTCTGATATACTTCCAACAACCATCCTTTGGTGTGGATCTCTGACTAACATGATAATAGTATATAGGATTCTAGCTCAGCTCACACACACACACATCAGTTCAGTTCCGTTCAGTTCAGTCGCTCACTTATTTCCGACTCTTTGCGACCCCATGGGCTGCAGCACGCCAAGCCTCCCTGTCCATCATTAACTCCCACAGTTTACTCAAACTCATGTCCATCAAGTCAGTGATGCCATCCAACCATCTCATCCTCTGTCTTCCCCTTCTTCTCCTGCCTTCAATCTTTCCCAGCATCAGGTGGCCAAAATATTGGAGTTTCAGCTTCAACATCAGTCCTTCCAAGGAATATTCAGGACTGATTTCCTTTAGGATGGAATGGTTGGATCTCCTTGCAGTCCAAGGGGCTCTCATGAGTCTTCTCCAACACCACAGCTTAAAAGCAACAATTCTTCCGCGCTCAGCTTTCTTTCTAGTCCAACTCTCACATCCATACATGACCACTGGAAAAACCATAGCCTTGACTAGATGGACCTTTGTTGGCAAAGTAACGTCTCTGCTTTTTAATATACTGTCTACGTTGGTCATAACTTTTCTTCCAAGGAGTAAGTGTCTTTTACTGGCTGCAGTCACCATCTGCAGTGATTTTGGAGCCCCCCAAAAGCACACACACATACACACACACAATATCACAACCTATGCTGAAACAGTCATAGGGGAAGGTGGAAATTAACTTTGAGTGGCACTACCCTGCAGTGGTCTTAAGTGCCCAGTTCAAACCTGCCTCTGCCAGGTTACCAGCTCTGTGGTCTTAGATAGGAGAATATACACCACGCAAGGTCGTACGTGTTTTGCATATGAAGGTGTCCCAAGTGCCTAGAACAGCACCTGGCCGAACACAGCTGTGCGCTGTCTTAAAATCTGTTAAATGGGCTTTTGGACAAGTTACCAGTACTCCTGTTTCTGCATCTATGTCATGGGTTGTTCTGAGGAGTAAAAACGTTAGTAAATGGAAAGCTCCTAGAGCAGAGCTGCAATTATGCATAAAACAGTGAGCTGTCAGTCCTATCAACACGGCAGATCAAAGGAGCAAAGCTGGAGGCATTCCTGGCACTGCCTGGAGGATGTCCTGAATTCAGGCAGAACTCTTTACATCACAAGTGGTCACATCACAAACATATCCAGAAAAATCTTCACTGGAAAGCAGAAGCTAGAATAAGGAATGCTGGGCCTTTCCCTGAATTCTGGTGGTCCAGTGGTTAAGATTCCGTTCTCCCAATGCGGGGGGCACAGGTTTGATCTCTGATCAGGGAGCTAGGATTGCATGTACCACAAGGATGCAACCAAAAAATAAATAAATATTAATATCAGTGAGTGAATGAAGTTGCTCAGTCGTGTCCAACTCTTTGAGACCCCATGGACTGTAGTCTATCAGGCTCCTCCGTCCACAGGATTTTCCAGGCAATAGTACTGGAGTAGGTTGCCATTTCCTTCTCCAGGGTATCTTCTTGACCCAGGGATCGAACCTGGATCTCCCTCATCGTAGACACGCTTTACCGTCTAAGCCACCAGGGAAGTCCTTAAATATTAATACATATATGTACACACACACACACACACACACACATGCTGTTTAGTCACTGAGTCATATCTGACTCCTTGCGACTCCTTGGACTGTAGCGTGCCAGGCTCCTCTGTCCGTGGGACTTCCCAGGCAAGAATACTGGAGTGGGTTGCCATTTCCTTCTCCAGGGGATCTTCTGTATACATAAGAATAATATAATATAATGTAATGTATCATAATATATATAATGAATTCTCAGATTTCAAGTCCTTTTTAGAGATGTGAGAATTTACTTGCACAAACTAGATGAACTCAATCCATGAGGCTGGGTTTTGAAGGAGGCTGTGTAAATGTTAGAGCTGAAAGGACAGTGGCTTTCTTTGAGGCCAAGTCTGGGACCCTGGAGAACCTGAAAGATTTAAAGTATCATTTTGACCTCTTATCCTCACCAGACTTCTATTCAAAGGAGCAATTTCAGTGCATGTAGAAAGACCCAAAATGAACGCGGACACCTGTTAGAGATGAGGAGAGGCACTTAAAGGAATAGGCGTCGACTCCCGTTCCGTCTGCGTTCTGGTCGGGAAGACTCGAACGTTTAGCTTTCACTTTTGCATGACGTGTCATCCTGCATACACCTCTCAACACATGTCCATTAGCTGTAAATGGTCCCAAATGCGTACCTTTCTGCAGTGATAACAGCAGAGCTATTAAAACAGTGACAGATCCTAAAATTATCTGCTACTCCATCTCCATCTTCCACTCCTCCCACCCACCCATTTCCTACCATCTTGAATGACTTAGCGTCTTTCATTTGCTAGCAGATTAAAACTGCTTTCTCTTGGCTTATTTACCTTGCTCATCGAACAAAGAGAAAATAGGCTAGTTAAAAAGCAGCCACTAGAAAAAATGATGAATTGTTAAAGAGGTGCTAATCATATTTCATAACTCTCCTTTTACGAAATAATGCTCATGGAGATCAGATTCTAGATATAAGAAGTCTGCATGCAAGAAAAAATTTTCAGAAGCTAGTGAACCCCAGTGTGCTTTAGAGTTACAGAATGTAAAAACTGAAGGATACTGGAATACAAATTAGTTCAACTCCCTCTCATCCACGTAGTCATTCACTCATATGTTCACCCAGAGTTTACTGAGTACCTACTACGTGCCAGACATATACCAAGCTCTGGGACGGTGAAACTGAGCACATCACAGACTTGATCTCGAGGAATGTGCCCCTGAGAGCAGGCTTCTTCCGCAAAGGGCCAAGGAGGAGACGCGCTTCTCTGCGCAGGCCTCACGCTCTCTCTCACAGCTGCTCGGCTCTGTCACTGTGCACAAGGCGCCACAGCCTGGGCTTCCCGGGCAGCTCAGTGATAAACGATCAGCCTCCCAAGCAGGAGATGTGGGTTCGATCTCTGGATCAGGAAGATCCTCTGGAGGAAGAAATGGCAACCCACTCCAGTATTCTTGCCTGGACAGTCCACGGGGTCGCAAGAGTCGGTATGTGCAGACGGGTGTGACTGTGTTCTGAAGCTTCACAGACCCCAAACTGTCAATTTCCCGTATGCTTCACATGTCAGAAATATTCTGCTTTTGATGTTTTTCCATTACTTAAAAATGTGAAAATTGCAACTTCCCTGGCAGTCCAACTGTGAAGACTCTTCCTTCTTAGTGCGGGGGTTGTGGGTTTGATCTCTGGTCAGCCTTGCAGCCAAAAAACCAAACCATAAAGCAGAAGCAATATTGTAACAAATTCAATAAAGACTTTAAAAATCAGTTCAGTTCAGTCGCTCAGTGGTGTCTGACTCTGCGACCCCATGAATCGCAGCATGCCAGGCCTCCCTGTCCATCACCAACTCCCAGAGTTCACTCAGACTCACATCCATCGAGTCAGTGATGCCATCCAGCCATCTCATCCTCTGTTGTCCCTTTCTCCTCCTGCCCCCAATCCCTCCCAGCATCAGAGTCTTTTCCAATGAGTTAACTTTTCGCATGAGGTGGCCAAAGTATTGGAGTTTCAGCTTTAGCATCATTCCTTCCAAAGAAATCCCAGGGCTGATCTCCTTCAGAATGGACTGGTTGGATCTCCTTGCAGTCCAAGGGACTCTCAAGAGTCTTCTCCAACACCACAGTTCAAAAGCATCAATTCTTCAGTGCTCAGCTTTCTTCACAGTCCAACTCAATGGTCTACATCAAAAAAAGTAAAAATCAACGCTACTCACATGTTGCTCAAAAACAGGCATCAGAAATGGTCCGCCAGCAGGTTCTACCCCTGGTCTAGAATGGGGAAAACAGAAGTGTGACCTTGCACGTTGGTGATCCAATAAGGTAAAAAGACTGTGATTAGATGTCACCACATGCCTGGAACTTCTACTGGAAGTGAAGGAGTAAAGGAAACCAAAGGGGCAACAGGAGCACGGGATGAATCGGGGCTGACATATACACCCTATTAATACTATGCATAAAATAGGAAACTAACGAGAGCCTCCTATACAGCACAGGGGACTCTACTCAACGCTCCATGGTGACCTAAATGGGAAGGAGATCCAAAAAGAGGGGAATATGTGTATACAGATAGCTGGTTCATGGGCTTCCAGGCGGCGCAGTGGTGAGGAGTCCACCTGTGATGAAGGAGACATGAGCTCAGTCCCTGGGTTGGGAAGATCCCTTGGAGAAGGAAATGGCAAACCACTCCAGTATTCTTGCCAGGGAAATCCCATGGACAGAGAAGTCTGGCAGGCTGCAATCCATGGGCTTGCGAAGAGTCAGTCATAGCCACTGAGCGAGTGTGTGGTACTTCATTTCCGGCAGTGATGGCAGCCCAGTGATTGGGAGCCACCTCAGACTGTTCGACCTTCGTGGAGTGAAGTGTGGGTGGCCAGAAGACCCAGGGAGAACACGAAGGGACACGGAGAACAGGACAAGACAGCTGGACCACAGGAGAGCCCAAGAGGGCCTCCAGCAGGTGGCTGGCATGGTCAGCTCGGGCCTGCGTTAAACGGGTCAGCACTGCTCACAAGCGGGAGAGCGACTCAAACGAGAATTGCAGACGCGACAATTTGCCTGTAACTCTTCAGATGCCACCACCAGGCTTTTACCTAGAACCAGGAGGAAATGATTCCCAAGAAGACTTCATCCCATGAATCAGGAGAGAAGGGGTTCTAAAAATCCAGCACGGCCTGAGCACTCGGGCTCAATAGACGCCCTCTGCGGGCGTCTGTGCGGCACAGATGAGCTACCTGGGCCTGAAAAGCCAGGGACACCAGGGAAAGGAGGCACTTTCATCACCATTTTACATAAGGCGCCAGGTCACATGACTGTAACCACAGAGGACCCTTCCAACCCCTCCCCACATCCTCTGCTGTAGCTGCTCTCTGAAGCACCTAGATGTCAGTATCTGATGCAGCTTCCTGAGCTGCTTTACAGATGCGAAAACCCCCTCCAAATGGAAGGTGTTCACTACTTGATGACCATAAGCGCAGCAGCCCCCAGGCCTCCGGGGCCCTAAGGATTGATCGTGCTGGCCCGTAGGACACAGGCCTCTTGCCTCGCCGTCAGCCGGCCAGAGAACCGGCCACACACTCTGCCATGTGCTTTCCTTGTGGGCGCGTGCTCAGTCGCTCAGTCGTGTCTGCCTCCTTGCGACCCCATAGACTGCAGCCTGGCAGGCTCCTCTGTCCGTGGCATTCTCAGACTGGGTTGCCAAGCTCACCCTCAGAGCATCTTCCTGGCGCAGGGATGGAACCCATGCCTCCTGTGTCCCCTGCACTAGCAGGCGGGTTCTTTACCACTAGTGCCATTGCCCGGCCCTGAAAAACGCCTTCCTGCGACCCACCGGGGGGTTGGAGGGCTCTGAGCACTGGCGCCCGGTGCCCAGCCCAGCACCTGCAGGAACTGCTGCTTCCTGCACCACGATCTAGCGGCGGTTGATGGGCTTTGCTGTGTACAGGCAAGCGGACTGGAGTCTGGCTCAGCAACAGGCTCCTGGGTGACAGAATGCCATCCCACCCGGGGCTGCGTGGCTCCCAACTCCACCCTGTCGTCAGTGGGTCACGCTGAGCTTAGCTCAGCCCAGAGTGGCCACTAATCGTATAAGGAGCAAAACTGTGGAGCACAAAGTATGCTGACGACCACAGTTAGTATTATTTTTTAAAGATTTTTGATGTGGACATTGAAAAAGTCTTCCTTGAATTTGTTGCAATATTGCCCCCATTTATGATTGGGTTTTCCTCCTGGGCATGTGGGGTCTTAACTCCCTGGCCAGGGATCAAATCACCAGACTGCCAGGGAAGCCCCTCTCTCATTTTGATTACTGTAGGTAATGGGCCGTAAAAGAATACCTGATCGGTTAGGCCAAGAAGCCGCAGTGACACGTCCACCACTTCCCACAGTCTTCTCCATCTCAGCACGGAGCAATAAAGGAATCCCCGAGAGGCGCCATCTGGTTGGCCCCCAGAACACCCCGCAGAGAGGAGCCAGGCTTGAACTTGGCTTCCACTTACTCCACAAATACCCAGTCCTTTCCTCAGACCCACTGGAGCCCGAGGGTTTCAAATGAGCCACAGGAAGAAGGCGCATTATTAAGAAAATGGGAAACAGTAAAAGTGGATTCTGACCAAAAGGAAACTCCTCCAAATGCACTGTGTTCCAAAACAGGACCAATTGGGAAGTCAGAACAAGGGTGGGCAGACCCAGGGGTCATGGAAAAAGTCTAAATTTAAAAGAAGTTCGAGGCTATCAAGAATGTTGTCCCTGCCTGCGTGTGACTTACCCAGAGACACAGATGGGGGTGAGAATCTAAGACTGCTCTGCCTCCCGTCCAAACCTTTGTTTCTGCTAGACTTTACCACGTCCTGGAGACTTGGGGGCGTGAACTAATCGACAAGGAATTACTCATGGTAATAGTTTCCAGAGCGATTACATTACTTTTGGATTCTAAACACAGGTTTTGTTTCTAAAAGAAAACTATATTGTTTGTTTCTAATACTTGCTTTTTTTTTCTTCTTTCTTTAATGCTCGTCTGGAGTTTCCTTCATGGAAGGCGGCAGTAGCAATATTATTTTTCCCAAATAAAATGCATCCAAAAGGCCATTTAGCAACTTATTATACATAAATGTGGCCACATTAAAGAATGAATAAGTGTAGCCGGATGCATGAAAACCAGAGTATATTAGTTTATGTACAGTAGAGTCATTTTCTTCAATTTTATTTTACACTAGATATCTTCTAACATTAAAATAATATTCTGTATGCAAGACATTTAAAAGATAAAATATAATTACTCAAGTCATATATTAGCCTATATATACATAATTGATTTATCTTTCTCCTTTCTATTTACTGATATTGTCAACTTAAATAGTCACCACCTAAACATTGAGAGGTATGCTTTCTTTGGTGGAAATTTTTTGGACTTCAAGCCTGGTAGACAGCATCTCAAGTGATCCTGAGAAAACTGCTCCGAGGGGGTGAGGGGAGGAGCCAGGATATATGACGTTTGCATAAGGGCTGGTAGTCTGAACATCAAAACATTATTGTTAATTAAAGAAAACCAGGTAGCCCGTTAGGGGGTTCAGCGCTTTTCTACCTACAGGAAGATGCAAGTGTCTGGATCACTGGACTCTTTCCTCTCACGTGCATCTCGGCTTTTGTGGGCAAGTACCCTGTGCTTCTCCACATCCTGAGCTCCTTGGGGCTCACTGCGGGGAGTGGCTGGTAGACATGGGGGATTTTCCTGCCTGAGTGCCCTTCGGGCTCAGGACCTCACATGGAAGAGCTGGAATCACCGACGACTGTATTCTTGTTTACTGGCATGGCAGGAAATATTCCATCTCTCAATGTTAAAATTGCTGTGCCTATATTGACATTGAGATATATAGATACATATACATACACACATACATATAGATCTTGTGTACCATTTTCACTTAAAATGTCATAGGCTTTATTGCTATTTCCATGACTAAAATCCATTGCGTAATCTCACGTAAATAAGCTATTTGAACATACATTGCTGTCCGAGTCTTTTATCCGTTCTTCATTACAGGTCCTTAGATTGCAACTGTGGATGGACTTGTAGTGTGTAACAGTTAAGGAAACCAGTACCTATTGCCAGAGTGCATGAATCCACACCTTCAGATCATGCTTGAGACGGCAGTTCTTACAGCAGCCTGGTCCGCATGCATGCCAATCTGCCACGTCGGCCGCGCCTGCCCCTCTGTGACCCCCTGGAGCACAGCCGGCCAGACTCCTCTGTCCATGGGATTCTCCAGGCAGGAGTACTGGAGAGGGTTGCCATTTCCTCCTCTAGGGGATCTTCTGAACAGAGGGATCAAGCCCGAGGCTCCTGCATTGGGAGGCAGATCCTTTACCATTGAGCCACCAAGGAAGCGAGGATCCCACATGCTGCAAATAAAAGAGAGAGAGAAAAAAAAATCCCACCTGTCACAAAGAAGATCCAAGAGCCTTTGTGCCTGGATCTTGGCAGAAAGACCTGGCACAGCCAAATAAATAAATGGATTTTAAACAAAGATCTAGTTTGGATTGCTGTATTTAAATTTAAAGACTCTTCCATGACTGCCTAGTGTTGCTTTCTTTCTAATAGTTTATCAATATAATGAAGCTGCTGGAATGGAGAGTCTCTCCATCTTGGTTCACTAATAAAAATCAAATTTTTATCTATTTCTCTGTATGCCTCCATTACATATTATTCTGGTTTTATGCTTACATTACTGTGAGGTTAAAAAAAAAGTATCGTCATACCAATTTTACAGGTAAAACAAACAAAACAAACAAAAATCAAGACAAGCGATAGAGACAGGGGATTTTTCTGGACTCGAGCAGTGAATCAGACACCCTGCCTGCAAGCTCAGCCTGACCTCACCACCAGACCATGAAATCTAGATCCTGACCCAGAATTATTTAATCCAGCTGTGAGACTTAGGAAGCCATTTCACATGCTGGCTTTCTAGTTAAAAATAACAGTTCGTTTCCTATTGCGTTTCAAACACTGCTGGTTTCACCAAGATTCTTCATTGTCCCCCCAAAGCGTAAGGAAACCATCAGCCCCCAAAGAGTGTCATAGCCTGCAGAAGCCGGCTACTGTCTACTTCCTCCCCCGTGGGAACCCAGCCCTCAGAAGAGGGATAAGAAGGGGCACGTGCTAAGCATCCTGGCGCTAACTTCTTAAAAATGCCCATTTAATCTTCACGCCGTCTCAGTTCTTGAAAACTTCCCCATTTTCTAGACGAAGCAGTAGGATTCAAGGCTTTACATGCTTTTCCTAAAGTGACTGAGAGAACGAGCGACAGAGTCAAATTTGGAGGCTGGGATTGTTGAGGTCAAAATGGAGGCGTTTTTTCTCTAGTCTTCCCCTAGTAACAGATATGCTTACCCACCAGACAACCACGGGGGTCAGAGTCTAACAGAGTGGCCTCAGAGTCAGGGGGAGAGGTAGTTAGGGAGTGTGGGATGGCCGTGCACACACTACCGTACTAGAATGGACAACCGAGGTCCTGCTGTGCAGCACAGGGAACTCTGCTCAGAGTTCTGCGGCAGCCTGGGTGGGAGGGGAGCTTGGGGAGAATGGACACACGTGCATGTGTGGCTGAGTCCCTTTGCGTCCACCCGAAACTATCACAAGCTGTTAACCAGCTATGCTCCAATATAACATTTAAAAATTTAAAGAAAAGTGAATAACCAACAAAGACCTACTGTATAACAAAGGGAATTCTGCTCAATTTATGTAATGATCTAAATGGGAAAAGAATTTGAAAAAGAACAGATTCATGTATAACTGAATCACTTTGCTGTATACTTGAAACTATTACAACATACGCTTCCCTGCTGGCTCAGACAGTAAAGAATCTGCCAATCTGCCTGCAATGCGGGAGACCTGGGTTCAATCCCTGGGCTGGGAAGATCCCCCGAAGAAGGGAATGGCAACCCACTCCAGGATTCTTGCCTGGGGAATTCCACGGACAGAGGCGCCTGGTGGGTCCTCTTCTAATTCCATGGACAGAGGAGCCTGGGTCACAAAGAGTCAGACATGACTGAGTGACAAACACTTTCACTTTTCATTACAGCATTGTTAATCAACCATACTCCAGTGTAAAACAAAAAGTGTTAATAAAGAGAAAAGAAAAACAAGTGGACACAAAGGCTACCTTTACCAGTGATTAAAAATGAGGTAAAGCAGGACAAGCGTAATAGATGTTAGTTTGAAAACTGCTCACAGATTGCTGCATTTTTGAGTCATCAAAGAATGCTGCAAATTAAAACGAGATTTTCTGATTGACGATCTGCTTCTGTAAGGAGACAGCCCTGCAGGACCTGTCGCCTACAGGATTGCACCGAGGAATCTGCACTCATTTCATGTGGTGCTGGAGCATGACTGTGACTATGAGGGCCAGATTATTTCCATTTTGCCTCCTGACTTGCTCTTCATCCAGCCCTTTCCTAACATAGCGTGAACACAAAGGTCAATTTCCTGCAGTCAATTTGAAAAAGGCCAACTCTCAATTAACTTTGCAAAAGGGGTCAGAGGTGATGTGGCGAAATAAAATCCAGCAAGTAATGCAAAACACCCATTTCAGCCCCGAGCTGTAAGGGCCACTGCTTCCCCAGCGCTGACTGCAATGCCGGCCAGGAGTAACTCAGGCACATTTGCAATCTGTTGCTCAAAATGCGATATTTCTGTGACCCTCCTCGGCGGGCAGATCAATAAGGGATGGTGTGGAAGACTAGAGAGTCTGGAGAGAGTAGGAAAAAGCAGAAATAAAGGAACATAGGGGTACTAGGCAAGCTAAACATTATTTTTAGGGTTATTATTATTTAGAATTTGCTAGAGTCTTTCCTCCAACCTCAAATGAATATGCACATTTCCCACTCATCTGTAATTGCCCTGCCACTTCTGCAGATGAACTGCCATTTCAAGGGCCAAGCGAAGGCCTCTGCGAAACGTTGAAAGCCCACCCTAAGCTCCCATGCTGCCAGGGACCCCCTAAATCCAAACCCATCAGGGCCCTCAGCAGAGAGGTTCACTGTGGTCTACCAAAATTAAAACCCCAAAATGCTCGCTGAGCCCCTAACTGTCGACATGGGGCAAACCCAGAGACTTCTCAGTACGTCATGCCGTCTTAAAAAATGGCTGGGTCAACCTTCTTGAGTAAAGAACATGAAGGAGGGGGCGAGGAGTGGGTAAAGAGCCCCGTCCCACCTTTGATACAAATCCCCATAATCAAAACCATATTCAGCCAGCTCGGTCTTACCTCCAAACTCCCTCTGAGACGCTATAAACATTGGCAGACAATGCATATAATTAAGGTGGAGCATGTTCTCATAAATGTTCGTCTCCATCTGCTAGCTGTTTTAGCAAAGGTGGGGAGATTTCTTGTGGTCAGTCTGGAGAATTAGAAGAGGGATTCCCAAATCTCCCGAGAAGCAGCTCGGGAGAAGGGCACAGCGACAGTGCCAGAGTGTGCAGACTTGGGAAGCCAAGAAAGATGGAGCTCAGAGTGTATTTTCCAGCCCTAATTGTCCAAGAGCCGGCTGGGTGCAAGAGCGACCTCACCAACTCCCCCCTCCTTTTTTTTTTTTTACTGTAAAGAAACACGGAGAGAGTGGAGCATTGTTGTCTTTCAATACCAAGGTGGGGGAAGTGGGCAAAAGAAAGTCGGAGTGTTCTGGCACCAGAATAATTTCTCCATTACCTCAATTAGTTCCAATGATGTGGAAAAGTTCTGTCTGGAGAAATCAAACTAAACGTAAAATCGCCAAAGCTCTGGTGGTGGCGGCGTAGGTGTTGATACAGGCATTAGTCAGCAATACTGATTGCAGTGAAGTCACTCGAGAGCCCTGTCGCTGGAACCCGGGCAGAGAAATAAACTCATTAGATCAGCCCCCTTTACAGAAACACGTGGTTTTTCACGGTGGCACCAATGCCACCTGGCCTCCACCAAAAGATTTAGCTGTCTGCCCTTGGAAGGCACAATTTACTAAGGTGTCTGGGAAAGAACTCTGTCTGGGTACCATTATTATTTTCTACAGAAACATAAATAAGTCCTCTTTCTCAAGAGCCACATTTGCCATTTGTTACGAGATGCTGGATTTTCTTTAAGGAAGTAACTGGTTCTTTGTGGCGAAGGAGCACAGAATTGAGGCTGGAAGGATGAAGCTGTGAGATGGATGGTCTTCACACACAGGGACTCTGTGATGCTTGACACTGACCATGGGTATGAAGCTCCCCACTGGGTGTTCAGTGATGGCTGGGTCACAGCTGCCGGGCATAGAACAGGGAGGGCCCTTGCATTCGATTCTTGCACTGAGTGATCTAAAAATCAACTTAAGATTTCATTAGCAGAAGGAATTGAGACAAAATACATGGTTTTCTTTTTCCACCATGTCGCTATATGCATACTCCTTGGCTCTCTTCCGTATAGAGCCACAAAATAAATCTCTAGACTCTGCAAAGATCTTTCATGTATACATTTACATGCTCAGTCATGTCTGACTCTTTGCAACCCCTTAGACTGTAGCCCACCAGGCTCCTCTGTCCATGGGATTTTTCTAGGCCAGAATAGTGGAGTGGGCTGCCATCTCCTACTCCAGGGGATCTTCCTGACCCAGGGATCAAAGGCGAGTCTCTTGTGTCTCCTACATGAGCAGGCAGATTCTTTACCACTTGCACCACCTAAGAAGCCCGTAAATAGAGCTGTGTTCACATAATATATATCCCTTAATGTTTGGAAGAATTGATAAAACTTGATCTGCTCTGCTCTGCGATGGGCTGAACAGTTCTCTCACTGGTATATTTATCTCCCAGTCTAAGCATAACCTTCTTCAGGCAGTTATTTTGATAAAAGGTTAATGAACACAGCAAGCAGAAAGATGGATGGACAGATGGATGGGTGGATGGACAGTTAGATGAAATACAGTGCCCATTTCCTTGGTGGTCATTGGTTTATTATACCCCTAAAACCCACTGAGGGATTATACCAAGGTTATATAACTGAAGAAACTGTCCCAGAGAAGTTGAGTAACTTTTCCAAAATCACACAAGCTAGCAAGTGGCAGGGACAGAATTAAGCTTGGGAAGGAAGAGACCCCAGCTCCACCCACCCTCTTACATGGCCTCTGCAAGCCCACGTCAGGGCACGGTTTCACATGCTCTAAATAACTTGAATGTTAAGCCCAAAGTCAAGGCGGGATCGAGGCCCCTATTACTTTATACACCACAGTGCAGAGATGGTAACTAATAAGTGACTGGTTGACTGGAGAGCTTCATATGTCTCCTCGAAACGACTTTTCCATTGTTCGACGCGCTGTGGAGCATACCGACCAGACGCACTAGCCAAGCTGGATTTCACACCCCAGTAGGGAGCCCGAGCCAACTGGCCTCAGCCCAGCCCTAAAAACTAGAAGGACAGTTAACAGTGTCATGAGCCCTCAGGGCACACGGTTAAGGAAGCCAAGTTCAGAATTATTCAAATTATTCCCTAGTATGTTGGAAGCTCCAGGCCTAGAAGCAACCTCTTCTCCCTTCAAGCCTAAAATTTTATTGGATAGATGAGAGTGATGAAAATATTACTCCTCCACTTGGAGATTTCAACAACATGGAGATGTTTTTGAAAACGCCATCGGAATTTTCCAGTTCCTAAAAACAGACTTTTACAGCTTGATATAGACTAGGGCTTCTCGGGTAGTTCAGACAGTAAAGAGCCTGCCTGCCATGCAGGAGAACGGGGTTCAACCCCTCAGTCGGAAAGATCCCCAGGAGAAGGGAATGGCTACCCACTCCAGTACTCTTGCCTGGGTAATCCCATGGACAGAGGAGCCTGGCAGGCTACAGTAAATGGCGTCACAAAGAGTCGGACACGATTCAGCAACTAACACACACACAGACTAGGACTCCCTGCAGGAATCCAAATTAGAAAGAGTCCCTCATCTGTTATTCTGCCTCTGATTCCAAACTTTATGTTAGTATTTGATGTTGCTGTTTAGTTGCTAAGTCATGTCTGAGCCTTTTGCAACCCCAAGAATTGTAACCTGCCAGGCTTGGTATTGGTATTGGAGTGGGTTGCCATTTCCTTCCCCAGGGCATCTTCCCAACCCATGGATCAAACTGGAGTCTCCCATGCCGCCTGCATTGACAGGCGGATTCTTTACCGCTTGGCCACCCGGGAAGCCCTTAAGTTAGTATAGGTTTGTTCATTCAACTAGCCTTCAGAACGCTAACCACCTTTGACATTATAAACAATAAGTCCTTATGAGTGAGAACAGTAATTAAGTGATCATGCTATTGTACATTACTGCGTAAAAAATTCCATTGAGTCTATCAAGAAATGGCTATTTTAGTTGTGTTTAGACTAAAACCTTGATTATCTACATCAGTGTTGGAAAGGAGATTGCAAAAGTAAACAACAGCTGCAGATTAACTGGAAATGTCGCACGAGGCTTTGATTTCCATATACCCTCACACCATTCTCTCCCCACGGTCATGCGGAGGACATCACAGTGATTTTCACTGTAGATGCCAAATATCTAATTTATGTCACTCTCATCATCCCCAAACGTCATAAGCAAGGCCACATCACCGTGAAGAACCACATGATGGTAAAGAGCCTGGATTTACTTCATGAAAGAAGAACCTAGGTCCAGACACTGATTCTACTCTCTTCTGTGTGATCTTGGGCAAGCTACTTAGCCTCTCTGAGCATCTAAAAGGATAAAAATATTGCATATCTCATCAGATTGGTGAGAGAAATAGATTAGTACTTATCAAAAAGTACTCAGGGACTTCCCTGGTGGTCCAGGGGTTAAGAATCTGCCCGCCAACGCAGGGGCCATGGGTTCGATCCCTGGTCCGGGAGGATCCCACATGCCACTGGGCAACAAACGTAGCGCACCTCAACCAGTGAGCCTGTGCTCTGAGCCTGGGAGCCACAGACACGGAGCCCGTGGGCCGCCACTGCTGAAGCCACGTGCCCTGGAGCCTGTGCTCCACCGCAGAGAAGCCACCGACTCGCAGAGAAAGCCTGCGCGGCAACAAAGACCGGGCGCAGCCAAGAGCAAATAAATCCGCTAATAATCGAAAAAAAAGAGCGCTCAGCACAGTGCCCGGCACAGAGTGACGGTTTATAAGTCTGAGCTGTTCCTACAAGCATGTCCTCTTCCACAAAGAATTCTGTGCTGAACACTCAGGAGAAGCTCAATATAAACGTGATAATTTGTTACATGAGGGAGACGATAATCACAAATTGGACTACAATGCAGAGTAATTCTGGGAATTTAAAATGATTTTCTGTTTTAAAAACTGCCTCCCTTGTTACCCGATTCTTCCCCAGTCTTTCTCGTTCCCCGATTTTATACTTTACTCAAGGCATCATTTCACGTTCCAAGATATTAGACTCTTATAGGTATTCAGAAGCCCCAGGAGAAATGGAATACATTTACAGACCCATAAACATCTAAATTAGTGCTATAAATGGGAAATAAAGTCTATAGTTGGAGGGTGCCCAATACATAATATGTTGTGGCAAAGAAGAGACTTCCTTTCTGGTGGCTGGAAAATCTATTTGCTCTAAGTATTCAATTTTCAAATGGATAATAAAAATAAATAATAGCATGCTTCTGCTTAAATTGCACCTTTCATGGGAGATCTCAAAGAGTCTTTCAACTGTTAATTTATGACCTCTGGGGAAAAGTAGGTGGCAAGTAATACCTTTCTTCCTCAAATGGAGAAACAGACATAGAGAGGCCCGAGTGACTTGTCCAAGGGCACAAGGCAGTCCCCAGCTTCAAGCAAACCAGACCAGCTCATAAGAAGAAAATGCAGAGATATTCTCTGCAAATGATTAAGACCCATATTTGTTGTTGTTGTTCAATCTCTATGTCATGCCCTACTCTTTTTTTTCGACCCCATGGACTGTAGCCCACCAGGCTCCTCTCTCCATGGGATTTCCCAAGCAAGAATACTGCAGCGGTTGCCATTTCCTTCTCCAGGGGATCTTTCAGACCTAGAGATCAAACCTGAGGCTCCTGCTTGGCAGGTGGATTCTTTACCACTGAGCCACCAGGGAAACCCCAAATCCATATTATTTGACTATAAAGCCAGAGACGCATTCTGACATGGGCTGTACAACTGTTAGACAACTAATACTAATTTTGTTGGTATACCAGTTGTCTGATTCCTCAAAAGCAACTATTCTCAAGCTTTGTGGTTTATATCAGTAAATGCTGATTCTTTCTTATGCCTCTGCAGGGGGGCTGGGAGTGTCTAGGCCAAGCTCAAGGCTGAGTTCAGCCATGTAGCAAGCTAGTCTGTATCTTCTCCCCATGTCTCTCACTCCACATGGAGCAGGGGTCTAGCCAGGGCAAGACTCTCTCATGGCAATGGCAGAGGAACAAGAGAACTAATCCCAACCATGCAAGTAAATCATGCCTCTTCTCCTAATCCTATGTGCCATAGCAAGTCAGTGACTGAACTGTAACAGAATAGGCCCTCCCCAGTGTGAAGCCAAAAAGCCACATGGCCATGCCTCAGATCAATTTCCTTGGAAGTACTCCACCCCCATGAAAGGAAGAGAAGGAAGTGAATGCCCCTAAACAACCATCTGATTTACCACCACCAGCTCTTTCTCATTAATATTTCAGACTCTTCGTATGTGCTAGACTGGGGCCAATGCATATGCTTCTGTACTTTCTCCTGGACCAGTGTCTTGATCCCTGGCTTGGAAGGGTACAGTTTACATAAGATAGCAAATACCTCTTATCCTTTATTAGTATCTCCTTGATACCAAGTTTAAAATGCTAAGCAGAGATTTAAGAAGAAATCAGCTAATGAGGAAATAATACCCATCAATAATACCCATGAAATTGCATGTGGTAGATCCACGCGAGTAACCTCAGCGTGTGGTCTGTTCACAGATGCTCTTTCATACCTGGGATTTCCAAGGAGCCAGAAATGCTTGAGGTCTATAAAAGGTGCCATGAAATGTTTTCAGCAAATGGATGCTTGCTACAGAGGAGATCTCGTTTGCTACGGTTCTACCTCCCCAAAGCCTCAGAAAACTCAAGAAGTCCAGGATGCCATGGGGGGATTCTCCCTTGTTCCTTGTGTCCTGTTATGAATCTGCATCCTCCACAGTCATTCCCTGCTACCTCCACTCCCCTCCTCCAATCCTAGGTTGCTTCTCAACCTAGACCAAAATTTCCAGCTTGAATACACATTGTTGTTGTTGTTCAGTCGCTAAGTTAGGTCTGACTCCTTGTGACCCCAAGGACTGCAGCAGGCCAGGCTCCTCTGTCCTCCACTGTCTCCAGAGGTTGCTCAAATTCATGTCCATTGAATCGGTGATGCCATCTAACCATTTCATCCTCTGTCACCCCCTTCTCCTGCCCTCAATCTTTCCCAGTATCAGGGTCTTTTCTATCAAGTAGGCTCTTCACATCAGGTGGCCAAAGTATTGAAGCTTCAGCTTCAGCATCGGGATATTCAAGGTAGATTTTCTATAGGATCCACTGGTTTGATTTATGTTCACTGAGAATTAGACATTTTCTTTGTCTCTCTCCCTCTCCTTCTCCCTCTCCCTCCCTCCCTTCCTCCTTCTGTTTCTCTTGCTCTTTCTCCTCATACTATGAAGAGCCAAAAAAACAGGACTAGGGCTCCAGTCTAGTCTGAATTTTCTAGACTGTGATGAGATTTAAAGAAGCTGCAGTCACTTTAGATGAGCGATGAGACTTCAGGACATGAAAGAAGATTCCCCCGGTCTGCAAGGCCCCTGCAGGGCCGGCCTAGCTGTAACGGGCAAGAAATAAGACAGACCGTCCCCCTCACGCTTGCGAGGCCCAGCTTTCTCTCCGAGGTAGCAGCATCTCCTCCACATCACGGCCAACCCCTGCCTCCAGGCTCCATCTGAATCACTTGCCTTTCTGGTGAAATCTATAGGCTCCTGCCCAGAGAAGAGGGACTCCCACTGAGTCAGGACTCTTTCTCCAGGTTATATATGTCACAATTTTCCATGCTTTTAACAAGACTCAATTAAAAATTAATCGGCCCAGCGTGGCAATTTGAGAGGTAATTGTTTCTTTTTCTGACTCCATGGCCATAGGCTAAAAGCACACCCAGAACCTAAATTAATCATCTAATTGGGATTTTTCCATTCTCCAGCCACTCAGCCTTCCAGGGGTCCCCGCGACATGCTACCTGACCTCAATAATTAGATTGCCCTGGTGCCCACTCTGCGGCTTTCTGGCTTACTTTCCCTTCCAACACCCTTTAGTAAGATGGAAAATAGCCATGTAGGCTGTTTACCTGGGTCTTCTCCAATGACCAACAGCCTTTATTTTCAGAAGCTAAAGGGCCGTCATAAGGATATACTGAAAACAATGGGGCAAGTTACTATAGCCAGCTTAGTCTGGGATAGCAGAAGCTGATTTCGACATACTGGCCGTCTGCACTGGTTACAGAAAGCACGGTCTGTTCACTCAGCGCGCAGTCTGTACACACAGCACGAGCGACAGGAAGATACAAGAGCTGTCGCCTTCACAACTGCAGAATGGGTCCCACGTCGAACCATGCACCTCCTCACTCAGCACTCAGAGCAACTCTGCGAATTACCATATTCTCTCTCATGCAAATGAATCTACTGAGCAAAAGAAATTCGGTTAATAACAGAAGTATTTGTGTGCTGGCACAGAGCAGCGAACACACACACTACCTTTATACTGACTCAGTATAAGAAATACGTTTTGTTTACTCTTCTCGAATTCAAGATTAACAGCAATCTTTTGGTTTCTGTAATGAAAGACGGTGAAGGCTTATATTTTATTATTTCACTTGTTAAACCTTGGCAGGAGTCTTGTGCTTTCCTAAAGAGACGGTATGAAAGGGTCTATGTATTTTACTTTTTCTTAAGTTGCTACCTTGGGATAAACTAATCAAATGTTTTCACTATGTTCTTCACATAGGTTCATCCATCATACACTAGAAATGGAAAAACAATGTTTTGAAGGATTTGGAGTGATATTTATCTAAATGGAAGATTATCCCTTATGTATAGAGTTACTATTCAGAAGACAAAGCTTGAGTTCTCTCTCTTTCATAAAACGAAACAGTAAAGAACTTCATCATACATTTTCTCTCTGAATACACTCAAACGATGAATTATAGCTTCTTGCAAACTTCTGCCATTCTTCAAAGTTTCTGTGATGCAAAAGCATATCTGGCACCTTGTAGGTAATTAAGAAATTAATTTTAATTGAATTGATCTAATCATACCCTTCAATCTCACAACAATAACTATTTTAAATGATACCAGTGATCTATATGTTTTGTCAGCTCTAAAACAGTATGCACACATTAGGTATAAATATTAATAATAATTATAAACCTATGTCTTTATTTGAGATTAAGTTAATAGTATCAAAAGAGTTGTGCTTCTCTAGCCACTAGGATTTATTCTGCCAAGGCAACCAATCTCTTCACAATAGTAAATGTAGCTTTGATGAAACCTATTCCTTATAGTTGCATGGAATAATGAAGGCCATCACTTTAATTTACTGGGATTATTTATAGGTATATAAAGAACAGTGCCAATTCTCTTTCAAAAACATCAGAAAAGCAAATAAATAAGGTAGTGTACCAGTTTTATGGGTTCCGATAATCTTTACATTTTAAGTGTTCTTGAATCTTTACAATGGAACTATTATACTACTCAAGGGTTTATATTATATTACTCAGAGGGTAAAGAATCCACCTGCAATTCGGAAGACCTGGGTTCGATCCCTGGGTTGGGAAGATCCCCTTGAGGAGGGCATGGCAACCCACTCCAGTATTCTTGCCTGAAGAATCCCCATGGACAGAGGAGGCTGGTGGGCTACAGTGCATAGAGTCGCAGAGTCGGACATGACTGAGCAACTAAGCATAGCACATTATATTACTCAAAGGCCCTACTTGCCTTCCGGAAGAGTCCTGGCTCTAGAGAAAAAAAAAAAAAAAAAAGCTTATAGGCATGCCTCTTCATCCCACTAGACATATTTTCCAAACAAGTAATTCTGCTTTTACTAGCTTCATCTCAGTCTTGAATAAGACAATCACTTATGCAGACAAACCATGGGGATTTTGCACTTAGTCTAATCGAGACAGTCAAACAGTGCTAAGAAGTTTCAACAGTATTTGCTTTACACATAACGAAGGGGACAAATCCAATCATTTTTAACTGGAGTATAATTGTTTTACAATGTTGTGTTAGTCTCTGCTATACAACAGTGTGAGTCAGCTGTGAGTAGACATATGCGCCTTTCCTATTAAGCCTCTCTCCTCCATCCACCCCTCTCCTCTAGGTCACCACCGAGCACTGAGCTCAGCTCCCTGTGCTTTATAGCAGCTTCTCACTAGGTATTTCTACTTTATTTATGGAAAAACAGTGTGTGTGTGTGTGTGTGTGTGTGTGTGTGTGTGTGTGTGCATTCAGTTGCTTCAGTCATGTCCGACTCTGAGACTCTCGTGGACTGCAGTCAGCTAGATTCCTCTGTCCCTGGGATTTTCCAGGCAAGAATACTAGAGTGTGTTGTCATGCCTTCCTCCAGGGGATCTTCCCAATCCAAGGATCAAACCCATGTCTCCTGCGTCTCCTGCATTGCAGGCAGATGCTTTACGAATGAGCCACCGGGGAAGCCCCCAGTAGTGTGTCTATGTAAATCTGTATTTTACTTAATTTCTAGTATTCTGTACAACTCAGTGCTCACACTGTCAGCTCTCAAATCTTATCTGAACAAAATAAAATTATTTCTGCAGCTGCTAATGGCATATTAGAGATGGCATGGATATCATTCTCCCCACTACCTGTTAATCATAACAGTCCCAGGATTTTATTGTCGATGTCCAGGCAAAGCATCTCCCTGGAAAGAATTTGCATCCGGCAGGAAGCTCTAGCCTCTTCCTGTTCATATCACGAGAAATGCAAGGGGACTCCCAAAGACCTCTGACCCTTTCTCCAGGGTCGCAGTTGCCTTAGGGGCCTTTCACTGTTGAGAAGGAGCCACCAGCCTCCTTTCCCCAGTCCTTCCCCCGCCCCTGCCCAGGCTCACCTGTGATCACCGAGGGTAGGAAGAGACGAAAGCCCTCCCCAGGCTCTGATAACAGGGTTGCCTGACTGTAATTACAGGCTTTCGCTTCCCAGCTATCCAAATGACAGTCACACTTGAGACTGAAACTCCTTGGTCAGATGGAATCAATTACTGGGCAAAATTGGGAGGTTAATTTTCCCCAGAATGAGATGTGCCTTTTAGCTTTGCCATCTCTTCCACTCCAGTTGGTGGCTTATTTGGTCGCATTGTTCTCTGGCCATAGGAACCAAGTTCCATTAGGGAGGATTTCCAAAAGAGTTGATTTGAAAAGGAAACTCCATCAGCCCTCAAACTCAATACCCACTGAAGAGCAGGCTGTTATTAACCAAGCAGCATGGGCGGATAATCACCAGGATTCACAGTGGATAGGCATGAGGTTAATCCAATAGGAAGAGAGACAATTTTCCAACACAGCATCATTCACTGGGAGGACTGATGCTGAAGCTGAAGCGCCAGTACTTTGGCCACCTGAGGCGAAGAGCTGACTCACTGGAAAAGACCCTGACGCTGGGAAAGACATAGGGCAGAAGGGGAAGGGGGCAACAGAGGATGAGATGGTTGGATGGCATCACTGACTCAATGGACATGAGTTTGAACAAATTTCAGGAGATAGTGGAGGACAGAGGAGCCTGGTGTGCTGCAGTTAATGGGGTCACAAAGAGTTGACTTAGCAACTAAACAAATAACAACCATTCCCTTTCTGAAGTTCCCCTGGCTATAACGTAGCAAGACCCAGTATGTGCGGAGCCTTCCTTTTTGGAAACTACCGTGAACATAAACTAATTCCTTCATTAGAATAACTTTCTAAGTACGAAAGCATCTCTTTAAAAACAAATAAAACAACCAGTGTTCATCTCCCCGAAATGGATTTATCTCTTCTGGATGGTTTAGTGTAAAAGTAAAAATAGCTTCTATTTGCTGCTGCTGCTAAAAATAGCTTCCATTTAATAGAACATAAACAATATAACAAGGATAATGATAACAACAGTGACCAAAATGTATTCAACCTATGCCATGTTTCAGGAAATGGTATGATTTTTTTTTATTTTCCTGAACTCAATTCTCTCAAAACTGTCCTAAACAGAGGCACTGAGAAGTTGGGAAACTCGCTCAGGTTCACCTGACTGGTAAGCAAGGGGCCAGAAGATGACCCCAGGTGACCTGACTCCAGAGTCTATGATTTAAAACCTCACCACCTTGTAAACTGCATCACTCCATACGCTCATAAATTCCAAAATGAGAGATTCTCTCAACACTTTCTAGGTGGGGGGTTTGAAGCATAGAGATATTCATTCACTTAAGTGAATGAAGCTGCTATTCCATACCACGTCCGTCAGACTCAAAAGCCTGAGCTTATCCATTAAAAACTCTACAGAGTCTCTGCAAAGAGCCACTTTTGCAAGATCTTGAGTGATTGCTAAGTCACTGGTGTGTGTGCGTGCACTATCACGTCCAACTCTTTGCAACCCCCTGAACTATAGCCCGCCAGGCTCCTGTGTCCAAAGAATTGTCCAAGCAAGAATACTGGAGTGGGTTACCAATTCCTACTCCAGGAGATCTTCCCTACTCAGGGATCAAGCCCACATCTCCTGAATTAGCCCGCAGATTCTTTACTACTGTGCCACCTGGGAAGCCCAAATCATTCATAGAGATTATAAAATCTAATATCTTTCATGCTCTTCCATTAATCCTCTTTAAGACTATGGCTAGATCAAATTGAGTGGATTTATAAGACAGAATGTGGTCCACTGGAGAAGGGAATGGCAAACCACTTCAGTATTCTTGCCTTGAGAACCCCATGAACAGTATGAAAAGGCAAAATGATAGGATACTGAAAGAGGAACGCCCCAGGTCAGTAGGTACGCAATATGCTACTGGAGATCAGTGGAGAAATAACTCCAGGAAGAATGAAGGGATGGAGCCAAAGCAAAAACAATATCCAGCTGTGGATGTGACTGGTGATAGAGCAAGGTCCGATGCTGTAAAGAGCAATATTGCATAGGAACCTGGAATGTCAGGTCCATGAATCAAGGCAAATTGGAAGTGGTCAAACAGGAGATGGCAAGAGTGAACGTCGACATTCTAGGAATCAGCGAACTAAAATGGACTGGAATGGGTGAATTTAACTCAGATGACCATTGTATCTACTACTGCGGGCAGGAATCCCTCAGAAGAAATGGAGTAGCCATCATGGTCAACAAAAGAGTCCGAAATGCAATACTTGGATGCAATCTCAAAAACGACAGAATGATCTCTGTTCGTCTCCAAGGCAGACCATTCAATATCACAGTAATCCAAGTCTATGCCCCGACCAGTAACGCTGAAGAAGCTGAAGTTGAATGGTTCTATGAAGACCTACAAGGCCTTTTGGAGCTAACACCCACAAAAGATGTCCTTTTCATTATAGGGGACTGGAATGCAAAAGTAGGAAGTCAAGAAACACCTGGAGGAACAGGCAGATTTGGCCTTGGAATGTGGAATAAAGCAGGGCAAAGACTAATAGAGTTTACCCAAGAAAATGCACTGGTCATAGCAAACACCCTCTTCCAACAACACAAGAGAAGACTCTACACATGGGCATCACTAGATGGTCAACACTGAAATCAGACTGATTATATTCTCTGCAGCCAAAGATGGAGAAGCTCTATACAGTCAACAAAAACAAGACCGGGAGCTGACTGTGGCTCAGATCATGAGCTCCTTATTGCCAAATTCAGACTTAAATTGAAGAAAGTAGGGAAAACCACTAGACCATTCAGGTATGACCTAAATCAAATCCATTATGATTATACAGTGGAAGTGAGAAACAGTTTTAAGGGCCTAGATCTGATTGATAAGAGTACCTGATGAACTATGGAGTGAGGTTCGTGACATTGTATAGGAGACAGGGATCAAGACCATCCCCAAGGAAAACGAATGCAAAAAAGCAAAATGGCTGTCTAGGGAGGCCTTACAGATAGCTGTGAAAAGAAGAGAGGTGAAAAGCAAAGGAGAAAAGGAAAGATATAAGCATCTGAATGCAGAGTTCCAAAGAAAAGCAAGAAGAGATAAGAAAGCCTTCTTCAGCGATCAATGCAAAGAAATAGAGGAAAACAACAGAATGGGAAAGACTAGAGATCTCTTCAAGAAAATTAGAGATACCAAGGGAACATTTCATGCAAAGATGGGCTCAATAAAGGACAGAAATGTTATGTACCTAACAGAAACAGAAGATATTAAGAAGAGGTGGCAAGAATACACAGAAGAACTGTACAAAAAAGATCTTCATGACCAAAATAATCATGATAGTGTGATCACTCATCTAGAGCCAGACATCATGAAATGTGAAGTCAAGCGGGCCTTAGGAAGCATCACTATGAACAAAGCTAGTGGAGGTGATGGAATTCCAGTTGAGCTATTTCAAATCCTGAAAGATGATGCTGTGAAAGTGCTGCACTCAATATGCCAGCAAATTTGGAAAACTCAGCAGTGGCCACAGGACTGGAGAAGGTCAGTGTTCATTCCAATCCCAAAGAAAGGCAATGCCAAGGAATGCTCAAACTACCCCACAATTGCACTCATCTCACATGCTAGTAAAGTAATGCTCAAAATTCTCCAAGCCAGGCTTCAGCAATACATGAACCGTGAACTCCCTGATGTTCAAGCTGGTTTTAGAAAAGGCAGAGGAGCCAGAGATCAAATTATGAACATCTGCTGGATCATGGAAAAAGCAAGAGAATTCCAGAAACACATCTATTTCTGCTTTATTGACTATGCCAAAGCCTTTGGCTCTGTGGATCACAATAAACTGTGGAACATTCTTCAAGAGATGGGAATACCAGACCACCTGACCTGCCTCTTGAGAAATCTGTATGCAGGTCAGGAAGCAACAGTTAGAACTGGACAAGACTGGTTTCAAATAGGAAAAGGAGTATGTCAAGGCTGTATATTGTCACCCTGCTTATTTAACTTCTATGCAGAGTACATCATGAGAAACGCTGGACTGGAAGAAACACAAGCTGGAATCAAAATTGCCAGGAGAAATATCAATAACCTCATATATGCAGATGACACCACCCTTATGGCAGAAAGTGAAGAGGAACTAAAAAGCCTCTTGATGAAAGTGAAAGAGGAGAGTGAAAAAGTTGGCTTAAAGCTCAACATTCAGAAAATGAAGATCATGGCATCTGGTCCCATCACTTCATGGGAAATAGATGGGGAAACAGTGGAAACAGTGTCAGACTTTATTTTGGGGCGCTCCAGAATCACTGCAGATGGTGATTGCAGCCATGAAATGAAAAGACCCTTACTCCTTGGAAGAAAAGTTATGACCAACCTAGACAGCATATTGAAAAGCAGAGATATTACTTTACCAACAAAGGTCCATCTAGTCAAGGCTATGGTTTTTCCAGTGGTCACGTATGGATGTGAGAGTTGGACTGTGAAGAAAGCTGAGCACCAAAGAATTGATGCTTTTGAACTGTGGTGTTGGAGAAGACTCTTGAGAGTCCCTTGGACTGCAAGGAGATCCAACCAGTCCATTCTATAGGGGATCAGGCCTGGGTGTTCTTTGGAAGGACTGATGCTAAAGCTGAAACTCCAGTACTTTGGCCACCTGATGTGAAGAGTTGACTCATTGCAAACGACTCTGATGCTGGGAGGGATTAGGGGCAGGAGGAGAAGGGGATGACAGAAGATGAGATGGCTGGATGGCATCACTGACTCGATGGACGTGAATCTGAGTTAACTCCAGGAGTTGGTGATGGACAGGGAGGCCTGGCGTGCTACGATTCACGGGGTCGCAAAGAGTGGGATACGACTGAGCGACTGAACTAGAACTACAATAATATTATATCCTTACATTTTATCCAAAAGCCTATATAGACATTTCTCTCACCCATCTCTTTTAAGAAGACACTCCCATAAGTGAGCACACACATCAACAGGAAGTAGACATCAAGAGTTCAAATAGCTTGTAATACAGTCTTTGGAATTAAAAATTGATGTCATATCTGCTACTGAAACTCCACATTCTTATAATATCTGATAAGTTTAAAGGCAGGTATTTATTATTGCTCTTCAGTCTCTGGGTCAGAATAACACCAGCCTCTGGTATCTGCTAATTGTATGCCATTCATTAGAAGTAGGGGCTTTCAAGGTGGCTCAGTGGTGAAAAATCCACCTGCCAAAGCAGAAGTGGGTTCAGTCGCTAGGTTGGGAAGATCCCCTGGAGAAGGGAATGGCAATCCACTCCAGAATTCTTGCCTGGAGAATCCCACTGACAGAGGAGTCTGGCAGGCTACAGTCCATGGGGTCACAAAGAGTCAGACATGACTGAGAAACTACACAACAACAACAACAACAACATCAGAAGTAGAACTCGGCGGGTTCATGCAATCCTTAGAAAACGTCTTGAGTTTCTATTGCATACGAGCGTGGTTTGGTGGTTTAGTCAGTCGTGTCCGACTCTTTGCAACCCCATGGACTGTAGCCCACCAGGCTCCTCTGTCCATGGAATTCTCCAGGCAAGAATACTGGAGTGGGCTGCCAGGCCCTCCTCCAAGAGATCCCGGGGATCTTCTCAACCCAGGGATTGAACCTAGGTCTTCCACATTGCAGGTGGATTCTTTACCATTTGAGCCACCAGGGAAGCCCTTTCCTCCCCTAAGGAGTATATGACTCTAATAAAGGCATTTATGAGATGAGAATGTGACCAAGGGGACAGTCAGGTCAGCTTAGTTCAGTTGTCACTCAGTCGTGTCTGACTCTGTGCGACCCCGTGGACTGCAGCACGCCAGGCCTCCCTGTCCATCACCAACTCCCAGAGTTTACTCAAATTCATGTCCATTGAGTCAGTGATGCCATCCAACCATCTCATCCTCTGTCATCCCCTTCTCCTCCAGCCTTCAATCTTTCCCAGCATCAAGGTCTTTTCCAAGGAGTCAGTTCTTTGCATCAGGTGGCCAAAGTATTGGCTTCAGCATCAGTCCTTCAGTGAATACTCAGGACTGATCTCCTTTAGGATGGACTTGTTGGATCTCCTTGTAGTCCAAGGGACTCTCAAGAGTCTTCTCCAACACCACAGTTCAAAAGCATCAATTCTTTAGTGCTCAGCTTTCTTTATAGTTCAGCTCTCACATCCATACATGACCACTGGAAAAACCATAGCTTTGACTAGACAAATCTTTGTTGGCAAAACAATGTCTCTGCTTTTTAATATGCTGTCTAGGTTGGTCATAACTTTTCTTCCAAGGTGCAAGCGTCTTTTAATTTCATGGCTGCAGTCACCATTTAATTGTTTGAAAACAATCAAAACAAATAGATAAAACATCAGTTTTCTTTCATTCGGAGGAGTGGGAGTGGTATTTACATTAGAGCAGGGCTCTTCAGAGTTCATATATAAATTATAGAATTCATTATAAGAATTTATTCACCAGCATAATATTCTGGATCCCAGATGTCACAAAGTGAAGCTCACCTGTATTGAAATGATGTCTGGGACTTCCTTGGGGGTCCAGTGGTTAAGAATCCACCTGCCAGTGCAAGGGACATGGGTTTGATTCCTGGTTGGGGAAGATTCCACATGCCTAGGGCAACTAAGCCCACGCACCACAACTCCTGAGCTTGCACACTAGAGCCCAGGCCCTGCAGTGAGACACCACCACAGCGAGAAGGCCAAGCACAGTGAAGAACAGCCCCCATTTGCTGCAACTAGAGAAAGCCAGGGAGCAACAACCAAGATCCAGTATACCCCAAAACAAAAGTTAAATTAATAAAAAAATTTTTAAATGAAATGACGTCTGAGATGATACTATACAGAATCATCTAAGAGGACATTCTATTCTTGGTAGACACCGAGAAATAATGTTTTGTTTAAACCAAAAGAAATACACACACACATCCACACAGACCTATCTTATGTCCCATCACTCTTTAGACCGGCATAACACAGGTACAGCTTGAGCGCTGACTCTCCCCAGTTACAGCATCTTTAGTGTGTAGGTGTAGAAGCAGCCCTCGTAACGGGGCTTTCTCATTATTATTATTTTGTGGTCAAAAGGTTGCATACACTAATTTTTTTTTTTTTTGCTGCTGCTAAAGCTTAGAAAGGGTGGAAAGCAAAATATTTTGATAATTATTCAGGCCATCAGGTTACATAAGAGGTTCCGCAGCTTTCTGCATCAGACTTGAACAGTTGAAACCACAAATTCTGTTTTTGCAGCCGTAAAACATTCGTGGCAAAAAAGAGAGAGAGAGAGAAAAAAAATAATAAAATCCATTTTCCATTCGCTTGAAACTTATAAAATTTAATGTGGTGAAAAATGACAGTTTATTCCCCGTAGGAAACGGCTTGGAGCCATGTTTCACGGGCAGGGTGTGGAGACGGCCATGCACATTTGCAGTCCGTGAACACTGCAAGAAACCTGCATGCTGCAAGACGGTGTCGCAAGGCAAAACATCTAAGTGAAAAGGTAATAAGGCCTTGATCTAGAAGGAAAAGCTGTGCTTTCTCACTGAAATAACTAAGCTGCAATAAACAGCAGAGGATCGCACATCAACGTGAGAAATAGATGCAGACAGACACACACCTGTGTGTAGACGTCCCCAGGCAGGACTGATGACATTTTGCTTTTTTTTTTCAGACTGGAAAACACTGAATTATTTTTTTAGATGGCATTAGTTGTGATCTGTGTAAAATACAATACTTATATAATATTTGTCTCTTTATGATGTCTATCTAAAAGCAAAATTAGGGCATCTGATGTTGAGAAGCAAGAATATAAGTTCTGGGCCTGGAAGTAACCAGAGGAATAGCTGTTGGTTTGTCCTTGAACTCATCCAGCCTGGATTATTTTTCTGTAAAGTTAATGGTTGGACTAAGTGACTTCTGAGCTCAGGTTTAAAACTGGGATATAGCTGTTTTACAGTGTTGTGTTCGTTTCTGCTGTCAAATGAAGCAAATCAGCTGAGTGTAAACACAGATCCCCTTCCTCTCGGAACTCCCTCCCACCCGGCTCCCTATGCTACCGCTCGTGGTCCTCACAGAGCACCGAGCCCCCTGTGCTCTACAGCAGCTTCCGACTAGCTATCTATTTGACACATGGTAGTGTGTATATCAGAGAAGGCAATGGCACCCCACTCCAGTATTCCTGCCTGCAATATCCCATCCACAGAGGAGCCTGACAGGTGACAGTCCCTGGAGTCACAGAGTCGGACACAACTGAGCTCGAGGCGCATGCTGCCTGCCTCGTCTGCCCTCACCTCAGTGCTGCTCTTCCAGCTGACACCACCCTTCCCTTTCCCCTCTGTGCACACACTTCCAACCCTATGTCTGCATCTCTACTCCTGCCCTGCAAATAGGTCGTCTGTGCCATTTTCCTAGATTCTGCATGCATGCCTTAATATATGATATTTAACAAGGAGAAGGGGGAAGCAGAGGGTGAGAAGGTTAGACAGCATCACCCACTCAACGGACATGAATCTGAGCAAACTCTGGGAGGCAGTGAGAGACAGGGAGGCCTAGCGTGCAGCATGGAGTCCATGGGGTCGCACGGAGTTGGACATAGTGGCTCAACAACAGCAACTATGGGAATCTATGGGAATTTTTAAAGAGGATAATTATCTAGTTAATGGAGCTCTGAACCAAGCAACAAACAGCCAAGGGACCGAAAACAAGAGTGACCTTGACTAAACCTGAGTGAAAATGAACATCACCTGTGCGGAACGTCTGAGTCCCACGATCGCTTCAGTCAGATATTTAATGTTGGACTACGTATATCTCTTAGCTATTGCCATAATGATGCTGGGGCCACTCCAAAACTCAGTGGCCTAAAGCGATGCGCATCTCTTACTGCTCCAGGGTCTATGGGTCAGCTGGGCAGTGCTTTTGATCTGGTGCAGGTTCGGGTGCCCTCCACTGGGTTTGGGGTTTGCTTATAATTAACTGTTCATGAGGTTCACTGGTGGACCAGCTGGGGGATCCTTGCAACAGGACAGCCTCACTTATGTGTCTCGTGATTCACTGCCTTCCGACTGGAGTGACAGAGGTCACACAGCCAATGTTTCTCCTCATCAAGGAAAGTACCACAAGTTTGTGCTCATGGAGCATGGGATGTGTCCTGGGCTAGAGAAGAGACAAACAAGGCCACTTAAAGCGCATGCTCAGAACCGGCACCTTCTCATACTCACCATGTGTGACTGGTAAAGGCAAGCTGCAAGGCAGTCCAGGTCCTAGGGATGGGGAGATAGAGACCCTACCTTCAGGAGAGCTGCTGGGAAGTCACATTGTAATATGTGTGGATTTCGGAGGTGTGGCAATTGACTATACCTAGACACTGGTATGGCTAAAAGTATGATCTTTATTTTATATTCTAATGGTAAAAAATAGGTCCCTACCAGGGGGAAGGGTGGGGATAAAGGATAGTTAGAGAGTTGGGGATGGACATTTACACACTGACATATTGAAAATGGATAACCAACAAGGTCTTACCGTCGGTACGGGGAACTCTGCTCAACCTTATGGGGCCTCCTGGATGGGAGGGCAGTCTGGTGGATAATGGATACATGTTTACATAAGGCTGAGTTGTTCTGCTATGCATTTGAAACTATGACAACACTGTTAGCTGGCTATATAGAATATTAAAAAAAATTTTAAGGGTCTCTCTACTTATTAGGTTCAGTTCAATTCAGTCGCTCAGTCGTGTCCAACTCTTTGCAACCCCATGAATCACAGCACGCCAGGCCTCCCTGTCCATCACCAACTTCCAGAGTTCACTCAAACTCACGTCCATCGAGTCGGTGATGCCATCCAGCCATCTCATCCTCTGTCATCCCCTTCTCCTCCTGCCCCCAATCCCTCCCAGCATCAGAGAATTTTCCAATGAGTCAACTCTTCACATCAGGTGGCCAACGTACTGGAGTTTCAGCTTTAGCATCAGTCCTTCCAAAGAACACCCAGGCCTGATCCCCTATAGAATGGACTGGTTGGATCTCCTTGCAGTCCAAGGGACTCTCAAGAGTCTTCTCCAACACCACAGTTCAAAAGCATCAATTCTTTGGTGCTCAGCTTTCTTCACAGTCCAACTCTCACATCCATACGTGACCACTGGAAAAACCATAGCCTTGACTAGATGGACCTTTGTTGGTAAAGTAATATCTCTGCTTTTCAATATGCTGTCTAGGTTGGTCATAACTTTTCTTCCAAGGAGTAAGGGTCTTTTCATTTCATGGCTGCAATCACCATCTGCAGTGATTCTGGAGCGCCCCAAAATAAAGTCTGACACTGTTTCCACTGTTTCCCCATCTATTTCCCATGAAGTGATGGGACCAGATGCCATGATCTTCATTTTCTGAATGTTGAGCTTTAAGCCAACTTTTTCACTCTCCTCTTTCACTTTCATCAAGAGGCTTTTTAGTTCCTCTTCACTTTCTGCCATAAGGGTGGTGTCATCTGCATATATGAGGTTATTGATATTTCTCCTGGCAATTTTGATTCCAGCTTGTGTTTCTTCCAGTCCAGCGTTTCTCATGATGTACTCTGCATAGAAGTTAAATAAGCAGGGTGACAATATACAGCCTTTGATGTACTCCTTTTCCTGTTTGAAACCAATCTGTTGTTCCATGTCCAGTTCTAACTGTTGCTTCCTGACCAGCAAATAGGTTTTTTAGAGGCAGGTCAGGGGGTCTGGTATTCCCATCTCTTTCAGAATTTTCCACAGTTTATTGTGATCCACAGAGCCAAAGGCTTTGGCATAGTCAATAAAGCAGAAATAGATGTTTTTCTGGAATTCTCTTGCTTTTCCATGACCCAGCAGATGTTGGCAATTTGATCTCTGGTTCCTCTGCCTTTTCTAAAACCAGCGTGAACATCTGGAAGTTCACAGTTCACATATTGCTGAAGCCTGGCTTGGAGAATTTTGAGCATTACTTTACTAGCATGTGAGATGAGTGCAATTGTGGGGTAGTTTGAGCATTCTTTGGCATTGCCTTTCTTTGGGATTGGAATGAACACTGACCTTCTCCAGTCCTGTGGCCACTGCTGAGTTTTCCAAATTTGCTGGCATATTGAGTGCAGCACTTTCACAGCATCATCTTTCAGGATTTGAAATAGCTCAACTGGAATTCCATCACCTCCACTAGCTTTGTTCATAGTGATGCTTCCTAAGGCCCGCTTGACTTCACATTTCAAGATGTCTGGCTCTAGATGAGTGATCACACTATCATGATTATTTTGGTCATGAAGATCTTTTTTGTACAGTTCTTCTGTGTATTCTTGCCACCTCTTCTTAATATCTTCTGTTTCTGTTAGGTACATAACATTTCTGTCCTTTATTGAGCCCATCTTTGCATGAAATGTTCCCTTGGTATCTCTAATTTTCTTGAAGAGATCTCTAGTCTTTCCCATTCTGTTGTTTTCCTCTATTTCTTTGCATTGATCGCTGAAGAAGGCTTTCTTATCTCTTCTTGCTTTTCTTTGGAACTCTGCATTCAGATGCTTATATCTTTCCTTTTCTCCTTTGCTTTTCACCTCTCTTCTTTTCACAGCTATCTGTAAGGCCTCCCTAGACAGCCATTTTGCTTTTTTGCATTTCTTTTCCATGGTGATGGTCTTGATCCCTGTCTCCTATACAATGTCACGAACCTCACTCCATAGTTCATCAGGCACTCTATCAGATCTAGGCCCTTAAAACTGTTTCTCACTTCCACTGTATAATCATAATGGATTTGATTTAGGTCATACCTGAATGGTCTAGTGGTTTTCCCTACTTTCTTCAATTTAAGTCTGAATTTGGCAATAAGGAGCTCATGATCTGAGCCACAGTCAGCTCCCGGTCTTGTTTTTGTTGACTGTATAGAGCTTCTCCCTCTTTGGCTGCAGAGAATATAATCAGTCTGATTTCGGAGTTGACCATCTGGTGATGTCCATGTGTAGAGTCTTCTCTTGTGTTGTTGGAAGAGGGTGTTTGCTATGACCAGTGTATTTTCTTGGCAAAACTCTATTAGTCTTTGCCCTGCTTCATTCCACATTCCAAGGCCAAGTTTGCCTGTTACTCCAGGTGTTTCTTGACTTCCTACTTTTGCATTCCAGTCCCCTATAATGAAAAGGACATCTTTTGTGGGTGTTAGCTCTAAAAGGTCTTGTAGGTCTTCATAGAATCGTTCAGCTTCAGCTTCTTCAGCGTCACTGGTTGGGGCACAGACATGTATTACTGTGATATTCAATGGTTTGCCTTGGAAACAAAGAGAGATCATTCTGTCATTTTTGAGATTGCATCCAAGTACTACATTTCGGACTCTTTTGTCGACCATGATGGCTACTCCATTTCTTCTGAGGGATTCCTGCCTGCAGTAGTAGATATAACGGTCATCTGAGTTAAATTCACCCGTTCCAGTCCATTTTAGTTCGCTGATTCCTAGAATGTTGACGGTCACTCTTGCCATCTCCTGTTTGACCACTTCCAATTTGCCTTGATTCATGGACCTGACATTCCAGGTCCCTATTCAATATTGCTCTTTACAGCATCAGATCTTGCTTCTATCACCAGTCATATCCACAGCTGGATATTGTTTTTGCTTTGGCTCCATCCCTTCATTCTTCCTGGAGTTATTTCTCCACTGATCTCCAAGTAGCATATTGGGCACCTACTGACCTCAGGAGTTCCTCTTTCAGTATCCTATCATTTTGCCTTTTCTTACTGTTCATGGGGTTCTCAAGGCAAGAATACTGAAGTGGTTTGCCATTCCCTTCTCCAGTGGACCACATTCTGTCAGACCTCTCCACCATGACCAGCCCGTCTTGGGTTGCCCCGCAGGAATGGCTTAGTTTCACTGAGTTAGACAAGGCTGTGGTCCTAGTGTGATTCGATTGACTAGTTTTCTGTGGTTATGGTTTCAGTGTGTCTGCCCTCTGATGCCCTCTTGCAACATCTACCGTCTTACTTGGGTTTCTCTTACCTTGGACTTATTGTCTTCCAGTGATTTTTTTTTTTTCCCCTGTGTAATCCACTTTTTGTCATTTAGTTGCTAAGTCATATCTGACTATTTTGCAGCTCCATGGGGTGTAGCCCACTAGGCTCCTCTGTCCATGGGATTCTCCAGGCAAGAATACTGGAGTGGGTTGCCATTTCCTTCTCCAGGGGATCTTCCCAACCCAAGGATCTAAGCCAAGTCTTCTGCTTGGCAGGCGGACTCTTTACCACGGAGCCATCTGGGAAGCCCATAACCCATTCTACTTACCACCATTCAGCATCATATCTGGTCAAACCACAATTTGGAGCTAATTAATCACCAATGAATTATTGTAACATTGACTATCTATCTACTTTTGGATTAATGGTGAGGAAACTTTCATCACAATTAAAAATATATAAATATGAATCTGAAATTGGTCCTAATCTAGCTGTTATACAGAAAAGGATAGATATAATTCTTGTGCAGCCTGGAATCTAAAATATTAGTCACAGTTAAAATCTAGAGATATGGAAGGTGTGAGACCAAATACTATCTTTCTGCTATTCTTAGTTGATGATTTAATCTTTTGAGTCTCAATTAGCTTTTCTTCAAGAAAAATACCAAAATTTACTTATTCAAAGTGTCTTCTAATGATACGTTCTATCACTGTAAGTGGACTCAGTTTATCAACACTCCTAACTGGTACTACAGCACCTATAACTTACTGAAGTCATAGAACATTTTTTTTTTTAATATTCTGAGTACTCACAGTATCTAAATAAGTAAAAATACTCAAGTTATATGTTATAGATTGATGTCAGTAAATGGCTCTGAAGACACTTAGCCTGGAACAAATCTTGAGCTTCTGCACATGAAGACTAATTTCATTCTGCTGGGGCTTCCCTGGTGGCTCAGTGGTAAAGAACCTGCTACCAATGCAGGAAATACAGGTTTGATCCCTGGGACAGAAAGAGCCTCTGGAAAAGAGAAAGGAAACCCACTCCAGTATTCTTTCCTGGAAAATCCCATGGACAGAGGAGCCTGGTGGGCTATAGTGCACAGGGTCACAAAGAGTCAGATGAGATTTGGTGACTAAATGACATCAGTAACAACAATTTTATTCTGGTAAATTTTATCAGTACTTTTTTTGGAACATGCCTGTGGAAAACATTAAAAATGCTGTTTCATACAAATGTTTTCTAATACTGTAACTGCTTTCCACCAGTCATGTTCAAATCTTGCCTTATTATAACAGCCACTTTACATCCTGGTAGATTAATATGACTGAAAGGAGAGAAATATTTGAGATCAAGCATGGTAGTGAAACTTGTTATTTCTTGTCTCATTTTCTGTGTTATACTAAAAATAGCTGGTAAGTTAAAAAAACTACACAAAATAATTATTATAGTTCATAAACACTGTACGATAGAAAAATATAATGGACATACAGATATAGACCACTGCTTTCCTTTTTAGAATGAGTTCTAGTGATGTTTATGAGAATGAGACTTACTTTTATGCTCAACATGTCCTTAAACCTTTTAAAAACTCCAAACCATTTAAAGACACAAGATGAAGGAAACACATTAGAAATTTCCCAATAATGAACTATAAAAATATAATATTACTAACTTAAAACCAACATTATTCCCCTCCTTGTTAGACTTTGGCACTTTTCAGCATTAGATATAATTAAAAATATTTTTGAAGAATATAACTGAGTCTTTTCAATTTGAGAAGAAAAATGTACTGTTGAAATACCAGCTAATGTGCAAATACAAAAACTGAAAAGTAGCTAAATATAAGACAGAGACACCCGAAGAAGCGATTTCTTTAGCCTTTTAAAGCTTGGTCTGTACCAAAGCCACAGTTTTTCTGTGGATGCAGATGTGTTCCTAAGAGTGTTTCCAGTTGGCACAGCAGTGACAAGGTGCATATGCTTTTTCATACTTTTTGTTGTTTATACAAAGTTATTTTGGTTGACTCCACACAAATATAGGGAAATAGAAGCTTGAGGCCACCACTGGAATTATTCAAAAAAAACAAAGAAAACCCATGTGTTTCATTCATACAGCAATTGGGGTGAATGTGGTTTTTGGCCAACATTTTCTAGAAAACCACCTAGACCCACAAATTTCTTCTGAGACCAGAGACACAGGCAGAATCCCAGCTGACGGGTCTCACTGAGTCTGGAGAGGCAGACTTGTCTAGGTTGTACACTCCATAGTTTCCTGATCTCTTGAAAGACCAGAGGAGGTTTATGGAACTAGGAAGCACTCAGGGGGCTTCCCAGGTGGCTCAGGGGTGAAGAATCTGCCTGCCAATGAAGGAGGCGCCAGAGACGTGGGCTCAGTCCCAGGGTCAGGAAGATGCCCTGGAGGAGGAAATGGCAATCGCCTCCAGTACCCTTGCCTGGAGAATCCCACAGACAGAGGAGCCTGGCAGGTTGCGGTCCATCAGGTCACAAAGAGTCGGACACGACTGAGCACACAGGCCCCACGCAGGAAGCAGTGGATGCCTTTCAAGTGCCAGTGGAGCAAGGAGTCCAGGTGGGCTGCCTCCGACCGCTCAGGGCCGAGCTGGCCTCCGTGGCTGCGTCCCACGGTCCCTGCTCACACTAATGGCCCAAGGTGCTCCCCGGGCTCACATCCAGACTTTGCTACTCACGCCTGCTGAGGATCCCAGATAAGTCACTTAATCATGCCTTACCTCAGTTCCCTCACGTAGAACATGAGGATAATAGCATATAACTCACTGCGTTCTCGTTAGCAGGAAATGTGATTGTACATGCAAATCTGCTTACCACAGTGCCTGGAACGCTTCAAACACCACGGGGTTTGAAATGTTAGCTGCTGAACTGTTCTTTCTTATGTCATCATCATCATTAGTCATTTGCAACCAAACACACACAGAGAAGTCTGACTGACGTAAATTCGACATCGACCTTATCCATCACGTAAAATGCTTATTGCTAAGAAAGGAATTCCTAGAGAATCCCTAATTGGAGGATTCCTCCTATGGGGAACCACCATTAATACTCTGGGCTCTGACGCTGGCAAATCATTAAAGGGGACCGAGCATCCTGTCAATCAGACCCGTCCTGGCCTCTGGAAGCACCGTTAATCCCTGGACTCCCCGATCAGCATTTATGGAGCGCCACACTGGGCCGCACTGGGACTAAGGAAGGAGGAAAATCGCCCCGCACCAGACGCATGGCACAGAGAGGAGACAGCCATATTCTCAAACAAAGACTGGGCACGAACGCATCTGCACCAGCATCGGAAAGCAGCAGGGTGGCCAAGGGGAGCGTGCGTACATGATGCCTAAAGGACTGCGGAAGGCTGGACACAAGAAGGGACACGCTGGCCACGACTTGGAAGATGAGAGGAAATCAACAAACAGGAAAACGGGGGGAAAAGGACTCTACATATAGAATAGCAGATACCAAGGGTAGACATAGACATCAACCAAGTAACCTTCAAGCAGGAATTATGGGAACAGAGCTCTTCCCTCCCCAACTATGCAGAAAGCAAAAAATGACTTAAAAAACATAGACCACAGATGCCTACGCAAACCTCAAGCCTAAAAAAAAAAAAAGAGAGAGAGAGAGAGACCCAAAAATAGCACAAAAAAGAGAGAAAAATGATACTTGCTTAGATAACGGGACATTTTACTTGCTTTTGGGAGAAAAAAAAAAATCTCTCCTTGAGTGCCTTCTCTCCACAATCAGAATCTTTCTCTTTTTAATGGACCAGAGGAAACGAAGCAATATTTATTGTGTCTCTTGCGTTTGCTCCTTACAAAAACGGCATTAGCCTCATATGGAAACACTTTGACAGGCCCCTGAAAATAATTCCTTAACCACAAACATGTCTTCTACTTGTCTGATCTCAAATTGTTCCAAGGGAGTATCACAATTTCAGGTCAACTTTAAGGATATGACAGGCGCTATCAGTCCATTAAACATGAATGATATATGAGGGAGAGGCTGCAGGCGTTGGCACGGCAAGAGAGTCTGCAGCTGGGAGTCCCGGCCCGGGTCCCGGAGGGTGTCTGCCTCGCCGGGAACATTCCTGTCCCACCTGAAGACACTTGCTGGCAGCTCCTCCACACAGATGAAGGGAGGAACAATGGACCTTCTCTCTGTGTTCATCACCCAGATACCATCTCGGAACCTCAGTGCACCATGATTACTGGGAGAAAAATAACCCAGATAGGATTTCACATCCTAGCTCTGGATACAGGAGGGACAGAGATGCCAGCACACAAACAACCCCTCTCCCCGCGCCCCACCCCTCCTCGCCCCGCGCGTCCACCTCCGTGGTGCTCTTTTGCTTCTAACTGGCAGACACTTGATCTGCACGAGTGCTTTGTTCTCAGAGTGCACAGGCCGCTGGAGACCGACTGATACGTGTGGGAAAGGGGCGCCACATCACCGCACCTGTCGCGGGGGATGCCCGCCCACCCGCCCTTTTCGCGGCCCCATTGTTCACCGCCTGGTTCTGTTTCGGGAGCGGCAGAAGCCCAAAGTCGCCAGCATTCAACATGAACAGATACAAAGAGGGGGCCAGAAGGTGTCCCTGCAGCTCGGTGTCTCCCGAAGCCTGCCCAGTGGCCTATTTCAACAGTAAGTGTAGCAACCCTCTCTCTTTTCAGAGCTGCGGCTTGTAAGAACCAGCACAAGGTAACAACATGGGCGTTTATTTGGGCCATCCACTGAACAAGACTGACGTGAATTCCACACACACACACACACACACACACACACACACACACAATTCACATTTGGTATCCTAATTCAGTGTTGTTCCTGTTTGGCATCCTCAAGTCAATCCTATCTTACTTTAGTGAAAGTAAAATAGACTTGAGATCAAAGGCAATAGGAAGTTTTAACTTCCAAGAGAGCGGGCTGCAGGACCCACACCGTTTCCCAGCCACCTCCTTGGAATGCCGGCCGAAATCGAGTGACTCGACATACAGGTCTTAACAACAGAGAACACACTCAAATCCAAAGGAGCTAAAAAGAAGCCACGCAGCCACAGCCTGAGTAGCCGTGCAGCAGGGAAGCAAGGCCAGACTGAGAAGGTGGATGGCCCAGCTGTTTAGCCAGTGTCTGTTACTATGTGGACACTAAAATGTTAGATTCTAACCGCTCGATGGTGGTAATAACACATCATAAGACCTGGAAATGGAAAAAGCCCATTAAATCATCAAGGAATGCCTCTGCCAGCACCGAAGGCACTTCCCAGAGAATATTCCTTAAAATGCCCCTTGAGATGTACTCTGAAGACCAAGTCATTTTATCCACCTCCTGAAGAGCGCAATCCATCTATCTTCAGTATCCGATTGCCGTTATGAAATTAAACTTTGGCCTCAAAAGCATTGTCCCATACCCAATGAGTCCACGGTACCAGGTTTTCATTAAGGACCAGTCGTAACCCTTGGAGGAGGCAGGAAAGGTCATTTTATCCATTCCCCTACCTCCGGGCAGGTCTCATGTGAAATGACACCAGCCTGGCTCTTATTATAAAAATTCCCAGAGCAGGAAGTTCTGTAAGCCCTGTTGTAATAGTGCTTTCCCATGTCACATAACCCTCGTGTAGAAAGCGCTTTCTACAGTCTAGACAAAATCCCTCCAACCATAGTTTAAAAACGTGTTCCCGCAGGAGCCGAGGACCATTTATCACCCCCAATGCATCGCGTGTACCTGCAGAGAGTGACAATTTAATAGTGCTGCCTCTGTAGTATAGCTTTTGTAGCCTAGTCTTGATTTCAGCTAGGATTTTCCTACCCACGTTTATCACAACAAAAGGTGATGTGGGCTTTTAGAATGCAAGGGTTGTTTTCCTTGTTGCTACTTACGGGCATTGCTTTTTATTTTGACTAGCTATGAAAATAACATTGAAAATAGAATAGCACTCTCCTGACTGAGACAGTTAATTCAGATGTTAAGTGTGATGCAAATCCATTTAACGTTTTAATTTCATATCTCATTTTCCTTTTATTGAAAGAATCATAAAGAGCTGTACTAAACCAATTAAGTGTGTAAAATCTGAAATCTAAAAACCTACAAGTATTGTTTAAATCTTACTGAAGTACAGTTGCTTCACAACGCTGTTAACTTCTGTCGTACAGCAAAGTGATCCTACATTCCTACATACGTAAGTTGGGGCTTCCCTGGTGGCTCAGACTGTAAAGAATCTGCCTGAGACGCAGGAGAGGAAGATTTGATCCTTGGGTCGGGAAGATCCCCTGGAGAAGGGCATGGCTACCCACCCCTCGCGTGGAGAATCCCGTGGACAGAGGAGCCTGGTGAGCTGCAGCCCACGGGGTTGCAGAGTCGGACACGACGGAGCAACTCACACACTCTATACATGTTTGTACGTTCTTTCCCACTGCAGTTCATCACAGGATATTGACTCTGTCGCCCTGGGCGGCACAGCAGGACCTTGTTGCTTGTCCACCCTGTGTAACAGCTGGCATCTGCCACTCCCAAACCCCCACTCCATCCTCCCCTGGCGCCCTCCCCCCGGCAGCCACAGGTCTGTTATGTTTCTGTGGGTCTGTGGAAATCTTCGAATATTGGAATGTTCACCATGCAGCATGCTAACTGTGCATCACTTCCATTACTTAAAACAGAAAAGAGGAGAGAATCTTACTGACAATCTGAGTCACTGTAAGTAATTGAAAGTTATGAAATAGCATCTCTGCATATTACATCTTTAACTGCTCTTTTCAAAATTATAATGAAGCCTCAGTCATCTTTTAATAAGGAACCTGGAAACGCAGAACCTGAGTTTATGCTTTCGACAACTTTATTATCTGCCTTTCAACCAACGGGTGAGAATAGGCTTACCAACAAGATCCTTTGAGGAAAGAATCAGAATCGACTACTTTCATGATATTGTTATTTTCTCCACTTTTGAAAAACAAAGTTTACCAGAATAAGTTTATGCTAAAATGTATGTTTTCAAATTAACATTTAGGGAAGTTTCTAAAAGGTATCACATTGATAAAAATGAAACAACATAAAGTAAGTTTTGTGATGGAGTCATTTGTACTTCGTGTTTATTTCAGATCTGAAACAAACTTTGAAAGCATTAAATTCTGCGTGTGCTCAGTCATCCCTGACTCTTCTCCAACCACCAGGACCCGCCAGGCTGCTCTGCCCCTGGGGTTTCCCAGGCAAGAATACTGCAGTGGGCTGCCATTTCCTCCTCCAGGAAATTGTCCCAACCCAGGGATCGAACGCGTGTCTCATATCTCATGCGTTGGGCAGGCCGGTTCTTTGCCACTGTGCCATCCTGGAAGCATTACATTCTAAAGGGTGAAAATGTGAGGTATCATTGTCACCCTTATTCTGTATTGTGTTGGGCGGGGAGGGGGAGGGCGGTGTTTTCTTCAAGTTCGCAAGGATAGGAGTTTTCCAATGAACATTCCAATGTAAATGTTCTAATAAAGTTGTCAAGCCAGACTTTCTTCACATATCATGATAAGAAAGTTTAGCCTTCTGAAAATTCTGAAGATAGAGATGGCTTCACTCAAAGTAGGTCTGAAATCTTACAAGCATTTTGTTACATCCATGACACAAGGCTCCTGTAAGCCTATAGTCCTGTATATGAGACTACTATTAGGACGCTGCTTGGGCCTCAAATGAAAATTTGGGAGAACTTCATTTTCAAGTCTCTGCCCTCAAAGAAAGACAGACCTCCGTGGATTTCCGAACTCAGCCGGAGACGTGAAAACGCTCACTTAGCTGCACCACCACCACCAGTTCACGTTTTATTGAGTGCTTACCATGTGCTAAACATGCCACAGGTATCATATGATTTGATTTTCATAGCCACCCTGTGAAGTGAGCACTGTCGTGATTTCCATTTTGCAGGTGAGGTTCACCAAGGTTAAGCACACTGCCCGGGGTCGCACAGCTGGGAAGCAGTGCGGCCCGGATTTGGACCCCAGGCTGTGCTCGGCACCAGGCTTGGCAGGGGCATCTCTGCGAGACTGCTTTTACCGTCACTTCGCGCCCCTGTGTCCTGTGTCCAGCCAAGGCGGCAGCTTGGAATCATCAGACATGTGATGCACACAGAAAGGCAAATCAGACCCGAAATAAAGACGGCTTTTAAAACACCTCTCTCAGTCTCATGACACATACGAAGGAGAGTGACATTAACCCGCTTGGTTGGATTTGTTTTTCTTTGTTTAAAAACTGGAAGGCACTCAAATTGCCTTACTACTTCTGATCTAATCAACATACCGAGGATCTGTAGGTCACACCGAAGAGGAAAAGAATGAGACCAGCCACCTACCCTTCTACCAGAAACACGCACAGGAGCAGCAGCAGTTAAGCATGCCAGAGCCACCTCTGGGGACATTTCTAAACCGCTGGCCTCCACCCCCACCTCCCAAAAGAGTGAATTAAGGTACAGAAAGAAATAGGACAATCAGAAAATCAGTACAGGCATGCCATATTCAATAAAAACAATTTCTCACTTTAATGAAAGCTATTGCCGCTTTTTGTTCAGCCATCCGTCATTCCATGTCAACTGTAAACAGGAAAAATTCCATTGTAACAAATTGTTCCTTTTGGAGGGTTCGGGGGAATACTGAAAAGTAGAGCTTCAGCATTTAGGTTAGATTAAAAAAAAAAAAGCACATAACAGCTATTAGATGTAATTAGTTCCTTTGTGACACAGGAAGTTATTATTTGACACAACTGGCAGTTTTAGATGATTTTAGAAAGTTTGCCTCTGTGGTGAGGGTGCTCATTGCTAGGAGCAAACGGATGAGCTTCAAAGCACATTGGTTTGGATCCTTGGAAACAGATAATCAACAGATGATGGAGAGAAAAGTGCCCCCACCCCACCCCCTTCCTCATTTTCTTTTCCTTCTAGATCTCCTTGTCAAAGGATGATTGATACATGGGGAGCAGCCCTTGAGATGCCAGCCACTGCCTGAGGCACTTCCTATAATCAAAGCCCACGCCCACCCAGAGCTAATTAGACCTTAGATTAGTGTCAACTGATTGATTTAAAGCAGCCTTCCTCCCATCTCCCGGCACCACGAGGATGGGGTTGGTCTCCAACCCAGCTCTCTCAAGAGACAGGCGAATTATTCATGGGAGCTCCAGGGAGGAAACTTAGAGATAATGCAGCTAAAACAGAACCAGAAGAACCTTTACAGAAGGCAAGCAAGAGGGAGGAGAGAAAGAGAAACCAACAGAGAGTAAAAGAGAATGAATCCTGCTTCCGATTGCAATGAGACCTCTCGGTCCAATGTGTTGAGTTAAGTTAGGGAGAGTGTTTGTGATGTTTGAAAGAAAACTATTTGCAATTTAACCTAGGAGGGTTCTGAGTACATTTGGCTACAATTTAGATACCATTATTCAAAGTCTTTTCCCTTCATTTTCCCCCCTTCTCCTTTATAAATATATGAGCCGGGAACATTCAAAGTTGTCTTAATGGATTAAGCAGAGACGAGGCTGAAAAGAGCAAATTAAAAATGAAATAGTTACAGCTGTTGGAACTGGCATTGGGCAGGGAGAAGTAAAAAAGATTTCTCTGCTCCCAGAATAAAGGTGATTTCACAAAACACCAGGCCCTTGTAGAGTTCAGACAGGTGTGCTTACAAAATGTTGCGAGGGGTCCCCTGACTTACTCACTAGGACACAGCTAGACGGCCTGCTCTGCAGAGGTACGTAAAGAGTTTCATTTCGGCTAAAAAGGGAGCCAATTCCTGGTGACTCAGAGGGTAAAGAGTCCGCCTGCAATGCAGGGGACGCAGGTTCAATCCCTGGGTCAGAAAGAGCCCCTGGAGCAGGGAATGGCAACCCACTCCAGCATCCTTGCCTGGGAAACCCCACGGACAGAGAAGCCTGGCAGGCTGCAGTCCATGGGGTGACAGAGCGACTAACACAAGACCTCCCAGAGGAGGGGGGTCAGGGCCCAGCTTCAGTCTTCTTATTTTAAAGACTGTGTCCACTTGTTAAGTCCTGCTGCCGCTTCTTTACTCAGAATTCTGAGTACAAGAGGCACTGTAATGGCTGCAGAAACATATAAGAAAGATGGCACCTTCGTCCCTTGGGGTGGGCAGGGATTGCTTCCGGGACCACCTTGCCACCTCCCAGCTGCAGATAGCAAAGTCCAGGGATGCTCAAGTCCATCACGTAAAATGGGTTAGTACTGTCAGCACCCCCATCGCAGGTCCTGAATCTGCAGACACAGATTCCTGACTGTCCTGGCTAATGGAACGAATAGATTCACGGAAGGACACCATCTTGCCTTCCGGATTGGGAGAGGGCTGGAAAAAGGAAAAGGGGATGACAGGGGGTGGGGGGTGATGGGGGAGGCACATAGAAACTCGAAAGAGCAGCCATGGCCAATTAACTGAACTGATGTTCCAATTAGGCATTATTCCAGATATTTTTTTAAGTCATTAGCGCTTCCATGGCTATGTGTAGCAACTCACTCATTTCCCACAAAACCCCTGGAAGATAAAGTATGTGTCACCCATAAACACAGTGGATATTTCTCCCATCACAGATGAAATGATCAAAACAAGTATTGTATTTCCCTTCCTGCCCACCACACCCCCGCTTCAGATGGTAAGAAAACTCAATGGACCAGTACCAGATGGGAAAACTTCGGGTTTCTCTTTACTAGTCTTACCAATATGCCACACTACCTTTCAGCCTTCTCTCTTAATGGCATTTCACATACACATTTATTTTCACTGGGTCTGCTCTGTGCATGCTCAGTCATGTCTGACTCTTTGCAACCTATAGATTATAGCCAGCCAGGCTCCTCTTCTTGTGGGATTCTCCAGGCAAGGATACTAGAGTGGGTTGCCATTTCCTCCTCCAGGGGCTCTTTCCAGTCCAGGGACTGAACCCACATCTCTTGCATCTCCTGCACTGGCAGGCAGATTCTTTACTGCTGCCCCACCTAGGAAGCATTATTTTCATTATTATTATTTTTAATTGAGATGGTCTATCTGCCAGCCTCCAGGTTTGTTTGCTGTTTTGGCCATGCCACACAGCTCGCAGGATCTTATTTCCCCAACCAGGGATCAAAGGCACACCCTGTGCCTTGGAAGGCAAAGTCTTAACCACTGGACCACCAGGCGAGTCTCGAAAGCTAAGTCTAACAGCAAGTGTTTGAAGATTTGAAGTTATCCTTCCTGGCTCAATGAGCTTCCCTGGTGGCTCAGTTGGTAAAGAATCCACCTGTAATGCAAGAGACCTGGGTTTGATCCCAGGGTTGGGAAGAGTCCCTGGAGGAGGGAATGGCAACCCACTCCAGTATTCTTGCCTGGAGAATCCCATGAACAGAAGAGCCTGGCGGGCTACAGTCCATGGGGTCACAAAGAGTTGGACACGACTGAGCGACTAAGCACAGCACACACAGCTCAATAAATGAACCAGACCATAAGCCGGAAATCTAGGAAGCCCCTAGAGACGATCTAGGGAATCCATATGAGGAAGTGTTGAACACTGGGTTAAATACCGGAGGGATAACATAGGTATTTATTGTATGGGAAAAGCTCTAAGGCCACTTCCAAATGATGCCCACGAAGGCTGTACAGATGCAGGGGAGCCGGCACTGGAACCTTAACACTGAACTCAAAAAACGTGTCATAAAAACTGACAGAAGTTTCTGAAGTCCAAAATGCAATCGGGCCCCAGATCACCGGCGCAGATTGAAGTTATGTGCAGAGCAGAATGAAGCTACTGTTTTATTTTTCTTGCATGTGGGTCCCAGCATCATAATAACGGCTTTCAGGGGCTACTTAGCTTGAAATATGAAGCCACAAAGGCCAAGAGTAGGTAAAATCTGGACAATTCCATCCACGTCACTGTTTCCCCCTGGCTTCCTCATCTCCCTGCAGAGAAGGGAATTCGGAGAACTGACCTCGAGAGCCAAGAGGGCTGGGGCTCACAGGAGAGTCCTCCAAATGCCGATTCGGCGAATTTTAACTCTTCGGCTGTAAACCTTTCAATACCTCAAAATAAATCCTTCAATTTTATATGAGATTTCAGCCTCTGCAGCTGTAGATTTATGCAGTGTGCTGAGGCCAAACCAAGAGAAGTGCACATGAACGACGTGACAGAGAGCGTCAGGGTGTCATCCAGCTTCGCGGATAGAGGGACAGAGGTGCCCTCTTAGGAACTTTCCAAACGTCGTGCTCGGCCCTCCTCGTTGATTAGCTGCTAAAGCAGCCAGTCTTCTGCCGTGGATGTGTGTGTCCAGCTGCTGGCCCGCGGCTGCAGAGAGGCAGGAAGCTGTCCACTTCCTCACCCCTGGCCCGGATCTGAGACTCGCCGCAGGCCTGCCCGCCCGAGTGCCAAGCTATGTGTCTCGGTTGCTACCAGACAGCGGAGCTCTGCAGTATACTACACTTCAGGATCCAGCTAAAATCACCAAGAAATTGTAAGACATGTCAGCCAGGCAAACAGACAGTAGGTTTTGACAAGACCAGGAAAAAGACAATAATAGACCTATCACTACAATCACTTGATTGGAGGACTTAGGAATGAATTAACTAGGGACTTCCCTGGTAGTCTGGCAGTTGAGATGTCACCTTCCAATGCAGGGGGCACAGGTTTGATCCTTGGTTGGGGAGCTAAGATTCCCCATGCCTCGCTGGACAAAAAACCGAAACGTGAGACAGAAGCAATACTTTAACAAATTAAATAAAGACTTTAAAAGTGGTCTACATTAACACACAAAAAAAGTCTTTTTAAAAACAAGAATAAGTGAACTAGTATTTTTCGAGCATTATTGTGAATCAGGCTTTGTGCTTTTAGTAGTTTTCTTATAAACATCTTAGTTAATCTTCACAATGATAGAACAAATACATGGCATCAGATTTTATAGAAGAGGAGGCTACAGGTCCGAGATGTGAAATCCCTTACCTAAAAACGCCCCAGGTCCTGTATCCACTTGAGGAAAACACCTGTCTCCTACATCTCAACATTATATGAGCCACTCAAAGTAGAATGACAAGTCGCTCAAAAATAGCAACCTGTAAGTAGCAAAGAGGAGACTGTTCTTTAGCTGAAACTATTGGGAGAGACCCAAGTTGTTACTCTTGAAAACTGTGCCGGCGCTGTCGTCACAACTTCAGCTGTGCAGGAGAAGATTAGAATTTGTTAACAGTGGCTGAGATCATGACTTTTAAATGAAGTTTTCATTTTTATCACAGCTGTACATGCAGGAGTTCTACCTCTGGCCAAGATGGAAGTAAAAGGAACCCTATTGATCCTCTCACCAGAAACAGCTTTTTTTAAAATTGGGACAAAAATCCTGGAGAGGGTGGTTCTGGAGACACTGGACATCAGCCTGTGAAGGACAATGAACCCTGAGAGGATAGAATCAACAAGCCGAGTCCTACCACTTACCTCGCTGACTGCTGGGAGGGAATTTAGGGAAACCAGGTGGAGCTCAGACATCTCCTTGAATGGAGGAGATAGAAATGGTTGTCTGAAAAGGTCAAGACAACTGGAGCTCGCAGGACAGAGTCTTAGCAGGAACAGAAATGCACAGAGCTGAGAGCTCCAGAGATGGAGCGTGTGCAGTGCATTTGCGAATGATGCTACCTGAGGCCGAGGGAAAAAACACCTGCAAGGGAACACTCTCTAGAGCCCACCCAGGTCCCACCAGCCAGAAGGAAAACCTCATAGGTCACAAGTCATCAGGCTGAGCAGAAAGGGGGAAGTCGACCCTGAACTAAATGCTACTCTGGTCTTGCCTAAGCATGATCCCAAAGGATCAAACTATCTCCAAACACCTGTGCCTGAGAATATTTTTCTTGTATTATCTCTTGGGTAATTTCTTTTTCTTATAATGTTACATTAGTTTCTGCTGTACAGCAAAGTGAGTCAGTTACACGTAAATATGCATTCCTGTACCTCTTCTTTTCCATTGTGGTTATCACAGGATATAGTTCCCTGTGCCTCACAGTAGGACCTTGTTGTTTATCCATCCCATACAACAGGCTGTGTCTGCTAACCCCAAGCTCTCATTCCATCCCTCCCTACCCCAGCCAGCTTGGCAGCCACAAGTGTGTTCCCTGTGTCCAGGAGTCTGCTTCTGTTTCATGGACGGATTCATTTGTATCATGTTTTAGATTCCAGATATAAGTGAGACCATATGGTGCTGGATAATTTCTTTTCCTCAGAATATCTCGGGATCGTCGACAGCTTTTGGAGACCAAACCTGCTGCCAGGATGCACCTGCTGAGAGTCAGTCACCACAGCAGAGCCCCAGCAACTTCCGTGCCCCGTGTTTCCCAAGAAGAGCGGGACCACGACCCTTGGTACCCAGTCCTGTTTGGTCTTCTCCAGAAAGCAACCCCTGCCTCTAGTTAGGGGAGGGGAAGGCATAAGGTGATGGAAGGTCGGGAGCAAATCCTTATTTTTCACACCTTATCCCTCACTCCCGTGCTCCCTGGTGCCCTCCTTATGGCCGAGTACCTGAAACTTACTATGTTTCATTAGTATAAATGAACTTTTTTTTTTTTTAAATTATTTACTTGGCTGAGTCAGGTCGTAGTTCAAAGTTGCAGCATGTGGGATCTTTGACCTTTTAGTTTCAGCCTGAAGGACCTAGTTCCCTGACCAAGGGATGGAACCAAGGACCCCTACACTGTGAGCCCAGAGTCTTAGCCACTGGACCACCAAGGAAGTCTAAATTCACTTAGTTTTAATTAATATCTCCATCCACAGGCATGTGATTTTCAAATCCTTACCAACTCAAGTCATTCACCAAACCAGTCATTCAAGTCTCATTCTCTAACCTCTAACAATCCCTAATCATTTCCAGTCCATTGTATTCTCTTTCCTACCTTTTTAACCTCAAACTTTCATTGAAATTATTTTACTGCCACATGAGGTATTTTAAAAGAAATACCTCTACGTTGTATTACACTATTCAAACCACGTTCAAACAGTGTTTAGCCAGAAGTTCAAGTGAATTCTTCCTAAACTGCAGACTAACTGCATTCTGAAATTTGCTGGCCTAGGTGCATACCATTGTTTATCTGTTTATTATCTCATTCTACTGATCTGGAAACTAAGACTTAAAATGATTAAATAAGTTTTGCAAAGTCATATGATTATACTTACATCTCAGTGGTTTTATGAGTATTAAATAAGATAAATCACTTATCATAGTTATTATCTTACGATCAAGTAAAAATAAAAGTTTTCTAGTGATGAGAAATCTCATGATGGTACTTATTGATTCTGCAGCTTCTGCATTCAGCACAGGTAAGTCTGCAGGGAAAGTGAAGAAGACAAAAAGACACTTGAAGGAAGAAGACGCACCATGCTCAACCAGGGATAATGACATTTGTTTGATTTCTGTGTTGTTGTTGTTTTTAATATTTGTAAGTAGCCATGAAACTAAAATACACTGGGAGATAAATGATGAACAGTCATTCTTTCAGTAGAGTAGGAATAATTTCTTCTAATGTGAGAAAAATAAGTATAAAACTTTCAGTCATTCTTTGGCCAAATATCTTCAGAATATCTTTAGAGTACCATAAGGCTACATTTGGGCTTTCCAGGTGGCTCGGTGGTAAAGAATCTGTCTGCCAAACAGGAGACACAAGTTCAATCCCTGGGTTGGGAAAATCCCCTGGAGAAGGAAATGGCAACCCACTCCAGTATTCTTGCCTGGAAAATCCCATGAACAGCGGAGCCTGGTGTCCTGCAGTCCACGGGATCTCAAAGAATCAGACATGACTTAGTGACTAAACAACAACACAATAGCAATGCTGTATTTTACTATATTTTCAAAAATCCCTTAATCTTTTATTTTTCTGTCTTTTTTCGGTGGTGTTGTTCTTGTTTATTTCCAAGTAACTGGTAAAGCTTCTGCCTGAGGTCATCAAGGGAGGATTCACTAGTACTAGACTAGCCCTTCTACAATAAACAGCTAGAAAATGGGCAAAATATGTGAAATGACTGTCTTCAGACACTCGGAAACACACGTTACAGAACTGTCATCCCTACAGGAAGAGAAACAAATAAGGTGAGCTGCTGTCTGTGGAGTCACACACAGTCAGACATGACTGAACTGACTTAGCAGCAGCAGTAGCAGTGGGCTCATTTTGGCTTTCTGCCTGGATGCAGTTTCCGAATTATGGTTTGGGGAGGGGGAAACGCAGGAACACAGTGGCCTCTGTAATCTGAAAAGACAGAGATCAGGGTTCGGAGACTATTTCTTGGGCTCCAAAATCACTACGGATGGTAACTGCAGCCATGAAATTAAAACATGCTTGCTCCTTGGAAGAAAAGCTATGACAAACCTAGACAGTGTATTAAAAAGGAGAGACGTCACTTTGACGACAAAGGTCCATATAATCAAAGCTATGGCTTTCCAGTAGCGGTGTATGGATGTGAGAGTTGGATCATAAAGAAGGCTGACTGCTGAAGAACTGTCGCTTTTGAATTCTGGTTCTGGAGAAGACTCTTGAGAGTCCCTTGGAGTCCCTTGGTGCAAGGAGATCAAACCAGTCAATCCTAAAGGAAATCAACTTTGAATATTCATTGGAAGGACTGATGCTGAAGGCTCCAATACTTTGGCCATCTGACGTGAAGAGCCAACTCATTGGAAAAGACCCTGATGCTAGGAAAGATTGAGAGTAGGAGGAGAAGGGGGCGACAGAGGATGAGATGGTTGGAAGGCATCACTGACTCATTGGACATGAGTTTGAGCAAACTCCAGGAGATAGTGAAGGACAGGGAAGCCTGGTGTGCTTTGGTTCATGGGGTCGCAAAGAACTGGACTCGATTTAGCTACTGAACACAAAGCACAAACATGGTCATGCTGAAGAATCTTAACCACCAGTGCAGAATGCCAAAGGCCTCTGATTGCTCTACTGTATTTATCGGCATCTTCTTTTCTAACAGACTCTGATTGCAAGTTACTGCTGTTTGCTGAAACC